>NW_026594377.1:5392162-5507704 GCF_907164565.1 Psammomys obesus
GGAAGGAAGGAAGGAAGGAAGGAAGGAAGGAAGGAAGGAAGGAAGGAAGGAAGGACATGTTGACTAAATATTTTCTCTTTAACAAACTAGTAAAAATCTTTCATCATAGAAAAATAAATAATCTTCTTCTAGGCTACATGAGGCCCTCCAGTTTGGTTCAGTTAGGTGAACAGTCCAAGGCTGCCCTGTGACTGTGTGTGTTTCTCACACTGCCTATAGCTGCCAGGGTTAACTTAGGAACAACAAATTACTCATGAGCTGTTTTCTGAGAATCTTCAGCTTTGTTCTGTACTGTGTGGGCTGTTTGGCAACCCAGCAGCCTCCTCTCCCTGGGCTTCTCTAGGGCTTGTCTCCCTGAACTCAGTAGGAAGATGGTTTTTGTCTTGCTTGTTTCATTTTTGAAAAGAGACTTGCTAGTTGGAGTTTAAGCTGAAAATCAATCCTCGCTCTTGATGTAAACAAAGGCATTATAAAACATCCTGAGGAATGCTGTGAAATCTATCCCCAGATGGCTTTATTTAAAACACAAAAACATATCAAATGATTTATAAGGAAGCCTTCTTTTCTTGCTAATTGCCTTCTGCCTTAATTTAACCACTGCTGGAATATCTCTCTTCCTAGTGACTAACAAACTAGAAAATAACTACCTAAGATTCTCTAGAAAGACACCAAGTCCCTGCACACAAAGGAAAAGCAGGACTATAAAAATTAAAACCTCTGACAACTTATCCAATGCCCATTTCAAAACCCTGGGAAGAAAAGAGGTTAAATAGACTGCTCCCTTCAGAAAAATCTGCCTCAGTTGTCTCACAGCTAAACTTGCTCCTGTCTTCATTGGACTCCAATGCTTGAAACAGTTATTTCTTTCTAGAAACAAAAAAAAAAAAAAAAAAAATTACATGAATTTGCTCCAGGGACACCCAACACTTACAGACATGACCAACCACTTCTTTTCCTCTTACTTCAGGTCCTTCTGTCAGGCTCCTGTGAGGCTGAATCACACAACAAACCCTGGTATATCTCTTCTTCCTTGCAGCTATAATTTCAGCTTCTTTTTTGTCTCTAGACTTTATCTTTTTCTGGCCCATCAAATTTAGTCAGAATGACTTCCTTTTGCTCTCTTGGAGCATGCACTTTTCCTTCCTAATCACAACTCAGTATAAAGGTGTGGAAAGTTTGAACTGTTCCACCGTGTTCCAGAAACAGAGCGCATTTCTATTTCTTTCAGACCAGATCCTTATGGGAGTCTGTATGTCACCTGAGCAGCAACGTCAACACCACACTGTGATGGTTAGGCTGCATTGGAGGATTAGTCATAACATATGAAGTCATAACCCCTTCGAATGAGAGGTCTCTGGGGTTCCAGCAGATTTCAGGATATCTGAAAGGCAGAAAATTTTAAGTACAATGAAATGGTTCCACAATAAATAAATAAATAAATAAATAAATAAATAAATAAAAAAATAAATAGATGGATAATTAAATAAATAAATGAATAATTAAATAAATAATGAAAAATGAAAGATAAAAAAATTCCCTGTTTATACTTCCCAGGAAGGGAGGCAGGGAATCAAGAAACTTAGGTTGCCCAGTGCATCAGCTAAGCAAATCCCAGGCTGTTTTACCTTAAGCTTTTTTATAAAAATTTTATATTAGTTTATTTACTTTACATCCCAAGGGTACTCCCCCCATTCTCTCCTCCCAATCCACCCACTTCCCCTCTTTCCCCCTTCCTCTCTCCCTTTCCTCCAAGGAAAAAAGGATCTCCCCTCCCCCCCCACCAACCCTTCCCAGCACAAGTCACATCAACAGTGCACACATCTTCATTCCCTGAGTCCAGGCAAGGCAGCCCTGTAAGGAGGAACTGTTCCAAAAGCAGGCAATAGAGTCCATGTTAGAAACAGCCCCTCCCCTGCCTCTCCAGGAGCCCACACGAAGACCAAACCCTTTGGCTGCATGTGTGCTGGATAAGCTTGTTTTATACCACACTACTCTGCTTGTGAATGACTCACTAATATTCCTTGGTCACTTTCCTCTGTCCTGAATCATTATCTACATCCATTAATTTTTAAATCATAGTGAAATGTGTATGATAAACCAGCAGGATGAGACTGGAACCCCTAAAAATGACCTGTGATGCACAGGGAAAAATGCAGGTCCTTATCTTTGTCTTTTAAGAAAGTAATGAGGCATTTCACAGTTGAGTGTGTGTGTGTGTTTGTGTGTATCAAGAAATACACCGTGAGATTGTTACATTTGGAGTCTGAAGATTGTAAGTTTGGGAGGAAGCTGACCCGCTTTCCATGTTTATCCCACCAGACTTCAGCTCAGCTTGCCTCATGTTAACATGTCTTCCCATCGGCATTAAAGTGAGCTATAGAGTTATGGGTTTAGATATTGAGGGTTTGTTTCTAATTTGGGAGTTTTAGGGGGGATATTTTTCCTCATGGATGACATATAGAACTTACCAAAACTTTAAAGACATAACGATATGGACCAGATATATATAACTTTTGTGACCTGTTGTGGAGACCTACAGTGCTCGAACCCTTTTATTTCTATCAGTTTCTTTATCCCGTGTCTTGTCACATCCATGTATGGCTTCAGTAGTGCTTGCTGACATTACTTTGCTGCAATTTAGTTACTGGAGCACCTGTAGCATGAACTACTTATGAATTTCTTGAGGCTCCGGGAGGGGTTATGAGAATGGCAAACCTCTTCATTGTTTTTCGCCTTCATTTATTTGCTCCCTACTTATGATCTTTCCAGTGACTTTTAGAATCTGAACTTGTGGTTTCAGTGCTGTTGTTTTTGAGCTTGTCCCCTGGGGTTCATGTGTGTGAGTATAATCCCCAAAACTTCAGTGTTAGCAAGTTTATTCTGATAGAAGATGGTACATTTTCCCATGGGTCAGGTTCCTTGGCCTTTGACTCTTTGTCCTTTCTTCCCACACAACACCTACCTGTCCTTTTTTTAAATTTTTTATTTAACTTTTATTAATTACATTTTATTCATTTTGTATCCCCCCATAAGGCCCTCCCTCCTACCCTCCCGGTACCAGCATATCCCCATTTCTGCATGCATGCCCCTCCCCAAGTCCACTGATAGGGGAGGTCCTCCTCTCCTTCTTTCTGATCTTAGTCTATCAGTTCTCATCAGAAGTGGCTGCATTTTCAGGGTTCTAGGTTATCTCCACGGATAGTCCTTGGTTGGAGTATGAGTCTCTGGGAAGTTCCCTGTGTTCAAATGTTCTCATTCTGTTGCTCTCCTTGTGGGGTTCCTGTCCTCTCAAGCTCCTACTATTTCCCACTTCTTACATAAAATTCCATTCACTTTGCCCATCAGTTGGCCATCAGGCTCAGCATCTGCTTTGACAGTCTATACTGCAGAGGCTTTCAGAGGCCCTCTGTAGCAGGTTCCGAGGTTCTTCCCTGTTTTCTTTTTCTTCTGATGTCCATCCTCTTTGCCTTTCAGGATGGGGATTGAACATTTTAGTTAGGGTCCTCTCTTTTGCTTAGTTTGTTTGGATGTACAGATTTTAGTGGGTTTATTCTATGTTGTATGTTTATATGAGTGAGAATACACCGTGTGTGTCCTTTTGCTTCTGGGACAACTCACTCAGGATGATTCTTTCCAGGTCCCACCATTTACCTGCAAATTTCATGATTTCCTTATTTTTCATTGCTGAGTAATACTTCATTGTATAGATGTACCACAGTTTCTGCATCCATTCTTCAGCTGAGGGGCATCTGGGCTGTTTCCAGCTTCTGGCTACTACAAATAAAGCTGCTACAAACATGGTTGAGCAAATGTCCTTTTTGTGTACTTGAGCCTCTTTTGGGTATATGCCTAGGAGTGGTATGGCTGGATCTTGAGGAAACGCTATTCCTAGTTGTCTGAGAAAGTGCCAGATTGATTTCCAGAGTGGTTGTACAAGTTTACATTCCCACCAGCAGTGGAGAAGGGTTGCCCTTTCTCCACAACTTCTCCAGCATGTGTTGTCACTTGAGTTTTTGATCTTGGCCATTCTGATGGGTATAAGGTGAAATCTCAGGGTTGTTTTGATTTGCATTTCCCTAATGGCTAATGAGGTTGAGCATTTCTTTCAGTGCTTCTCTGCCATTTGATATTCCTCTACAGAGAATTCTATATTTAGCTCTGTTCCCCATTTTTTAAGTGGATTACTTGGTTTGCTTCTTTTCAACTTCATTAGTTCTTTATATATATTGGATATGAGTCCTCGGTCAGATAAAGGGTTGGTGATGATTCTTTCCCAATCTGTAGGCAGTCGCTTTGTTTTGATGACGGTGTCCTTTGCTTTACAGAAGCTTTTCGATTTCATGAGGACCCATTTATTGATTGGTGCTCTTAGAGCCTGTGCTGTTGGTGTTCTGTTCAGGAAGTTTTCTCCTATACCAATGAGTTCTAGGTTATTCCCCACATTTTTTTCTAGACAATTTAATGTGTCTGGTTTTATGTTGAGATCTTTGATTCACTTGGACTTCAGTTTTGTTCAGGGTGATAAGTATGGATCTATTTTCATTTTTCTACATATAGACATCCAGTTGGAACAGCACCATTTGTTGAAGATGCTATCTTTTTTCCATTGTATGGTTTTGGCATCTTTGTCAAAAATCAGGTGTCCGTAAGTTTGTGGGTTTATTTCTGGGTCTTCTGTTCGATTCCATTGATCCACCATTCTGTTTCTATACCAGTACCATGCAGTTTTTATAACTGTTGCTCTATAGTACAGCTTGAGATCAGGGATGGAGATACCTCCAGAAGATCTTTTATTGTAGAGGATTGTTTTAGCAATTCTCGGTTTCTTGTTATTCCATGTGAGGTTGAAAATTTTTCTTTCTAGGTCTATAAAGAATTGTGTGGGCAATTTGATGGGAATTGCATTAAATCTGTAGATTGATTTTGGTAAGATGGCCATTTTTACTATGTTAGTCCTGCCAAGCCATGAGCATGGGAGATCTTTCCATCCTCTCATATCTTCTTCTAATTCTTTCTTCAGAGACTTGAAATTTTTTTCATACAGGTTTTGACTTGCTTGGTTAGGGTTACACCAAAGTACTTTATGTCATTTCTGGCTATTGTGAATGGTGTTGTTTCTCTAATTTCGTTCTCAGCCCTTTTGTCTTTTGTATACAGGAGTGCTACTGATGTTATTGAGTTAATTTTGTTTCCGGCTACTTTGCTGAAGGTGTTTATCAGCTGTAAAAGTTCCCTGGTAGAATTTTTGGGGTCACTCATGTATACTATCATATCATCTGCAAATAGTGATAATTTGACTTCTTCCTTTCCCATCTGTATCCTCTTGATCTCCTTCAACTGTCTTATTGCTCTAGCAAGGACGTCCAGCACTATGTTGAAGAGATATGGAGAGAGTGGGCAGCCTTGTCTTGTCCCTGATTTCAGTGGGATTGCTTTAAGTTTCTCTCTGTACAGTTTGATGTTGGCTATAGGCTTGCTGTATATCGCTTTTACTATGTTTAGATATGTGCCTTGTATCCCTGATCTCTCCAAGACTTTAAACATGAATGGATGTTGGATTTTGTCAAATGATTTTTCAGCATCTAGGGAGAGTATCATGTGGTTTTTTTCTTTAAGTTTCTTATTATGGTAGATCACATTGATGGATTTCCATATATTGAACCACCCCTGCATACCTGGGATGAAGCCTACTTGGTCATAGTGGATAATATCTTTGATGTGTTCTTGGATTCGGTTTGCAAGTATTTTGTTAAGTATTTTTGCATCAAGGTTCATAAGGGAGATTGGCCTGAAATTCTCTTTTTTTGTTGAGTCTCTGTGAGGTTTAGGTACCAAGGTGACTGTGGCTTCATAGAATGTGTTTGGTAATATTCCTTCTGTTTCTATTTTGTGGAATAGTTTGAAGAGAATTGGAGTTAGCTCTTCTTTGAAGGTCTGATAGAATTCTGCACTGAAGCCATCTGGTCCTGGGTGTTTTTTGGATGGGAGACTTTTGATGACTGCTTCTATTTCTTTGGGGGATATAGGACTATTTAATTGATTTTCCTGGTCCTGATTCAACTTTGGTAAGTCAAATTGATCAAGAAAATTGTCCATTTCATTTGGCTTTTCAAATTTTGTGGCATATAGACTTTTGAAGTCAGTCCTTATGATTGTTTGGATTTCCTCAGTGTCTGTAGTTATGTCCCCCTTTTCATTTCTGATTTTGTTGATTTGGGTGGTGTCTCTCTGCCTTTTAGTTAGCTTGGCTAAGGTTTGTCGATCTTGTTGATTTTCTCAAAGAACCAGCTCTTGGTTTCATTGATTCTTTGAATTGTTTTATTTGTTTCTAATTGATTGATTTCAGCCCTGAGTTTGATTATTTCCAGCCGTCTACTCCTTTTTGGTGTGTCTACCTCTTCTTTTTCTAGGGTTTTTAAGTGGGCCATTAAGTTGCTTGAATGAGCTGTCTCAAATTTCTTCTTGAAGGCACTTAGTGCTATGAACTTTCCTCTTAGCACTGCTTTCATTGTGTCCCACAAGTTTGGGTATGTTGTGTCTTCATTTTCATTGAGTTCTAGGAAGACTTTAATTTCTTTCTTTATTTCTTCCCTGACCCAGCTGTCATTTAGTAACAAGTTGTTCAGTTTCCATGTGTGTGTAGGCTTTTTGCTATTTCTGTTGTTGTTGAAGTCCAGTTTTATTCCATGGTGATCAGACAAGATAAAAGGGATTATTTCAATCTTATTATCTGTTGAGGCTTTCTTTGTGACCAACTCTATGGTCTATTTTGGAGAAGGTTCCATGAGGTGCTGAGAAGAAGGTAAATTCTTTTGTGTTTGGGTGTAAAGTTCTGTAAATGTCTGTGAGGTCCATTTGACTCATGACCTCATGTTTTTTTGTTTAATTTCTGTTTAGTTGACCTGTCTTTTGTTGAGAGTGGGGTGTTGAAGTCTCCCACTATTAATGTGTGGGGATCTATATGTGGTTTAAATTTTATCAATGTTTCTTTTACAAATGTGGGTGCTCTTGTATTTGTGGCATAGATGTTCAGGATTGTGATGTCTTCTTGGTGGAATTTTCCCTTGATGAGTATGAAGTGTCCTTCCCCATCTCTTTTTATTAATTTTGGTTGAAAGTCTATTTTATCAGATTATAGAATGGCTACTCCTGCTTGTTTCTTGGGTCCATTTGCTTGGAAAGTCGTCTTCCAAACTTTTACCCTCAGGTAATGTCTATCTTTGTGCCTTAGGTGTATTTCTTGTATGCAACAGATTGCTGGGTTTTGTTTACATATCCATTCTGTTAATCTGTGTCTTTTTACTGGAGAGTTGAGTCCATTGATGTTGAGAGAGATTAATGACCAGTGGCTCTTAGATCCTTTGATTTTGATGTTGGCTGTGGTCATAAGGTTGTGTGCTTGGTTGCTTTTTGTTTTACTGTAGTAAGGTTAATTATTTCCTGTGTTTTCTTGACAGAAGCTAATTTTCTTGGGTTGTATTTTCCCTTCCAGTGTCTTCTGTAATGCTGGATTTGTGTGTAGGTATTGTGAAAATTTGTTTTTGTCATTGAATATCTTGTTTTCTCCGTCTATGAAGACCGAGAGTTTTTCAGGATATAGTAGCCTGGGCTGACATCTGTGTTCTCTTAGGGTCTGCATGATATCTGTCCAGGCCCTTCTTGCTTTCATAGTCTCTGTTGAAAAGTCAGGTGTGATTCTAATGGGTTTGCCATTATATGTTACTTGGCCTTTTTCCCTTGCAGCTTTTAGTATTTTTTCTTTGTTCTGTATACTTACTGTTTTGATTATTATGTGGCAGGAGGATTTTCTTTTCTGGTCCAATTTCTTGGGTGTTCTTTAGGCCTCATGTATTCTTCTTTAACTTGGGGAAATTTTCTTCAATGTTTTTGTTGAAAATATTTTCTGGGCCTTGGAGAACGGAGTCTTCTTTTCCCTTTATACCTATTATTCTTAGGTTTTGTCTTTTCATATTGTCTTGGATTTCTTGGATGGTCTGTGTCAGGAATTTTTTGGATTTAACATTTTCTTTAATGGATACATCGATTTCTTCCATTGTATCTTCTATACCTGAGATTCTTTCTTCCATCTCTTGTAGTCTGTTGGTTATGATTACCTCTGTAGTTCCTGTTTTCTTCCTTAAATTCTTCCTCTCCATTATTTCCTCCATTTGTGTTTTCTTTAATTTTTCCAGTTCTATCTTCATGTCTTGAGTTCTTTTGTTTACTTTCTTGACCTGTCTGATTGTATTTTCCTCTTTTTCTTTTAGTTCCTTCAACTCTGTTTCTTTCATTTCTTTCAGTGATTTAATTATTTCTTCTCTGAAGGCCACAAACTGTTTGGCTGCATCTTCCCATATTTCTTCACGGATGGCCATAATCTGCTTGTCTTTAACTTCCTCCATTTCTTTGGGAATAGCCATGATCTGTTTGGTTTTATCTTCCTCTAATTCTTTACGTATTTTATTTGTTTCCCCTATTATCCTCTTCATCAGCATAGATGTAAGGTCATCTTCTTGATTTTCTATTATGCTGCGTTGTCCAGGGCTGCTCGCCCCTGGATGGCTGGGCTCTGGAGATACCATATTGCTCTGTCTTTTGTTGGTTGAGCTTTTACGCTGACCTCTACCCATTGGGCTGATTTAGGTGTTGGCTGTTAGTTTCGGTGCTTCCTGGAGTCTTGAAGTAGGGAGAATCCCCTTGGCCGGGAGATGATTTTTCCTAAAGGTGTCCTCCTCTGCTTTTTGGTTATGGTCACTATATGGCCGGTGTTTCTCAGGAATTGCCACTGCTCACCTCAGGTGTATAGCCCTGAGTAGTAGCTGTGGTCTTTGTTAGGCGGGGGGGGGGAGGGGATCTCCTCTTACCAATAGAAGTTCCTAAGACAGCTGCCCCACTGCTGGTTTTCTCGTTATAAATTTAGTGAGCTGCTGCTGTTGTTACAGTTTTCCAGGTACAGTCCTCTTGAAGAACCTGCTAATTCCCTAGCTGTGTGGTTTTCTCCCAACAGGGAAACTCAGTCTGTTATCCTGGGGCACACAGTTCTGTCCGGGAAAGTGAGAGGACGCTCAGCAAGTCTCTAGGCCAGAGACTGAGTGCTCTGCTCTGGGCCTGGGGAATGTGCACTTAGGTTGAGTTATCACCTGGGGGAGCTGCTCTGGTCTGGAGGCTGGGTGCCTCACTCTGGACCAGAAGCTGTGTGTCCCTGTCTGGGATGGTGGCTGCAGGCACTGCTCTGGTCCAGACGCTGTGGGTGCAGCCCTCTTGAAGGACCAGGGGTTCCCACAGTTTTGTCAGTCTAGCTAGGGATAACTGGTTGATCCTTGGCACAGTATCTGAGGGCTGCTGTAATGGCTCTCTGGCTTTTGTAGGTCTGAGGATGCAGCTGTGTGCCCCAGTGCCCTAGAGGTACTCAATAATGGCTGCTGAGCACAGCGCTCCTGCCTGCATTAGAAAGCTAGAGCCTAGAGTCTGTGTGAATCCAGAAAGTCTTTTGGTGCTGGGTGACCTGAGCCTTAGACCTGATGATCCCCCCCCACTGGGGGTTTCCTCCAGAGACACCCAGTCTTTGCTTTGGGGACTGCTGTTCTGTGTGGGCTGGTGAGTAGAACCCACAGGCACAGACACCCACCCGTGGCTCCGCCTTTCTGGCCTTTGGGAGCCTGGGCATTTGCCTAAACTGGATAATTTTCCCGAAACTTTTTCGGGGTGGGGGTGTCGGCTGAGTGCTCTGAGATCAGACCAGCTGTTTCCATCCCTGTGGGTTTGCACCTGACAGTGAAACGCAGTCTCTGGTGCCCTGGTGCCCTGGGGCCCACAGTTCTATCTGAAGCAGCGAATCCGGCGTGCAGGCAAAGCTCTGTGCAGGTGCCTGGGTCCCTGGCTCTGGCTCCGGGCTGGCTCCTGGGGAACCCTTGGAACCTGAGTCTTTTCCAGGGAATGTCTGGGTGACCTAAGGTCGGTCCCAATCATTTCCTGCTCCGTGGGATTATCTCTAAACTGGAAAATCCAGTCTGTGATGTTCTGGCCCACAGTTCACTCTGAGACAGTGACCAGATCACGCTGATGTGTAGCTCTGGACTGGCGACCAATCACCTGGCAGAACCAGGATCTCTTCCTCGGTTTAGCCGGGTGAGTTAAAGCTGATTGAATCCCCTACCGTGGGGTATCTTCTCACCTGTGAAACACAATCACTTATGTTTTATCACCTCTAGTTCTGATTGCTGGTCATTGTGCCAATCCTGCTGTGCTGCTGCTCAGAATGAGAGTCCTCCCAGTGCCGCCATCTTGCCCCACCTCTTCCACCTTATTTTGTAAGGACAGAATCTTGCAGATTCAGCTTGTCTGGCTATCCTGCGAACTTTGGAGATCTACCTGTCTTACCATTCTTCCTTCCTTTCCCCTCTGATACCACCACTGTGCTTGGCTTTTTTCATGGATTGTGAGCATCCAAACTCAGGTCATTGTAATTTCAAAGCAGGTCAATGGCACCATCTCTCTAAGTGCCCTCTCACCCACCCACCTCCCTCCAAAAGGTACTCTTTTGGATATGGAATTATCTTCATATGATGACACATCAAAAATATTAAATAAAATCCTCACTTTTCTCAGACTGATCTTCACTTACAAAGTCAGACTTTCCTTTAGACTTGGGGAATAACAGTAAGAGATGATGACTGCCAATCAAATCCGCAAACCATTCTCATTAAAACTCATGTGTATTTTATGAAATTCCAACAGGAAAAACGTGTGTTGGTGTGTAGGGGTGATAGATGCACTGGAGGCAACAACTGACGTAGTGGGACCTTGACAAAGCAGTCTGGGAAGGCTTCAGGTGGGCAAGAAGGCTAATATGCATAGAAAAGAGACCACCATTGGTATGCGCAAAAAGGACAGGAACTGGAGTTTTGTAAAAGCACAGGCAAGAGGAAGCAGCATAAACAACAAGAAGAGAAACTTAGAGTTAAGTCTAGAGCCTGTACTTTCATTTAATTCAAGTTACAACGTCAGCAATTATAAACAAAAAGGTAATTTACTAGAACTTCACATTAAAATCCTGTCTCAGATATAAAACGACAGAGAACCCTCCAACACTGAGTTAAACGACTATTTAGACTCTAACTAGTCTTGGGGTATTGGAATATATCCCTGACTAAGAACATCGTTATTGAATAAAGCTCAAAATTATTATAATATTCCTAATTTTGGTAGTAGCCATACCATATGTTCTACATGGAGATACGTGGGACCACACAGAACAACTATGAGGTGCTTATTAGTCAAGAGAGTGTTTGAAACAACAAAACACCACAAACATTACGCCTGCAAGCATATCCAGTCTTTTGACAGTGTGATGAGACATTGTCAGCTACAAAGTATGGGAAATGAAATAATTTTAAAATACAGAATAAAAACATCTCTAAAATAACTTTTAAAATGTGCTTATTATTTTATGTACATTTGTGCATGTGTGTGCACCACGTGAATGTCTAGTATATACAGGGGCCAGAAGAGGGCCCTGGATCCCCCGGAACTAGGGTTGCAGACAGCTGTAAGCACCATGTGGTTGCTCGGAGGCAAACCAAGTGTTCTCAACTGCTAAGCTATCTTCCTAGCTCCCCCCCCCAAAAAAAAACCTCATAATGGTTTACATTGTGTGTGTGTGTGTGTGTGTGTGTGTGTGTGTGTGTGTGTGTGTGTTAAGCTACACTCATTGCTATACTGGGGCACATATGTCTAGGCATATAATATTCTCATCTTTTTAGCTTGACTGTAGCAAACCCTAAAATGCCCGCCTATATACACTTTTTATTTTCTTTTTCTTGCTTTCTATGTGTTCCTTAACATGCTAAAATCTGATTGGTCATATTTTTCTCAGCAACTTTTATCTGCATAATTTTGTACTGTCTTGGAAATAGTGACACGAGATATAAATTCTCCTGCCAATAGACAAACCAAGTCTTTATATGTTCTGTTACATTTGTCACACAGTTCCTTCAATCTGTCATCTTCAATGTCATGTCTCTGTTTTTTCCTTACTCTCTAGCAACTTTACATAAAATTTTATTCTTAAAAAGTAAATTTAAGAGTGGTAGATTACACAGGTAATATTAGGAATACACAATTTTTGGAAGGCTACAGCAGGAAAAATGCTGCAAGTTCAAGGTCAGCCTGGACTACACTGTAAGATTCTGCATCAAAACAAAAAATAAACACTAAATGAACAAACAAATAAATTAACAAAAGTTTTACTTATCTTTTTCTTCCAGCCTCCTTAAATTCTGACATTTCTTAGATATATGTCTAACTGCCTTCTCACCTTTTCCTAAATAATTTTGTCTGTTTTTACTTTCCAGTCTTCCAGCAAGCAAATTGCAATTATTTATTACACAGAGAACACTTTCTTGGTTTCCATAACTGCCTTTTTGTGAATGTCCACCTCACTTTCCTTCAATGAGAGAACTAAAGACAAGTTGCACTCTCCAAACCTTCCTCCACTAGAATTCAGAATTCTCACCAGTTTGGTTAACCAAGACCTGAACTCTGAAGCCATTGGTTAGTCTTTGTTCTCACTCCTCCCATTCACCTTCCATTAATCACAAATCTAGTAGATTCCAACTGCTCTCCCAACCTCCATCTATTCTGGATTCACACTTAACCCCTCCTCCATCAAGACTTTTATCTCTTGTCTAAACTCCTCAGTGGTCTTTAAAGTTTCTCTAGCAATCTTTTAAATAACCTTCAGAAATGATTGCACTAAAAGTCCTATTAGACCACATTGCTCAAAACCTTAAAAAGTATCACTTTTTAAAAGCAAATTGCCTTTCTTTTCTTTGTAAATTCAGCAGATTGCCTTTCAGAATCTGGCTCCTGCTATGTTTCCTCCTTTTTCTCCTGTCAATCTGCTTTGTATTATGTGCACTGAAAAAAATAGACAGAGAAAAGAAAGGCTGGAGGGTGAAGATGAGGAAACCTTCACTCACCCCTGGGTCTCTTTCATCTTCTATGCTACAGTAGATGAAACATTGTATCTTCCCCTGTCTAATGTTCTCTCTCTCTGAAGGTGGAGCCATGTCTGCTGTCATAGATCACTTAAATTTGGTGAAGATTGGACTAGGACCCCAATGTTTCCTTCAAGGTCATGTCGACACATTCCCTCACTCTATTCAGAGCTTTGCTTCAAACTACAATGTGACCATAGATCATGCTTCTTCTGTCTGCTCTGTCTTAACTTATAAATCCCTGAGAGATCCAAATATCCAAGCCTTTAACACCACCAATAAGCACCTTCCAGAACTAGAACCTTCTTCTGCCTCTCTTCTTTAGAAAACTCATTGAATTTCTCTTTCCCTGGTTAAATCTTACAGCACCCAGAAAGTTCATTTTCTTGACATTCTCTCTCCCTAGCTTGATTAATTGTGTTCTTACAGCGTACTGACCTTTCTCCACTCTCTTTGCTTTCTTACTATAATACTCCTGTGTGTGTGTGTGTGTCTGTGTGTGTGTGTGTGTGTGCATGTACACACAAGTCATAGCACATGAATAGAGGACATAGTGTTAGTCCTTGCCTTCGACCTTTTATGAGACAGGTCTCTGCTTGTTCATTGCTGAGTATGTCAAGCCACATGGCCTAGGAGCATCCAGAGAATCTTCCATTTCTACCCTTCATCTTGCTGAGGAGTGCTGGGATTACAGACCCATGTGGCTCTACATGGTTCCGGGGACCTGAATTAAGGCTCTCTCTTTCCATGGCCAGCACTGTGCCCACTAAGCCATCCTGTTCTCCTCTACTCATGGCTTCTTCTGGACAAGATTATCTTAGCTACTAAAAGCTCTCTTAGTTATGGCCAAGATCTTCCTTTTGGTATTATTGGTAGTTATTTTGCCATCTTCATGTTATCATACTCAACAGGTTATGTTGAGTATGTCATCATACTCAACAGGGTACCTAAAGCAGAGTAGTGTATTGTTTTTTTAATTTTTATTAATTACACTTTATTCATTTTGAATCCATCTTGTAGCTTCCTTCCTACTCCCCAACTAATCCTTCCCTTTTTTCCCCTTCTCCACGCATACCCCTCCCCAAGACCACTGATAAGGGAGGGCTCCTTTTCCTTCTTTCTGATCTTAGTCTATTAGATCTCATCAGGAATGGCTGCATTGTCTTCTTCTGTGGCCTGGTAAGGCTGCTCCTCCCTCAGGGGGAGGTGATCAAAGAGCAGGCCAATCAGTTCATGACAGAGACAGTCCCTGTTCCCCTTACTAGGTACCCACTTGGAGACTGAGAGGCCTTGGGCTACATCTGTGCAAGAGTTTCTAGGTTATCTCCATGCATGGTAATTGGTTGGAGTATCAGTCTCAGGACAGACTGCTATACTCAGGTTTTTTTGTTTGTTTGTTTTTTGTTTTTTGTTTGCTTTTTTTTTTGGTTCTGTTGCTCTCCTTGTGGGGCTCCTGTCCTCTCCAGATCTTACTATTTCTCACTTCTTTCATAAGATTCTCTGCACTCTGCCCAAACATTGGCCATAAGTCTCAGCATCTGCTTTGATACCCTGCAGGGTAGAGCCATTCAGAGAACCTCTGTGGCAGGCTTCTGACTTGTTTCCTGTTTTCCCCTTCTTCTGATGCCCATCCTCTTTGCCTTTCTGAATGGGGATTGGGCATTTTAGCCAGAGTCATTCCTCTTGATTAGTTTCTTTAGGTGTACAGATTTTAGTAGGTTTATCCTATATTATATGTCTATACGAGTATATACCGTGTGCGTCTTTCTGCTTCTGGGATACCTCACTAAGGATGATCTTTTCTAGTTGCCACCATTTACCTACAAATTTCATAATTTCCTTGTTTTTTATTGCTGACTAATATTCCATTCTGTAGATATACCTCAATTTCTGTATCCATTCCTTAATTGGGGAGCATCTGGGTTGTTTCCAGGTTCTGGCTATTACAAATAAAGCTGCTACAAACATGGTTGAGCAAATGTCCTTATTGTATACTTAAGCCTTTTTTGGATATATGCCTAGGAGTGGTACAGCTGAATCTTGAGGAAGCGTTATTCCTAATTGTCTGAAAAATCACCAGATTGATTTCTAAAGTGGTTTACAAGTTTACATTCTCACCAGCAACAACCCCTCCAGCATGTGTTGTCTCTTGTGTTTTTTATCTTAGCCATTCTGATGGGTGTCAGGTGAAATCTCAGGGTTGTTTTGATTTGTATTTCCCTAATGACTAATGATGTTGGGCATTTCTTTATGTGTTTCTCTGCCATTCTATATTCCTCTACTGAAAATTCTCTGTTTAGTTCTGTACCCCATTTTTTAATTGGCTTCCTTGATTTGTTGCTTTTCAGCTTCTTTAGTTCTTTATACATACTGGATATTAGCCCTTTGTCAGATATAGGGTTGGTGAAGATTCTTTCCCAATCTGTAGGCAGTCGTTTTGTTCTGATAACAGTGTCCTTTGCTTTACAGAAGCTTTTCAATTTCATGAGGTCCCATTTATTGATTGTTGCTCTTAGAGCCTGTGCTGTTGGTGTTCTGTCCAAGAAGTTGTTTCCTGTGCCAATGAGTTCTAGGCTCTTCCCCACTTTTTCTTCTAACAGGTTTAGTGTGTCTGGTTTTATACTAAGTTCTTTGATCCACTTAGACTTTAGTTTTGTGCAGAGTGATAAGTATGGATCTACTTGCATTTTTCTGCATGTAGATATCCAGTTAGACCAGCACCATTTGTTAAAGACATTCTTTATCCATTGTATGGTTTTGGCATCTTTGTCAAATATCAGGTGTCCATAAGTGTATGGGTTTATTTCAGGGTCTTCTATTTGGTTCCATTGATCCACCAGTCTGTTTCTATGGCCAGTACCATGCAGTTTTTAGTATTGTTGCTCTATAGTAGAGCTTGAGATCAGGGATGGAGATACCTCCAGAAGATCTTTTATTGTAGAGGATTGTTTTAGCAATTCTTGGTTTCTTGTTATTCCATCTGAAGTTGAGAATTTTTCTTTCCCGGTCTGTAAATAATTGTGTTGGTAATTTAATGGGAATTGCATTGAATTTGTAGATTGCTTTTGGTAAGATGGGCATTTTTACTATGTTAATCCTGCCAAGCCATGAGCATGGGAGATCTTTCCATTTTCTGATATCTTCTTTTAATTCTTTTTTCAGAGACTTGAAATTTTTTTCATACAAGTCGTTGACTTCCTTGGTTAGGGTTACACCAAGGTACTGTATGTCATTTGTGGCTATTGTGAAGGGTGTTGTTTCCCTAATTTCTTTCTCAGCCCTTTTGTCTTTTGTATACAAGAGGGCTACTGATTTTTTTTTGTTTTGTTTTGTTTTGTTAATTTTGTATCCAGCCACTTGGCTGAAGGTGTTTATCAGCTGTAGGAGTTCCCTGATAGAATTTTTGGGGTCACTCAGATATACTATCATGTTATCTGCCAATAGTGATACTTTGACTTCTTCCTTTCCAATTTGTATCCCCTTGATCTCCTTTAATTGTCTTATTGTTATAGCTAGGACTTCAAGAACTATGTTGAAGAGGTATAGAGAGAGTGGGCAGCCTTGCCTTTTCCTGATTTCAGTGGGATTGATTTAAATTTTTTCCATTTAGTTTGATGTTGGTTATAGGCTTTCTGTATATTGCCTTTACTATGTTTAGATATGTACCTTGTATCCCTGATCTCTCCAAGACATTAAACATGAATGGATGTTGGATTTTGTCAAATGCTTTTTCAGTATCTAAGAAGATTATAATGTGGCTTTTTTTCTTTCAGTGTGTTAATATGGTGGATCACATTGATGGATTTCTGTATATTGAACCACCCCTGCATACCTGGGATGAAGCCTACTTGGTCATAGTGGATAATATCTGTGATGTGCTCTTCGATTCGGTTTGCAAGTATTTTGTTGAGTATTTTTGCATTGATGTTCATAAGGGAGATTGGCCTGAAATTCTCTTTCTTTGCTGGGTCTTTGTGAGGTTTAGGTACCAAGGTGACTGTGGCTTCATAGAATGAGTTTGATAGTATTCCTTCTGTTTCTATTTTGTGGAATAGTTTGAAGAGTATTGGTGTTATCTCTTCTTTGAAGGTCTGGTAGAATTCTGCACTGAAACCATCTGGCCCTGGGCTTTTTTTGCATGGGAGACTTTTAATGACCACTTCTATTTTCTTGGGGGATATAGGACTATTTAATTGATTTACCTGGAGAAGATTATTTCAGCTACTAAAAGCTCTCTTAGCTATGGCCAAGATCTTCCTTTTGGTATTATTGGTAGTTATTTTGCCATCCTTATGTTATCATAAGTACTCAAGAGGGTACCTGAAGTGGGGTAGTGTATTGTTAATACACATTTTAAATTGAGAACTTCTTAGAGAAAGTTTTTGTTTTACTTATGGAAATTTTAGTGCTATCTTCTGAACCCCACTCCAGGAAGAATCTAACAGAACAATAGTAAAGGGGTTGGAATGACCAAGGGGCAGACTACTATAGTGAGAGAATTATTTTCAAAATTTGGATAACTTAGACTTTTGTATGGCTAAATGGAACACACAGCAAAAACTCAGATGAACAAGGGAAGATGATTTAGAAAGTGTAGCTATGACTGGAAGAGATTAGGAGGTATCAGGTAGACAGAAGAAAAAGATAAATAAGCTAAAGTGAGAAATTTGATGTGAAAATATATAATGAATATTTTTATGAAGTTTTGCCCTGTGGTGTCCAATGTAAATATGTTTCCTGATCCCTCAATAAACTTTTAGTAACATTCAATTAACTTACTAATGAGCAGTGGAATTGTATCTGGTCTGGGCTAAAAGAGAATGAATCAAGTTGCTGAGTTCCACTTCTAGGTGTGTGCTAGATGAGATCAACACAGGTGTGACAGTAAGTCAAACACATTCAAGAGTAAGAGTGGTTTCTGCCTATCATTGGGTTCCTCTGCAGTTAGTAGGCACTGACTAAATATCATTTTGGCTTTACAACTCTCTTGTAGAAAATAGATAGATGGTTAGATAGAGAGAGAGACCAACCACATTTCTAAGTAAGGTATGGTTTCATTTCCTATAATCAGAGGTCATTTCCAAAAACTAAAGGCTTCTTAGTTTGTATTCTGCTTGCTTGTTTGTTTCTACAGCAGTGAATAATTGGGGATTATAAATTTAGGAAACCTCTAGGTTTATTGAGATGCTATGTGGTGGAGTTTCCAACTGTCCACTAAAGATGCTGCTGCTTGCTCTTGATCCTTGAGAATCTGGGTTAGGACCTCTTCAACATGAAACATCAGCTGGTGCTTTTTACTAAAATCATTATGTAATTTAGACTTCAACTTACTGAAAACATTAACTCATGAATACATTAACTCTGGAGACTCCACTTGGAAGGTAGAATTACAATACTGTTCTGTAGCACTCATGATGCCTTTTTAAAAGGGAAGTCTTTGGGAAACCTTTTTCTGAGCTGTTAGTCTTAGGAGTACAAGTGAATACCAGAACAATACGGGCTATTTTCCTTTTCCTTGATTTTCTGCCAGTACTTGAAGGTACAACCCTATTTCAAAGACACCAAACATTTTAGACACATGACTTGGAAGAACTGAACAATAACTGAGCTGAAATCCCCCTCCCTGAGGACCAGCTGTCAAAGTATTCATGGTGCTATTCAAATTGATGAGGGAGAAAAGCATTCAATAGTCCTATCTAGCCACAAAGCCTAGAAACCATAACAATAAGCAACCTGGCACTAGATCCTAAAAGGTACACTGGTGGCATTTACACCTTGGAGGTAACAAACAGTTATCTAATTGAACTTAAGGCCAGTTCAGAGGAGGGAATTCATGCCTGGGACTTTAAATCTATCAAACTACCAATGGCTGGTGAGATCATGGAACCCTGAGGAGACTGTACTACTGCCACTTTCCCAAAACAGTGTAATTCCTGACTGCATTCTAAATACTTATTATTATAGCTACACATAAGTGTAGCTCTCATACCCCATCAAAAGAGTTTTGTTTGCATCAAACAGACACCATTACAGAAGTATGTAATTACTCAAAATGCAAAGAACATCAGACTATGAGGTATCCAGCCCCAATCAGTACATTCACAATGCAGCCCATACACCTAAGGTTCAGAGAACATCAAGGAAGAGTGAGTAGAAAAATTATAAGATCCAGAGGACCAGATCATCTGCTGTTGAGACAGTGTCCTCTACATATGACAGGGAAACTGTACTTGTGACATCTAAACAATCTGGTTCCCTGAAAAAGACCTAAGCAATGATAATACCCAGTTGGCATACCAACTCAGAAGTGTTTCCTGTGAAACACACAAGGCCCTATCCTTAGATGAAGAGGTACATGACATTAATGACTACTGAGAGGAGAATCAGTTTCTCTGGGACAAGCTTCCTAAGAGATCATGCAATTGTATGTTGTCAGCCCTAAATGTTTACACATATGAGCAACACAAAATGGACTCAGCAAGTTGTGTGTGTGTGTGTGTGTGTGTGTGTGTGTGTGTGTGTGTGTAACAATAATGCTTAGGGAAGAGGCTGTGATTGTGGGGGTGACATGGGAAGAGTCAAATGGAAGAAAGCAAGGGGTGAAATGATGTAAACATAGTACTCACGTGTGACAACATAAAAATTAAAGATTCAAATTTTTTCAAATACCAAACAAAAGTCCTTTTGTTTACACGATGGCACAGCAAGATGAGAGAATCTCTAAATCTCAGCAGCACACCTAAGTGCAGTGGCAGTTGACAGAAGGCATCAGCATCACCATGAGCAGCTTCAATACAGAGGACAAGCACTCAGAGTTTGGGTCACCAGGCAGGTCTAACTTAGGCATCACACCTCACAGATGTCACAGGTTATACACACCCTGGCCATCGCAGGAAGCTCTTCGAACTGAAGATCACAACTGTGGTCAGGTACATAAAGATCCAAATACTACACAGCATTTTTCACTGTTCGTTTCATTCTACTTTCACAGAGCTGTAGAATCAAACAAACATGGCTTCCAACTTTAACCATCACAGAAACATTTTCCGAGCAGTGAGATGACATTCTGACCACACAGCTGCTGTACCCAAGGCTACAATCTAACTATTGGGTTTTACTATATTATAGTTTTACATGTATTTTGCTAAAGATGGTGTGTTTATAGCCAGGCATGATGGCACTCATGTGTAATACTAGAATTTGGAAGTGGGGGCAAGAAGATCAAGAGTTCAAGGTCATCCAAACCCAAAAAGAGAACTTGAGGTCAGCCTGAGCTATATAAGATTCTGTCTCAAAACAACAAAAACAAACAACAGTGGAATTCTGTTTTCAAAAAAATTGCGTGAGCTCCAAAGCATGGCTTTCAAGGAAAAAATAAATGTTGGTTTTAGCTGAATTTTGCATATTGACAATGAGTTAGAAGGGCTGAGGATGTAGCTCAGTTAACAGCGCTTGCTTAACATACATGAAGCCCTCTTGACCCGATATCCACCACCATGAACTGAGTGTGTTGTCACACAGCTGTAGTCACAGCCCTTGGGAGCTGGACAGAAAGATCAGATGTTTAAGGTCATGCTCACATACATAGAGAATAGTGAGTTTCGTACACACTTGAGCTACCTGAGACACACCTCACGCAAAAAAAAAAAGTAAAAGAAATTAAACCAGGATTCTTGGTGTTGGTCACTGAATTGTGCTTTTTCATGCAGAGGCACAGTATCATCCATAAAATATTACTACAGAATGGAAACAAGAAAAAATGGTTCATAAATTTTTGTAATGTGCAGTTGTGCAATGGAAACAAAAGAAGACAGAAACTATAAAGTTTTTATAATAACACACAAAAGAAAATAATTAAAAATCCAATTATCTCTCTATATATTATATATAATCTTTAAATATATATTCAATAAGTTAGCTTATTTGGGCTTTAGTTTTTAAAATAAATTTCTTTTTAAGACAAGAAGGAAGGAAACGGAGCAGTTCATAAAATCATTTTAAGTGTATTCCTAACAGCAGAATCTATTTGCTCGAAAAAGACATTTTGTATCACAAAGAGAACTTTGTAGAACTGAGTAGAGTCACATGACCTAGAGGAGAGGATGCTTACCAGCAAAACATAGCAAACGGCTCAAGAGTTTTCATCAAAACAACAGCCATGTACTTCAGTCTCCAAGTGTTTGCATTTCTAATGTAAGAAAAAAATACTCCCATCATCCAGAGAGGAATTTGTGTCTATACTGTTCCAAAAAGCTAGGTTATTTTCCTTCTTTCACTCTCAATTAAAAGTTGGCTGTGTGTTTGATTGTGGCCCTGCAGAGACAACTTGTGTCTTTCACCTTTCTTCTAGTGCTATAGTGCCTTCAGGATTGGTTGAAAATTCCCATTAGGACAGTTCATAGAGCTTTCCACTCCATTCAAATAAAAATGGCATGAAAATGAATAGTTCTTGACACCACAAATGTTCTCCAGTTATCACCCATCCAAATAGATGCCAGGCTGAACTGTTTAAAGGAAAAACAGTTACTCTTGGAAGAAGCTGAGTGGCGGCTGATATAAATAGCTCCGGTATTTACATATCTCTCCTGCAAGGGCCAACAAAATGAACAAGGAAGGATTCCATCGTGTTTGGTTGGCTTTTGTGCTACATTAAAGGCTTGCTGCCAGCTTTTGTCAGATCTTCCTTCTAAAGAAGGACTTTACATCTGAAATCAATTAGCAGGAAAATCTTCAGTCAAGTCACTAAGACCGCAATTCAGACTTTTGATTAAGAACAAAGCCATAAGGTCAATAAGAGCATCACAGATTCCTGCATTCGTTCCTGACACTGAGAGTGTGTCAAAAGAGTGGGCCAACTAACTCTAAGCCAGTACAGTGCTTAGCGGGATAAAGGGAAAAAGAGATAGCAGACAAAGACAGCAGATAAACAAAAAGCTTATGGGAAAATAAAGAAGAGATAAAGTGTAATGGAATAAGTGGTGAAGAAAGCCATGTACTAATGGGGGGAAAGAACCTAGATGTTATTGCTGCTTGCATTCTTCAAGAGTGGCACACATAAAAAAGTGTTCTCTTGATGAGGTTTGCTTCTCTCAGCATTTCAATAGGTGACATACACACCATGAGAAAGTTTGACAAGGTTAAAGCACACACACAAGAACAAACCCAGTGCATAACCCATTCATTCTATAAAAGAAGTGACTTTCTGAAGACATCATTCGGGGTATCAGAAACCAAATGACAAATAGCACATGCCGCAGAGTGCCAGGTCTTCGCCCCTCATAAACACTTTTCTTTTTAATGGACATGACAATTGCACATACTCGTGAGGTTCCTTTAGGCTGTTCATGGATGTCTGCAATATGTACCCATCAGGGGGATGGGCATGTGACAAATTCATCTTTTTCTCTCTGTGTGTGTCTGTGCATACATATGTATATGTGTGTGTGTGTATGTATATACATGAAGGGGCCCAAATGTGTGCAGGCATGTAGAGGGCAGAAGCCAGAGTTAGGTCTCTCCCTTGTTTGCCACTTTTTTTTTTCTTTTTCCACAAGGTCTCTCACCAATTCATCCAAACTGGCTGACCAGAAATCTTTATTTCTGACTCCCATGCACCAGGATTACAAACTTGCACTGTTATGCACTGTCATGCCCAGCTTTTTTCCCACATGTGTGAGGATTTGAACTCGTGTCCTCACACTTGTAGAGCACATCTTCTCCCCAGCCTCTAGACACAGCCTCCAGCACTGCATGAACTGAGTCTGCTGATACACACCTATAATCTCAGCCCAGGGAAGGTGGAGGCAGGAGGATCAGATTCAGGGTTCTATTTGGTTTGAGTTTTTTTAATACACATAACGTTGGAAATCCTCCGTGCTACTCTAAAGAACGTGTTCTTGTGGGTTGTGCTTATGTTGCTGTGCTATAGAATATCAGGAATTACTCTTATCCAACCGCACTCTCCAACCCGCTGACCCTCCTCTCTTCGGTCCAGCCCCACCTTTCTCGGGCTCTCCCGAATGCTGCCCTGCTCTCCTTGTCTATGCAGCAACCTCCTCAGCCTCTACATGTAAGAACCTGTGCTGTCCACCTTTGTCCAGGTGATTTTATTGCGTGTAGCATGACATCCCCGAAGGCCATCACGTTCCCACAAATAACAGACTTTTACTTTTCTTGTGGCTGAATAATTCTCCTCTGTGTACACACACCACGGTCTCTGATTGTACCCCTTCAGTGTTTGTGGACTCAAGGTTGGTTGTGCATCTTGGCTGTAGTCCACAGTGTTACATGGGTGTGCAGGGATCTTTTTCATACACTGATGTGCTTTTCTTTGACTGCATGCCTAATGCTGCAACTGCAGGATCAATTTATAGTTTTGTGAGAATATGCCATACTACTTTTCATAATGGCTGGGCTCATTTGTATTCCCACCAACAATCCATGAGAGTTTCTCTTTACCCAGTGTTTGTTAAAGGTTTGTTTTGGTTTTTTTTTTTGTTTTGTTTTGGTTTGGTTTGGTTTGGTTTTTAATAATATGCACTCTAACTGAGGTGAGTTGCTATCTCATTATAGTTTGACATTTCCCTGATAATTAGGACTGTTGAGATTTTTCATAAACTTATTGGTCATTTTTCATGTCTTCTTTTGAGAAATGTTTATTTAGATAAGCTGCTCATTTTAATTGCATTGTTTGCTTGTTTGCCATTGAATTTTTTATATAATTGACATTAAGGCCCTGTCAAATGAATATTTTATCCAAAGTAGTATTTTTAAAAAAGAATTTTCAAATCACCCACATAGTGAAGAAAGATATGTAAAGTGTGTTTGTGAATGGCATTGCCTCTATTATAAACCTAAAAACCAAACTGAAATGTCTATGCATAGAGAAGAAAGTTCTTTATTTTACACATATATATTAAGACACATAAATGATAGGTGATAAATATATATATAGGTGATTGATAGATGACAGATAGATAGACAGAGAGAGTTTTATATATATATATTTATTTATCTATCATATGTATATAAAAATGATATATATAAATATCATTTAGATATATATATTTAGGTACATATATAGATATATAGATTTAGGTACATAGATTAGATGGATGATAACTAAAAATTGATGATAGAGATGATAGATAGATTTGCTAAAGCATCTTGATGGTTAATAAGCAAAGTGGATTATTTCCAAACAGACAACCCTGCCCATGCCCACCTGGAAATGTTGTTTTTCTATCTTTTTTTTTTTTTTTTTTTTTTTTTGGCAATGCTGTATCCTTATCCTTTAAAATATTGATTCTTAACCTTCCTAATGCTGTGGCCCTTTAATATAGTCCCTTATATTATAGTGACCCTCAGCCATAAAATATTTCTCTTTTATAACTATAATTTTGCTACTATTATGATTTATAATATAAATATCTGATAGGATATCAGCATATCTGATAGGATATGCAACCCCTGTGAAAAAGTTATTCAACCCCCAGAGGGGTCATGATCTACAGGTTGAGAACTAATGTTTGAAAAGGAAAGACATATCTTCAGGGTAAGCTTTTTTTTTTTAAGTTTAAATTATTTTTTTATTTTTTTGCAATTTACTCATTTTATATCCCAGTTGTAGCCTCCTCCCTCATCTCCTCCCAGTCCCACCCTCCCTCCTTCTTTCCCCCATCCCCTTCCCCTAGACCACTGAAAAGCGGAGTGCTAACCCCTGCCATATGACCCTAGCTTATCAAGTCTCATCAGGACTACCTGGATCCTCTTCCTCTGTGGCCCGGCAAGACTTCCCTGCCAGAGGGAAGTGATCAAAAGCCAGGCAACCAAGTTCATGTCTGAGTCACCCCTGTACTTGGGAATTCCACATGGAGACTGAGCTGCCTATGGGCTACATCTGAGCAAGGGATCTAGATCCTCTCCATGTATGGTCCTTGGTTGGTGCATCAGTCTCTGCAGAGCCTCCTGGGCCCAGATATTTTGGCCTTTTTGGTCTCCTTGGGGAGCTCCTGTCTCCTCTAGGTCCTTCTATCATCCCCATCTTTCAAAAGACATCCTGCCCTCTGCCCAAAGTTTTTCTCTGGGTCTCTGCATCTCTGCATTTGATTTTACCTCTGTTAGGTAAAGCCTTTCAGAGGACATGGATGGTAGGGTCCCATCCTTCAGTGTAACTATTACTAGCCAGTATACCACCACATTTTAAAATTCCTTTCACTTAATGAGTCCTAGCTAAAATTGTCAACTTCTCAAAGCCTACAGTCATCTAATAGGAGAACTTCGGTTGAAGAATCATTTAAATCAGATTGGTCTGTGGGTATGTGTGTGGGGTTACCATGGCAATTTAATGGTATTATCAGTCCAAGTCCACTGTGGGTGGCACTATGCCTAGGCAGATAATCCTGGGTTGTATAAGAAAATTAGTTAAGCATGGGCATGTAGTAAACCAGAGAGAAAGTAATCAAGCAGTGATTTTAAAAGGGTCAGAGCTTCAGAATATATAAAGACCTGAGGAGTTAATCACCAACAAACAAAGTAATCCATTAAAAAATGGGGTACAGTATGCATGGAAATAACCTAGAACCCCTGCACAGATGTAGCCCATGGCAGGTCAGTGTCCAAGTGGGTTCCATAGTAATGGGAACAGGGACTGCTTCTGACATGAACTGATTGGACTGCTCTTTGATCACCTCCCCCTGACGGGGGAGCAGCCTTACCAGGCCACAAAGGAAGACAATGCAGCCACTCCTGATGAGACCTAACAGACTAAGATCAGAAGAAAGAAAAAGAAACCCTCCCCTACCAGTGGACTTGGGGAGGGGAGTGTGTGGAAAGGGGGCAGGAAGAGAGGGATTGGGAAGGGAGGATGGAGAGAACTAGAGGGGGGATACTAAGTAAATAAAATATAATTAAAAATTTAAAAATGGGGTGCGGAGCTAAAAAGAATTCAAAACAGAGGGATAAAGAATGGCAGATAAACACTTAAAGAAATGTTCAATGTCTTTAATCATCAGAAAAAAGAAAATCAAAATGACCTTGAAATTTCACCTCACACCATCAGAATGGCTAAGATCAAAACACAAGGGATGATGCATGCTGGAGTGGTTGTGGGGAAAGGGGAACCCTCCTCCATTGCTGGTGCGAGTGCAACCTTGTACAACCACTTTGGAAATCAATCTGGCACTTTCTCAGACAACTAGGAATAGTGCTTCCTCAAGATACAGCTATGCCACTCCTAGGCATATATCCAAAATGTGCTCAAGTATACAACAAGGACATTTGTTCAACCATGTGCGAAGCAGCTTTATTTGTAATAGCCAGAACCTGGAAGTAACCCAGATGTCCCTCATGTGAGAAATGGATACAGAAATTGTGGTACATTTACACAATGGAAGACTACTCAGCAACTAAAAACAAGGAAATCATGAAATTTGCAGGGAAATGGTTGGAACTGGAAATGGTCATCCTGAGTGAGGTATCCCAGAAGCAGAAAGACATTCATGATACTCACTCATAAGTGAATAATAGCCACATACTACAGGATAAACATACTAAAATCTATACTCCTAAAGAAGCTAAACAACAAGGAGGACCCTAGGGAAGATGCTTAATCCTCAGTCAGAAGGGAAAAAAGGATAGACATTGGAAGTAAGAGAAGACAAGAAACAGGACAGGGGCCTTCCTCAGAGGATTGCTGAAAGATTCTACCAACTAGGGTATCAAAGGAGATACTGAGACTCATAGTCAAACTTTGGGCAGAGTGTCAGAATCCTTAAGGAAGAAAAGAGAGATAGAAAGACCTGGAGGGAACAGGAACTCCACAAGAAGAAACAGAGCCAAAATACCTGGGCCTGCAGAGACCAATACCCCAGCCAAGAGCCATGCATGGAGAACACCTAGGCCCCTGTTCAAAGGAAGCCCATTAGCTCCTCAGTTTCCAAGTGGGTTCCCTAGTAAGGGGTACAGAGGCTCTCTCTGACATGAACTCAGTGGCTGGTTCTTCACCTTCCCCTGGGGGATGCAGCTACCAAGACACAAAGAATGATGATGCAGCAAGCCTTGGTGAGATCTAATAGGCTAGGATCAGATAGAAGGAGAGAAGGTCCTCCCCTATCAGGGGACTAGGGAAGGGGCACAGGGGGAGAAGAGAGCAGGTAGGTGGGACAGGGTGAAGATGAGAGAGGAGCTGCAGAGGGGTACAAAGTGAATAAACTGAGATAGATAGATAGATAGATAGATAGATAGATAGATAGATAGATAGATAGATAGAATTTTAAAAAAACAAAACAAAAAGGGTCAGGGCTCTAGAAATGGAGGAACAGATGGTTGTGATCCACCAATGTGGGTATTAGGAACTTAACCGTGGTACTCTATAAGCTAAGGTAAATAAGTGCTCTTTTTAATTAATTTTTTATTAATTACATTCATTCATGTTTTTTTGTCCAAGCTGTAGCTGCCTCTCTCATATCCTTCCAATCCCACTCTTTCTCCCTTTTCTTCTCCCATACCCCTCCCCCAGTCTACTGATAGGGGAGATCCTCCTCCCCTTCCATCTGATCTTAGTCTATCAGGTCTCATCAGGACTGGCTGCATTGTCTTCCTCTGTGGCCTAGTAAGGCTGCTCCTCCCCCCCCCCTTAAAGGGAGGTGATCAAAGAACCAGCCACTGAGTTCATGTCAGAGACAGTCCCTGTTCCCATTATTAGAGAACCTACTTGGGCACTGAGCTACCATGGGCTGCATCTGTGCAGTGGTTCTAGGTTATATCCTTGAATGGTCCTTGATTGGAATATTAGTCTCAGAAAAGATGCCCAGTTTTTTTTTTTCAGTTCTGTTGCTCTCCTTGTGGAGTTCCTGTCCCCTCCAGGTCTTTCTATCTCCCCCTTCTTTCATAAGATTCCCTGCACTCTGCCCAAAGATTGGTTGAGTCTCAACATCTGCTTTAATATACAGCTAGGTAGAGTCTTTCAGAGGTCCTCTGTGGTAGGCTTCTGTCCTGGTCCCTGTTTTCTCCCTCTTCCGATGTCTGTCCCCTTTGCCTTTCTGAATGAAGATTGATCATCTTACCCAAGGTCCTCCTTCTTGCTTAGCTTCTTTAGGTGTACAGATTTCAGTATGTTTATCCTATCTTATACGTCTAATATTCACTTATAAGTGAGTATATACCATATGTGTCTTTCTGCTTCTGAGATACCTCACTCAGGATGATCTTTTCTCACCATTTGCCTGCAAATTTCATGACAAATCAAGTAATCCAGTTAAAAAAGGAGATACAGAGCTAAACAGAGAGTTCTCAATAGAAGAATATCAAATGTCAGAGAAACACTTAAAGAAATGCTCAGTGTCCTTAGTCATCAGGGAAATGCAAATCAAAATGACCCTGAGATTTTACCTTATACCCATCAGAATGGGAGATCAAAAACTCCACTGACAACACATGCTGGAAAGGATGTGGAGAAAGGGGAACCCTCCTCCATTGCTGGTGGGAATGTAAACTTGTACATCCACTTTGGAAATCAATCTGGCACTTTCTCAGAAAATTAGGAATAATGCTACCTCAAGATCCAACTATACCACTCCTAGGCATATATCCAAAATATGCTCAACTATACAAGGACATTTGCTTAACCATGTTTGTAGCAGCTTTATTCATAATAGCCAGAATGTGGAAACAACCTAGATGTCCCTCAGCGGAGGAATGGATGCAGAAACTGTGGTACATTTACACAATGGAATACTACCTACCAATTAAAAACAAGGAAATAGCACTGTCCCTGAAGTTCACAATTCTGGCTAGGTTCCATCTCCTCTTCAGTGTTTCCAAAGGAATTAGAGCAGCAAATCACTCCCACATTTTAAGCTATAAACTCAGCAAAAAACTGGATTCACTGTCGTAACTAAAGTAACTAAGACTGTTCGATTCTTTATTAGTGTACATGTCCTTAGAGTTGGCGTTTGACTATCAATACAAGGATAAATATCTACAGTTAACTCAAACAAAAGCAAATAAAATGAGATTAAAGAGCCCTGATCAAAAGGAATACTTAACTGGTTTCTTGTTTGAGTGGGGAGAATGAGACCATCAGATTCCCAGCTGAAGACCTTGTCTTCTGGGGATCATTTGCATTTTAGAGAGGATGTGTCTTTATGCTTCACTTGTGACTGTGGCTGGTTCCTTCCGCTCATGTTAGCTCACACAGATCTCTGTTGAGTTGATTAAAAAAATTAAACAAATATAGACTTTGTTCTTTCCCGATGAAGATTGATTAAAGTTGTGTCCAGTTATTTTGCAAATGTTTACTTTCATTTGGCTTTGTACCACACTCTCTCCTTTCCTTCCCTCGCCCTTTACTATATCGCTTGAGCCATGGCAAACAAACATTTAGAAACCATGAAAAAAAAAAGAGAGAGTGAACTACTAATGTCAAAAAGGGCATAAAATTTATTAGGGACCCAGTTTCAGCTCACAAGTGTATCTAAAGAATTGCAGCTTTATATCATGTAAGTAGTTAGGGTTATCTGATTCCTTAGAGCAGTGGTTTTCAACCTGTGGGAGGCTCAGACTCACCTGTCACTGGGGTCGCATATCAGATATCTGGCATATCAGATATTTACATTGTAATTCATAACAGTAGCAAAATAACAGTTATTAACTGTAAATGAAGATAGCTTTATGGTTGGGGCTCCCCAAAACATGAGGAACAGTATTAAAGGGTCACAGCATTGGGACAGTTGAGAACCACTGCCTTAGAGCCTTTCTTGTTTAACATATGTAACCAGATGGTTTTGTATTTGTCTGAGGGAAGTGATTTCTCCTGCTGAGTGTTTTGTTTTCTCTGCCATTCACATTTATTTTATGTTCAGTGTTTCACATAAACTTTTTATAAAGGATTTTAAAGTACCAAAACTGTAACTCAGTACAGTGGTTCGTTTTCTGTTATGATGTTAATACTATACAATGAAATTGTATAAAGTGTTGTCAATTTGATTATTGACACAAATGACATGTTTACAAATAAACTGTGGTGTTGACCAGAAAAATACATAAATAAATAAATAAAACAAAACAAGGAAATAAGTGCTCCTAAGGCTAAGCTATCTTCTCAGCTTTTTATCAAAAACAGCTTTACCTAGAATCACAGAACAAAGATAAGTCATTAGCAGCCTAACTAAATGATACATAAAAGAAATTGTTGTTAAAAAGTGCTTCTGCCCCAATTTATTCTGTCCCTTTTAAGTAAGTGAGGATTCCTCTTTCAATCAGAGTTAGGAAAATGGGAGTCGATGGAGGCCACTGTAGCAAGGAATACAGAAACTGTCAGAGCTGAACGAGCGTGGCACTGAACTGCCACAAACATGACAAGAAGCGAGTTAACAGTGTGAAACAGAATAGACAGGAACATGCCTGCAGTCGCCTATGCCTAAAATTCCTGATATGCAGATCGGAAGACATCAATCAAAAGAAACAGCTGCAAAGAGATCATATACGTAAGACGGAAAAGATTGCAGTGAATGAATTTCTCATTTTATCTTTGCACAGGATATCTCTCAACTATCAGCAAAGCTGAATTCCCTTAACTACAAAAGAAAGAGAAGAGGAACTATACAAGCAACTGTTAAATGATTGAAATATGAAGAATTGGTTTAAAAATACTTGATATACAGAAAATAGAATATGACAAAAAAAATTTGAAGAGACACTGGTTTAAAAGTACTCCAAACTGATTAAACGCTTTAAGAAATAAGTTCAGGAAACCAAATGAGCTTTCACTAGAAAATGAAAAAAATATTTGTCATAGTATAATGTCACATGATAGAGAAGCAGAAAATCTGAAAGTCACTATGGATAAAAGAAAAAGCATTTTCTATCAGAAAGCATTTTACTGGCACCTGACATTTCAGTAACACAGACACAATCCATAAAACAGTAGGTCTACACTTTCAAACTACCATAGAAACCACCATATTACCAATAGCTTCATAAATGATAACATGTTAGCTATCTCAAATTGATAACCACATGCAAATGGAAATTTAATTTTTCTCCAAGAAAGTCTCATTGGGGAAACAAACTATTATTATTATTATTATTATTATTATTATTATTATTATTATTATTATTTATTCTATTTCTATCCTGGCTGTGGTCCCCTCCCTCATCTCCTCCCAATCCCACTCTCCTCCCCCCATGTCCCTCCGTTAGTCCATTGATAGAGAAGGTCCTCCTCTCCTTCTATTTGACCCTAGCCAATCAGGTCTCATTAGGACTGGTTGCATTGTCTTCCTCTGTGGCCTGGCAAGACTGCACCCCTCACCCCTCACCCACGGTATATACTCACTCATATAAACATACAACATAGAATAAACCCACTAAAATCTGTACATCTAAACAAACTAAGCAAAAGAGAGGACCCTAACTAAAATGTTCAATCCCCATCCTGAAAGGCAAAGAGGATGGACATCAGAAGAAAAAGAAAACAGGAAACAACCTAGGAACCTGCTACAGAGGGCCTCTGAAAGCCAGAAGAAGAAAACAGGAAACAACCTCGGAACCTGCCACAGAGGACCTCTGAAAACCTTTGCCGTGCAGGTCAAAGCAGATGCTGAGCCTGATGGCCAACTGATGGGTAGAGTGAATGGAATTTTATGTAAGAAGTGGGAAATAGTAAGAGCTGGAGAGGACAGGAACTCCACAAGGAGAGCAACAGAACAAGAAAATTTGAACACAGGGAACTTCCCAGAGACTCATACCCCAACAAAGGACTATTCATGGAGATAACCTAGAACCCTGACAATGCAGCCACTTCTGATGAGAACTGATAGACTAAGATCAGAAAGAAGGAGAGGAGGACCTCCCTTATCAGTGGACTTGGGGAGGGGCATGCATGCAGAAAGGGGGGGAAGGGTGGGACCAGGAGGGAAGGAGGGAGGGGCTTATGGGGGATACAAAATGAATAAAGTGTAATTAATAAAAGTTAAATAAAAAATTTAAAAAAATATTAGAGAAGGAATAAATGAAATTGAACAAGAACAAGTGAGAGCCAGGCATGGTGGCACATATCTGTAATCCCAGCACAGGAGACTGGAGGATCTCAAGTTTGAAGATGGCCTGGACTACATAGTGAAAAAAGTTCTGAAAATAATTAAGTAAATAAATAAATACCGAAAAAGTACAAAAGTAAAATCCAAAGAAAAGTGAACAAAGGAAATACCAATTTATGATTGAATTTATAAAGTATAATTAAAACATATAAGAAAAAGTTATAAATTAAAGTTAAACTTTCTAAGATCGATGTACATATTAAAGTTTAAGAATCAACAAAGGGTACAACTTTCAAGCCAGTATAGTAAAAAAATGGAGCAAAGATGATGCTTAAATTATGTAACTTAATCCAAGAGGTGAAAAAGATAAAAGCAAAATGTCAGAGACAGCCGTGACTGCAGACTGAATATGGAATAAACTTACAACTGAAATGTGTTACTTTTGCCTCTGCTCATGTTCCATTGTTAGGAATTTAGTAAGCATTAACCATTCAACCTAAAACACAGCACTGTCCACAAAACGGCCAAAAGTAAGTAGCCATCAGTGCCCAGCTGCACCGTACTGCAAAAGCCAGGAGAGCTCAGTGGCCTCCGCCAGGAAGTTCTGACCCTCCCAGACATGTTGCTACAGCGTGACAGCATGGAGAGGCTGAACAGGCTCCTGGGGACTCCCTTCAGGCTGCTCACACCAGCGGAGGGAGACCCGGAAGCAGCTTTGGCAGAGGAGACTGGGCAAAGCACAGTGCCGGAGCCTGAAACTGAGACTGTCTGCAGGTGGCTTGGAGAAGGAATCACCTCTCAGTGATTCCTGGCTGTCCAAAATTGGTCCACAAACAAAACTCCACCAGCACTGAAAGATAAACACACACAAAAACTCTACATGTAAAGAACATTCCCAAAACACCAAAGATGGAGCTGTAAATGGAGGGGGATGAGGTCAGACTGCAGCTGCAGCCGACGGAAAGCTTGCTCATGGAAGCTCCTCTCAAAAGTACACACCAACTCATCCCATCTGAGACACTGGGATTAGTAGTCGTCTCTCAGTTTCCAGAACCAGCCAGGACAGACAAAACAGAAAGAGAACCTGAATTTCCTTCATAGCACATAATAGAATCTTTGTTTTTAATTTATAAAATTTTTCAATTATAAAATGTATTCCTTCATACTTCATCTATTTGTTTTGCTTTAGTATGTATACACATATGCATATAAATCGTGTGTGTGCACGTGCAAGTGTGTGTGTGTGTGTGTGTGTGTGTGTGTGTGTGTGTGTGTGTGTAATCTGCAAAACTTTTGCAAGCCCACAATTCAAGTTAAAATAATGAGCTGAAATAGCAGGGGGGCAAAAAGTTTCAGAAAACTACCTTTTTTAAAAAAAAAGTCAGTAATTATAAAAAGGACTCAAAAATAGATGAAGTAAAAATACATAAATTTCAGCAGTGGGGGACAATGCTGACAATAATATATTCAGCACATATAAAGAAGCAAATTAATAACAATGCACAGAAGTTTCAAGATCTTTGAAATACATTCAATGGGCTAAACCTATAAATGCACAAGGTAGAAAAATCTGAGACAAAGTCTAAAAACATAACAATTTATTCAGCATAATTGTAAGAGAAAACTTCCCAAGATCAAAGAAAGAAATTAACAGCCAAATATAAGAGAGATAAAGGGTCAAACTAGACTTGACCAGAGCAGAACCTCTCTCCACTACATGTTATAGCCACAAAGTCAAAACCACAGCCTAAGAGCAAGTTTATTCTGCAGTCAAACGTATGTGGCCTGGACCCAAGAACACAGATTCAACTTACCCTGAATTCCATGTTCCAATTTGTCTACAGTTTCACAGAATTTTAGAGTGAAAGGACTAAAAGAAATTCTAAATCAAGATAATTTCACAAGGAAACTTTCCAAGATGGCAGCACCCAGTGGGTACTGTATTTGAAAACCAAAAGATCAGAGACTGTGGACCTGGCTGCTAGCTCCAAACAGCAACATCTATGCTTTGCAGACAAGAGGAGGTATCTCAAGAGCCAAGGGCACACAGTTCCAGGCTCGCCACATATGACTCCCTGGTCCAAAAGTCACACATGGTCCTAGGCTCCCAGCACCTTCTGCCTGCTCGAACACAAGTTTCAGAAATGCACTGCTCCAACATCCAGACCTCATACTATTGTCTACCCAATGACACCTCCTAGAAACCAGTGGCAGGGTCTCAGCCTCCAGTCCATGGTTCTACTGGTCCTCCTGCATCGGCCAGCTGGAAATAGGAACATATAGGGTCATCAATATAAGATAGCAACACCGAGCAAATGACTTCAAAATTCCACCAACCATTGGTGTTTTCCTGGAGAGATAAGAGGATCCCAGCTGTACACGGTACCATCCTCAGAGCTCCCAGGTACTCCTGTCTTTCTGAAGACAACTCTGGATTCCAGAGATGTGCAAATCCAGCCAAAGATTCAGGACTACTAGCTCTCTTGAGGAAACTGGCAGGACCACCCAGTATCACACAAGTTAGAAACCTACACCATAATTCCCTGCCTAGGACACAACCAGCAGAGCAGAGCTATAGGCTACATGATTAGACCCAGGACCCCTGCCCACAGCCTGCAGTTTCTCTCACATGCTTGTAAAGTCTAGCAGGTTACAGGAACAACCAGCCAATGCCAGGGACGATCCAATGGCTAAGGCCAGCATAAGAACACAATGAACAAGAATCAGGGCAATGTGTCAACAAGCCCTGGTTATCCTAACACAACTGAAACACAGAAAAATGATCTTTAACCTATCATTATGAAGCTAGAAGAGGAGTTTTAAAAGGAAACTAATAAATCCCTCAGAGAAATACAGGAAAACACAATCAAATAGAGACCTTTAAAGAGGAAACAAACAAACAAACAAAAAACACTTAAAGAAATACAAGAACACAATCAAAAAGGTAAAGAAAGTAAATAAAATGGTTCAAGAACTGAAAATGGAAATAGAATCAATAAAGAAACCACAAAACAAGGAAATTCTGAAGATAGAAAACTTAGGGAAGAGAGCAAGAACCACAGAGGTAAGCATCATGAACAGAGTACAAAAGATGGAGGAAAGAACCTCAGGAATAGAAGATACAATTGAAGAAATCAATACAACTGTCCAAAAATATTAAATTTAAATTAAAAAGTTTTCTGACATGAAACATTCAAGAAATCAAGGACACCATGAAAAGATGAAACCTAAGAATAATAGGAATAGAAGAAAAAGACAATTCCCAGCCCCAAGGACCAGAAAATATTTTCAACAGAACCATAGAAAAAAATTTCCCCAACCTAAAGAAAGAGATGCCTTTAAACGTAAAAGAGGCTTACAGAACAGCAAATAGATAAGGCCAAAAAAGAAACTCGTCTTGCCACATAGTAATCAAAATACTGACTATACAGAATAAATAGAAGTATTAAAAGCTTTAAGGGAAAAAGACCAAGTAACATATAAAAGGAGACCCATCAGAATCATACCTGACTTCTCAACAGAAACTATGAAAGCCAGAAAGGTCTGGACAGATGTTATGCAGACTCTAAGAGACCATAGATGTCAACCCAGGCTACTATACCTAGCAAAGCTTTCAATCACCATAGATGGGGAAAAAAAGACATTTCATAACAAAACCAAGTTTAAACAATATCTATGCATAATCTCAACCCTACAGAAGATACTAAAGGAAAACTCCAACCCAGCAAGGTCAACTACACCCAATAAAATGCAGGATATAAATAATTTCTCAACAGCAAAACCAAAAAAGAGATAACACACAAACACACAACCAGCAACAACATCATAATAAAAGGAACTAACAATCATTGATCATTAATACCTCTCAACATCAATGGATTCAACTCTTCAATAAAAAGACACAGGCTAACAGAAACAGATGCATAAACATATGCATTGTTACATATCAGAAACACACCTCAGCAACAAAGGTAGACATTACCTCAGAGTCAAAGAGGTTTCCCAAGCAAACAGACCCAAGAAGCAAGCTGAAGTACTCATGCTAATATCTAATAAAATAGACTTTTAATGAAAATTAATCAAAAAAGATAAGGATTTTTCATCAAAGGAAAAATCTACCAAGAGATATTTTATTGCTGAATATCTATGCCACAAATACAGGGCACCCACATTTGTAAAAGAAACTTTATTAAAACTTAAATCACAAATCAATCCCCACACATTACTAGTAGGAAACTTCAACACTCCACTCTCACCAATGAACAGATCATCAAGACAGAGAAATAATGAAACTAACAGATGTCATGAATTAAATGGACTTAACATATGTCCACAGAACTTTTTACCCAAACACAAAAGAATATAATTTTTTCTCAGCACTGCCTGGAACTCGATCAAACTCGACTATATAATCAGTTACAAAGGAAACTTCAACTGATACAAGAAAATTAAATTAACACATTGTGCTTTATTAAGCTGGACTTCAACAACAGAAATAACAAATAGCCTACATGCTCATGGAAGCTGTACAACTCTCTACTCAATGACCACTGGTTCAAAGAAATAAAGAAATAAATTAAAGACTTCTTAAAATTCAATGAAAATAAAGTCACAACATACCCAACTTATGGGATACAATGAAAGCAGTGTTAAGAGGAAAGTTCATAGCACTAAGTGCCTTCATATTGAAATTGGTGAGATTCTATACTAGCAACTTAATAGCTCACCTGAAAGCTTTAGGACAAAAAAAAAAAAAAGAAAGAAAGCAAGCACACCCAAGAAAATTAGATGACAGGAAATAATCAAAGGGCTGAAATCAATAAATTAGAAACAAAGAGAACAACAAAAAGAATCAATGAAACCAAGAGCTGCTTCTTCAAGAAAATGAACAAGATAGACAAACTTTTAGCCAAACTAACTAAAAGGCAGAAATAAAGTATCTAAATCGACAAAATCAGAAAAGAAAAGAAGAGAAAAGAAAAAGAAAAGGGAAATATAACAATATACACTAAATAAATCCAAAGAATCAATAGGTCTTCTTCTAAAGATTTACTCCATAAAATTTGAAAGGCTAAATGAAATGGACAATTTTCTAAATATATTCCACTTACCGAAGTTAAATCAAGACCAGGTTAAGTTAAATAGATCTATAATTCCTAAGGAGAGAGCAGTCATTAAAAGACTCTCTTCCAAAAGAAGCCCAGGGCCAGATGGTTTCAGCACAGAATCCTAGTAGACTTTCAAAGAAGAGCTAAGACCAATACTCTTCAAACTATTCCACAAAATAGAGACAGAATGAACATTGTTAAACTCATTCTATGAGACCACAGTCACCTTGATACCTAAACCACACAAAGACCCAACAAAGAAAAAAAATTTCAAACCAATATCTCTTATAAACATTGATATAAAATTACCCACAAACCATACCCAAGAATACATCAAAAATATCATCCACCATTACCAATAGGCTTCATCCAAGGCATGCAAGGGTGGTTCAAAATACACAAATCCATCAATGTAATCCACCATATAAACAAACTGAAAAAAAAAAAAACCACATGATCATCTCATTAGATCTTGAAAAAGCATGTGACAAAATCCAACACCCACTCATAAGTATTGGAGAAATCAAGGATACAAGGCACATACCTAAACAGAGTAAAGATAATACACAGCAAGCCTATGGCCAACATCTAACTAATTGGAAAGAAACTTAAATAAATACCACTGAAATCAGGGTCAAGGCTGTCCACTCTCTCCATATCTCTTCAACATAGTACTTGAAGTCCTAGCCAGAGCAATGACAACTAAAGATGATCAAGGGGATACAGTTTGGAAAGGAAGAAGTCAAAGTATCACTATTCCCAGATAATATGATAGTATACATACGTGACTCCAAAAAATCTACCAGGGAACTCCTACAGCTGATAAACACCTTCAACAAAGTGGCTGGATACAAGATCACTTTTTTTTAATCATAGCTCTCCTGTATACAAAACAAATGGGCTAAGAAAGAAATTAGGAAAACTACACCCTTCACAATAGCCACAAATAATACAAAGTATCTTGGTGTAACACTAACCAAGCAAGTGAAAGATCTATATGACAAGAACTTTAAGTCTCTGAAGAAAGAAATTGAAGAAGATATCAGAAGATGGAAAAATCTCCCATGCTCGTATATCAGTAGGACTAACATTGTATAAATGGCCATCTTAAGAAAAGCAATCTAAACATTCAAGGCAATCCCCATCAAAATCCCAACACAATTCTCTACAGATCTTGAAAGAACAATTTTAAACTTTATATAAAAAAACAGAAAACCCAAAATAGCAAAAACAATCTTACACAATAAAACAACTTCTGGAGATATCTCCATCCCTGACTTCAAGCTCTACTACAGAGCAATAGTAATAAAAACTACATGGTACTGGCATTAAAATAGACTAATGACCAATGGAATTGAATTGAAGATCCAGAAATAATCCCACACACCTACAGACACTTGATTTTTGACAAAGGAGCCAAACCATACAGTGGAAAAAAGAAAACATCTTCAACAAATAGTGTTGATCTAACTGGATGACTACATGTGTTAAATGAAAATAGATATTTATCCCCCTGCAGAAAATTCAAGTATAAGTTGAGCAAAGACCTCAACATAAAACCAGATACACTAAATCTAATAGAAGAGAAAGTGAGGAAGAGCCTTGAACTGATTGGCACAGGAGGCAACTACCTGAAAAAAACACCAACAGCTCAGTCTCTAAGATCAATAGTAATAAATGGGACCTCTGTAAGGCAAAGAAAACTGTCAATGGAACAAAAAGTCAGTTTATTAGGAAAATATCTTCACCAATCCTACATCATTCAGAGGACTAATATACAAAATACATTAAAAAAAAAACTCAAGAAATTAAATACCAACAAACGAAATAATCCAATTTTTAAAATGGGGTACAGAGCTAAACAGAGAATTCTCAACAGAAGAATATAGAATGGCCACGAAATAGTTAAAGAAATGCTCAAAATCCTTAGTAATCAGGGTAATGCAAAGCAAAATGACTCTGAGATTCCATCTTACACCCATAAGAATGGATAAAATCAAAAATTCAAGTAACAACACATAGTAGGGGGATGTGGAGAAAGGGAAACCCTCCCCCATTGCTGATGGAAGTGCAAACTTGCACAACCTCTTTGGAAAGCAATCTGGCACTTTCTCAGAAAATTAGAAATAGTCCTACCTCAAGACCCAACTATACCACTCCCGGACATATACCCAAAAGATACTCCACCATACAACAAGAACATTTGCTCGACCATGTTCAGAACAGCTTTATTCATAGCAGCCAGAATCTGGAAACAACCTAGATGTCCCTCAACATGGATAAATGGATAAAGAAATTGTGGTACTTTTATACAATGGACTACTACTCAGCTACTAAAAATAAGAAAATCATTAAATTTTCAGGCAAATGGATGGAACTAGAAAAGATCATCCTGAGTGAGATATCCCAGAAAGACACACATGGTATAGATTCACTTGTAAGCAGATACTAGACCTGTACAGGATAACCATACTACAAGCCACAGACCCAACAAAGCTAAGTAACAAGGAAGGCCCAAGGGAGGGGTGCCAGAATGTCACACAGAAGGGAAAATAGAATATATAGCAGAAATAGATGAAGAAAAGGAAGTGGTCAGGAGATGGAATGGGGAGGAAAACAAGGGTGGAGATCAGATGTGGGGAGGACAGGGATTGGAGGTGAGAGGGCTTGGAACAAGAAGGGAAACTGAGGGGGGAATCTTTTTGACAAGCTGGAGGCCTGCAACAGGGTAGGTTCCTAGGAGGATATGGATGTGGCTCTAGCTGAGACTCCTAACAGCATGGGACATGGAAACTGAAGTAACCACCTCCTAACCAAGCAGAACTAGTGGAGGGAGGGGAACAACAACCCACCCATAAAATCTTTGATCCAAAAATTACACTGCCTTTAAGAAATTCAGGGTTAAAGAGGGAACAGAGATAGAAGGAATGTCCAGCCAATGATTGGCCCACCCTGAGACCCACCCCACTCTAGAGAGCCAGCCCCTGACACTAGTAATGATGCTTTGCTATGCTTGCAGACAGGAGCTTAACATGATTGTCTTCTGGGAGGCCCCATCCAGCAGCTGATCAAGACAGATGCTGGGACTTGCAGCCAAGCATGGGGCTCCAGAGGCCTTGTGAAAGTATTGGGAGAAAGATGGAAGGACCTAAAGAGGACAGGAATCCCACAAGAAAACCAACAGAAACAACTAGCCCAGACCCATGAGGACTTACAGAGACTGAGTCATCCACAAAGGAGCAAACATGGCCTGGACCTAGGATGCCTGCACATATATGGCCAATGGGTGACTTAGTCTTTGTGTGGGTCTCCTGTAGAGTGGAAGGGGTCCTGTTTCTAACATGGACATTATTGCCTGCTTTTGGATCACTTCCCTCTGGCAGCACTTTCTTACCTGGTCTCAGTGAATGAGATATGCTCAGTCCTGATTTAACTTCATGTGTGGGGGAGGGTTGCTAAGAGGGGAGGGAGCTCTCCTTTTCTGGGGGATAGAAGAGGAAAGGGGGAAGACGGAGGAGGGGGTACTGGCAGAAGAAGAGGAAGGGGATACCCATGGGACATAAATAAATAAACTTAAATAAAATATTTTTAAAAAAAAAAAAACACTCAAATGACAGCAAATGCTGCAGAGGGTGTGGAGAAAAGGGAACACTTCTCCATTTTGCAGGTGGGAGTGCAAGCATATACAAACACTGTGGAAATCAATCAGGTGCTTTCTCAGAAAACTGGGAATAGTTCTATCTTAAGACCCAGCTATACCACTCCTGGGCATATACCCAAAAGATACTCTACCATACAATGAGGACATTTGCTCAGCTCTGTTAATAACAGATTTATTTATAATAGCCAGAATCTGGAAACACCCTAGATGTCCCTCAACTGAAGAAAGGATAAAGAAATTGTGGTGCATTTACACAATGGAATACTACTCAGCAATTAAAAACAAGGAAATCATAAAATTTGCAGGCAAATGGATGGAACTAGAAAAGATCATCCTGAGTGAGGTAATCCAGACTCAGAAAGACACACATGGTATATACTCACTGATAAGCAGATTTTAGCCAGTTAGTAATGGATAGACATACTGTAATTCACAATCCAAAAATGACCCTGAGATCTCACCTTACATCCATCAGAATGGCTAAGATGAATAACTCAAGTGACAACACATGCTGGAAAGGGTGTGGAGAAAGAGAAACCCTCCTCCATTGCTGGTGAAAATGTAAACTGGTACAACCACTTTGGAAGTCAATCTGGCGCTATCTCAGAAAAGTAGGAATAGTGGATCCTCAAGATCCACCTATACCACTGCTAGGCATATGCCCAAAATTTGCTCAAGTACACAACAAGGACATTTGCTCAACCATGTTTATAGCAGCTTTATTTGTAATACCCAGAACCTGGAAACAATCCAGATGTCACTCAGCGGAGGAATGGATACAGAAATTGTGGTATTTTTACACAATGGAATACTACTCAGCAATCAAAAATGAGGAAATCATAAAATTTGCAGGCAAATGGTGGGATCTAGAAAAGATCATCCTGAGTGAGGTATCCCAGAAGGAGAAAGACACACATGGTATATACTCACTCATATAGTCCTATAAGATACGATAAACATAATGAAATCTATACACCTAAAGAAGATAAACAAGATAGAGGACCCGGAGTAAGACAACCAATTCTCACTTAGAAAGACAAATGGGAGGAGCTTTGGACATAGGAGTAAACAAGTAACAGGACAGGAGCCTACTGCAGAGGGCCCCTGATACCTAGCAGTATACCAAAGCAGATACTAAGACACATAACCAAACCTTCGACAGAGTGCAGGGAATCATATGAAAGAAGGGGGAGTTAGTATGACGTGGAGAGGATAGGAGCTCCACAAGGACCAAAGATATCTGGGCTCAGGGGGTTTTCTGAGACTGACACTCCACCAAGGACCATCTATGGATATAACCTAGAACCTCTGCTTGGATGTAGCCCGTGGTAGCTCAGTAACCAATTGGTTTCCCATAGTAAGGGGAACAGGGACTATTTCTGACAGGAACTCAATGGCAGGCTCTTTGACCTCCCCACTCCCCAAGGGAGGAGCAGTCCTGCTAGGCCACAGAGGAGGACTTTGCAGCCAGTCCTGAAGATACCTGATAAAACAGGGTCAGATGAAGGGAGAGGAGGTCCTCCCCAATCAGTGGACTTGGAAAGGGGCAGGGAGGAGATGAGGGAGTGAGGGAGGGTTTGGGAGGGACTGAGGGAATGGGATACAGAGTTAATAAAAATGTAACTAATAATAAAAAAATAAAAAAAGATAAGTAACAAAGAGGGTCCATGGGATGCTTAAATCTGACTCAGAAGGGGAAATAGAATGGACAATAGAAGTGGCTGAAGAAAGGGAACAAGACAGGAGTCTAACATAGCTGTCCTCTGAGAAGGTCCACCAGCAGCAGATCAAACAGATGCTGAGAATCACAGCCAAACATTGATCGAAGTGTAGGAACTCTTGTAGAAAAGTGGGAGAAAGAATAGAAGAAACTGGAAGTTCTAATAGCTTCACAAGAAAACCAACAGAGCCAACTAATCAGGGCCCAGAGGGGCTTGTGGAGAGTGAAGCACCAACCAAGGACCATGAATAGACTAGACATATGCCCCCAACACAGATGTAGCAGATGGGCTGCTCAGATGTGGATTCCCTAATAAGGGTAGTGGGGCTATATGTGACATGAACTCTGTTGCCTGCTTTCTGATCACTTCCTCCTTGTGGGGCTGCCTTACCAGGCCACAAGAGAAGAGGAAAGCTCAGTCCTGATTCAACTTAATGATCCATCTGATTCATCTTTCCATCTGACCCTAGCTTATCTAGTTTCTTCAGGACTGGCTGCTGTGTCCTCCTCTGTGGACTAGCAAGGCTGCTCCTCCCTCCAGGGAGGAGGGAGGGGTGTGTCAAAGAGCCAGCCATTGAGTTCATGTCTGAGACAGTACCTTTTCCCCTTACTAGGGTACCCACTTGGATACTGAGCTGCCATGGGCTACATCTGATCAGGGGTTCTAGGTTATATCCATGCATGGTCCTTGGTTGGAGTATCAGTCTCAGAAAAGACCTCTGTGCCCATATATTTGGTCTTTGTGATGTTCTTGTCCTCTCCAGGTCATACTAACTTCCCCTTATTTCTTATGATTCCCTGCACTCTTCTCAAGGTTTGGTTATGAGTCTCAGCATCTGCTTTGATACACTGCTAAGTAGAGTATTTCAGAGGGCCTCTATGGTAGGCTCCTGTCCTGTTACTTGCTTTCTCCTACTTCCAATGTCCATCCCATTTGTCTTTCTTGTGCAACCACTATGGAAATCAATCTGGCGCTTTCTCAGACAATCAGGAATAGTGCTACCTCAAGATCCAGCTATACTACTCCTAGGCATATATCCAAAAGACGCTCAAGTACACAACAAGGACATTTGTTCAACCTTGTTTGTAGCAGCTTTATTTGTAATACCCAGAACCTGGAAACAACCCAGATGTCCCTCAATGAAGGAATGGGTACAGAAATTGTGGTACATTTACACAATGGAATACTACTTAGCAATTAAAAAGAAGGAAATCATGAAATTTGCAGGCAAATGGTGAGACCTAGAAAATATCATCCTAAGTGAGGTATCCCAGAAGCAGAAAGACACACATGGTATATACTCACTTATAAGTGGGTACTAGACCTAGAGGATAGGATAAACATGCTAAAATCTGTACACCTAAAAAAGATAAACAAGAAAGAGGACCCAGGGTAAGATCATCAATCATTGGTGTTTTAATCAAATAATTAGTCTTGCGAAAAGTTTAACATAAAGTATAGTTTCTTTCTGGGAACTTTTGTTCATAAAAGCAAAGAAGCAACATTAAAAGTTATCCTGGAGAAATTCTAAGGCAAATACATCCTAGTAATACCAGATTCATCATTAGCAACCCTAAAAAACATATGATACTCATTAAGCTTTAAGAGTAAATATTGGCCATCAGTATTGTTATACCCAGCCAAATTATCCATTTCAAGACAGGCATAAACTAAAAGAATTCATAACAACTAAGCTATAGACAGTTCTTATAGGAGTGCTCTATATGCTTGGTTGGGAGGGTTGATTTTTTTTTTTTTGTCTGTTTGTTTCTTTGGGTTTTTTGTTGTTGTTGTTTTTCATTTTTTGATTGTTTTTGAGAAAGAGACCTATGTTATCACAAAACCTTTCAGCATGCAAGACTTTTAAACGGAAAGTAAGAAATTTGCTTTTGCATCACTTTCCCTAACACTGCCTTGCTTGGCCTCAGTAGAAGAGGATGCACTCAGTCCTAATGCAACTTGATGTGCTTGGGTGTGCTGATTATGGGGGAGCTCCCCTTTCCTAGAAGAAGAGGAAAGAGGAAAGGGGGAATAGGGTGCAAGGGGGGACTGGGAGAAGGGAGGAGTTGACTTCAGGATGAAAAGTAAATAAACTTAGAAAGAAGGGGCAGGAAGAAGAGGAGAAGGAAGAGGAGGAGGAAGTTTTCTTCTGATGTTGGAATTCCTTTGCAGCCTCGAATTTGCATGATTTCAGCAGAAATGAAGATACCTGTCCAGCCACGTGTGTAAAACAGTGATAGGTACAGTGAAAGCAATAGTTCAGTTAAAATGACTCTGAGGATTAAAACAGGTGAAATTTTTAAAAATTCAGTAATTACTTTTTGTTTCTATAATAAAATACCATGAGTTAAAACCAATTTCAAAAAAAAAAAATTACTTCCACTTACAGTTCCAGAGTCCATAAATGTGGGGACAATGTGGCAGCAGGCAGCAACAGCAGAACGCTAGGAGATCGCATCTCAACCCCAAGCTCACATACACACACCAGGGGAGAAGCCTGGTGTGAACTGGAATTGGAACTGGGGCAAGGTGATAAACATTTAAAATCTAGCCCCAATGATGCGCTTCAGCAAGGCTCCACACACTAAAAGTTTTACATCCTCCCTAAACATCACCAAGTCCAAACACTTGAGCCTATGGAAGACGTTTTTCATTCAAACCAAAATATTTACTCCAAAGTCTGCCCGTGAATGGTGCTGAGACAGACCAAGAAACAGTAACTCAAATCCATATTGACTGAACTGTCTAAGTTAGAATGTATCCACCCAGGGCCATCTCTAGACTTCATTTGTAACTGGCTGCAAGGTCTTTAACAGTTCATGACCTGGTAAAGAAAGAGAACTTGAATTTTGATAGCATTTATTATATTATATGCTTTTGTTTGTTTTTGAAGACAGGGTTTCATGAGTCTATGGCTAGCTTTGAGATCACCATGTAACCAAGGACAGCTCTGAGGTTCTGATCCCCCTCTACCTCCCACAAGCTGAGATTACCAGTGTTCTCCACCAAATTTAAAAAGACTATGTGTATCGATACAATATTTTACACTCTCTCTTTCTGTATTTGCTTTTTTTAGATAAAAGAAGAGCATTAGCAGGCTGGGGATAGCTCAATGGTGAAGGCACTTGTCATGCAAACATCAGGTTCTGGGTCCAGTTCCCAGCATCCTTCTAAAAAGTTTGTGGCAGCAAATAATTACAATCACAATGTTGGCCCGGTAGAGCAGGAAGATCCATAGAGCTTGCTGGCAAGCTAGCCTAGCACAATTAGTGTGACTTCCACATCCTTAGGGAGGAGCTTTGTCTCCAAACCGAGATGGGGGTTCCAATGTTAGACCCTGTATCGAGTAACAACATGGACAACTACTGGAAACTACGTCCAAGGTTGACTTCTGGCCTCTGTAGGCACCCATACACAAGCACATGCCCTTCATGTGCACACACACACACACACACACACACACACACACCCTGGGGGAGAGTGGAATTAAATAGGTTATCAATTACCAGCAATCATATATGTTGCTGGCTATCTGATCTCTAGATTTGCTGGTTCATCTTCTCTTGTTACTGTTTTTAGCTCCATCAGCCCAGCTATTCGGGGTTGTGGAATCACTACTCGATCACACTGGAGAAAGTAGTAGCAGCTCATCCTGTCACTCATAGCTCTAAAGCAGGAGAACTGTATGAAGAAACTGATGTGTGTGCAGCTGTTTTTAAGCAAAGTTTGAGAAGGAATTAACATAAAATACTTCAACTTATTGATAAGAAAGGTCAAGATGGTGTGCCACCTGTAAATAGAGTTGCATATGTCTAAAATTGACTCAGGGAGAACACTGAAGGCTGCTTCCTGTTGAATTTGGAAAGGTCATATTTCTAGTTATTAGTCTCCTAATAAAATAAATTTAGTTAATTTCCTCATTTTAATTAAATTTTAGCTCATTGATAGGCCATTACTGACAAAATGAATATAATTTATTGTTTTATAGGAAGAATAAAATATGCAAGTTTATATTTGATGGCAATATATTCTATTTAGAATTTAGGTATTTCCTCATTTTTCAGTATTAATTTTTCAGAGATATTTTAGAGTCTAATTCACCAAGACTCAGCTGTGCTAGAAAATGTCAGACTCTCTTTCTCTAAGGCTTTCCTAGCTTGTGTGGTGAATATATTATTCTATCCTTTAGCCATTTCATAATAGTCCAGAAAGATCCAAAAATAAAGAGCATTTAATGAGGATCACCTAGACAATTTGCAAATGATCTCTGAGTGGTAAATGTCTTGCTGTCTCCTGAGACATTCTTCTGCTAGCACTCTCTCTCTCTCTCTCTTTCTCTCTCTCTCTCTCTTGCACACACACAACATACACACATACACAACACACACACACACACACATCTTTGTTTTTTTCACTCCAACTTTCACCCATAATTTGTGTACATTTTTAAATTAAGATCTTAAAACTAACAAAAAATAATCACTTTCTATTTTTATTCCCACTTTTTCAGCTGCTTGAATTTACTCACCTTTGGGTCACTTTTCTCTGTGATTGTAAGAGAGCATGCTGGATAGTTCATTTCAACATCACACTGGCAATGTTACTGAGACCTATTAATGAGACTTGCATATAATTTTATTTATAGTAAATAGAGTCTACCAAACTAAGACACTTACAACTGCTTCTTACTCTAGGGAAAAGGCGTGGCATGGCATTTATGAGAAGTAAAGAATGGAAGGAACAAAACAGAATGATTTTATCATTCTGTATCATGATGATAACTTGCCTCCCAGTTGAATGAGACCAGGATTGCTCATTAACAATCTCAAAAATTAACATTAATGCCAAATACCAGACTCATGCAGCTGTCTCCTAAATATAACAAAGACAGTGAATATAAGAAACATAATAGGTAAAATTATAGCCTGTGTGTGACATGACTCACTGAACAGTCATGGCTTAGTTGTTTTTGAAGCTTACTATATTTTAAAATTTAATCATTATTCCACTCACGTCTACCCTGACCAAGACATCTTGCACACTGTAATATATTCAATCCAATCCAACATAGTTTCTCTAATTTGATTTAGCCTTTACTTCATCCTAAATTTTAGGTACTAACCATTGTCCTACTTAGCTTTAACTTGACAGAGCCCAGAGTTAACCTGTAAAGAAAGTCTCAGTTGAGAAATAAGAAAGCTAACTAAGCATGGTCTGCAAGAGAGCCACCATGCAGGATTCCGCCACAACTTCTGCTCCAAGTGTCTGCCTGATTCCATCCCTGAATTCCCTCAATGACAGACTGTGACCTCATTAAAGAAAGCCTTTCTTAAATTATATGGCTAACATCTGCTTACTAGTGAATGTATGCCATGTCTGTCTTTCTGTTTCTGGGTTACCTCCCCTAGTTCCATCCATTTGCCTGTAAATTTCAGAATTTCCTTGTTTTTTATTATTATTTTTAATTGTACTTTATTTACTTCGTATCCCCCCTCTAGTTCCCTCCCTCCTCCCCTCCAAATTCCTCCCTTCCTCCCCCTTCTCCACATACTCCCTTCCCCAAGACCACTGGTAGGGGAGGGTTTCTTTTTCTTCCTTCTGATCCTATCTGTTAGGTCTCTTCAGGAGTGGCTGCATTTTCTTCCTCTGTGGCCTGGTAAGTCTGCATCCCCACTCAGGGGGAGGTGATCAAAGAGCAGGCCAAACAGTCCATGTCAGAGGCAGTCCCTTTTCCCATTACTATGGAACCCACTTGGACACTGAACTGCCATGGGCTATATCTGTGCAGGGGTTCTAGGTTATCTCCATGCATGGTACTTGGTTGGAGTATGAGTCTCAGAAAAGATCCCTGTGCTCAAATTTTTTGGTTCTGTTGCTCTCCTTGTGAACCTCCTGTCCTCTCCAGATCTTACTATTATTTCCCACTTCTTTCATAAGTTTCCCTGCATTCAGGGAAGGAGCAGTCCTGTTAGGCCACAGAGGAGGACTTTGCAGCCAGCCCTGAAAATACCTGATAAAACAGGGTCAAATGAAAGGGGTGGAGGTCCTCCCCTATCAGTGGATGTGGAAAGGGGCAGGGAGGAGACCAGGGAGGGAGTGTGGGTTAGGGAAGGGAATGAGGGAGCGGGATACAACTGGGACACAGAGTTAACAAAATGTAACTAATAAGAAAAATAAAATTATAAAAAAAAAAAAGATTCCCTGCATTCTGCCCAAGTACAGCCATAAGTCTCAACATCTGCTTTGATAGTCTGCAGGGCAGAGCCTTTCAGAGGCCCTCTGTGGGAGGCTCCTAAATTGTTTCCTGTTTTCTTCTTCTTCTGGTGTCCATCCTCTTTGCCTTTCAGGATGGGGATTGAACATTTTAGCCAGAGTCCTCCCTCTTGATTAGTTTCTTTAGGTGTACAGATTTTAGTAGGTTTATCCTATATTATGTGTCTATATGAGTGAGTATATACCAGGTGTGTGTTTCTGCTTCTGCTGGGATACCTCACTCAGGATGATCCCTTCCAGATGCCCCCATTTACCTGCAAATTTCATGATTTCCTTGTTTTTCATTACTGAGTAATATTCCATTGTGTAGATGTACCACAATTTCTATATCCATTCTTCAGTTGAGGGGCATCTGGGCTGTTTCCAGCTTCTGGCTATTACAAATAAAGCTGCTACAAACATGGTTGATCAAATGTCCTTTTTGTGTACTTGAGCCTCTTTTGGATATATGCCTAGGAGTGGTATAGCTGGATCTTGAGGAAGCTCTATTTCTTGTCTGAGAAAGCACCAGATTGATTTCCAGAGTGGTTGTACAAGTTTACATTCCCACCAGCGGTGGAGGAGGGTTCCCCTTTCTCCACAACCCCTCCAGCATGTGTTGTCACTTGAGGTTTTGATCTTGGCCATTCTCATGGGTGTAAAGTGAAATCTCAGGGTCTTTTTGATTTGCATTTCCCTGATGGCTAATGAGGTTGAGCATTTCTTTAAGTGCTTCTTTAAGTATTCCTCTGCAGAGAATTCTCTGTTTAGCTCTGTTCCCCATTTTTTAAGTGGATTACTTGGTTTGCTGCTTTTCAGCTTCTTTAGTTCTTTATATATACTGGATGTGAGTCCTCTGTCAGATAAAGGTTTGGTGATGATTCTTTCCCAATCTGTAAGCAGTCGTTTTGTTTTGATGACAGTGTCCTTTGCTTTGCAGAAGCTTTTCAGTTTCATGAGGTCCCATTTATTGATTGTTGCTCTTAGAGCCTGTGCTGTTGGTGTTCTGTTCAGGAAGTTTTCTCCTATACCAATGAATTCTAAGGTATTCCCCACTTTTTTTTCTAGCCGATTTAATGTGTCTGGTTTTATGTTGAGGTCTTTGATCCACTTGGACTTCAGTTTTGTACAGGGTGATAAGTATGGATCTATTTTTATTTTTCTACATGTAGACATCCAGTTGGACCAGCACCATTTGTTGAAGATGTTATCTTTTTTCCATTGTATGGTTTTGGCGTCTTTGTCAAAGATCAGGTGTCCATAAGTGTGTGGGTTTATTTTTGGGTCTTCTGTTCGGTTCGATTGATTCACTATTCTGTTTCTATGCCAGTATCATGCAGTTTTAATTACCATTGCTCTATAGTACAGTTGAGATCGGGGATGAGGATACCTCTAGAAGATCTTTTATTGTAGAGGATTGTTTTAGCAATTCTGGGTTTCATATGAAGTAGAGAATTTTTCTTTCAAGGTCTGTAAAGAATTGTGTTGGTAATTTAATGGGAATTGCATTGAATCTGTAGATTGCTTTTTGTAAGATGGCCATTTTTACTATGTTAATCCTGCCAAGCCATGAGCATGGTAGACCTTTCCATCTTCTGATATCTTCTTCTAATTCTTTCTTCAGAGACTTGAAATTTTTTCATACAAGTCTTTGACTTGCTTGGTTAGGGTTACACCAAGGTATTTTATGTCTTTTGTGGCTATTGGGAAGGGTGTTGTTTCCCTAATTTCTTTCTCAGACCTTTTGTCTTTTGTATACAGGAGTGCTACTGATTTTTTGAGTTAATTTTGTAACCTGCCGCTTGGCTGAAGGTGTTTATCAGCTCTAGGAATTCCTTGGTAGAATTTTTGGGGTCACTCATGTATACTATCATATCATCTGCAAATAGTGATAATTTGACTTCTTCCTTTCCCATCTGTATCCCCTTGATCTCCTTCGACTATCTTATTGCTCTAGCAAGGACTTCCAGCACTATGTTGAAGAGATATGGAGAGAGTGGGCAGCCTTGTCTTGTCCCTGATTTCAGTGGGATTGCTTTAAGTTTCTCTCCGTTCACTTTGATGTTGGCTATAGGCTTGCTGTATATTGCCTTTACTATGTTTAGATATGTGCCTTGTATCCCTGATCTCTCCAAGACATTAAACATGAATGGATGTTGGATTTTGTCAAATGCTTTTTCAGTATCTAAGAAGATTATAATGTGGCTTTTTTTCTTTCAGTGTGTTAATATGGTGGATCACATTGATGGATTTCCGTATATTGAACCACCCCTGCATACCTGGGATGAAGCCTACTTGGTCATAGTGGATAATATCTGTGATGTGCTCTTCGATTCGGTTTGCAAGTATTTTGTTGATTATTTTTGCATCAATGTTTATAGGGAAGATTGGCCTGAAATTCTCTTTCTTTGTTGAGTCTTTGTGAGGTTTAGGTACCAAGGTGACTGTGGCTTTATAGAATGAGTTTGGTAGTGTTCCTTCCGTTTCTATTTTGTGGAATATTTTGAAGAGAATTGGAGTTAGCTCTTCTTTGAAATTCTGGTAGAATTCTGTGCTGAAACTATTTGGTCCTGGGCTTTTTTTGGATGGGAGACTGTTGATGACCGTTTCTATTTCTTTAGGAGATATAGGACTATTTAATTGATTTACCTGGTATTGATTCAGCTTTGGTAAGTGGAATCGATCAAGAAAATTGTCCATTTCATTTGAATTTTCAAATTTTGTGGCATATAGACTTTTTAAGTAAGTCCTAATGATTGATGGATTTCCTCAGTGTCTGTTGTTATGTCCCCCTTTTCATTTCTGATTTTGTTGATTTGGATAGTGTCTCTTTGCCGTTTAGTTAGTTTGGCTAAGGGTTTGTCTATGTTGTTGATTTTCTCAAAGAACCAGCTATTGGTTTCATTGATTCTTTGAATTGTTTTATTTGTTTCTAATTTATTGATTTCAACCTTCAATTTGATTATTTCCAGCCATCCACTCCTCTTTGGAGTGTCTGCTTCTTTTTTTCTAGGGCTTTTAGGTGAGCCATTAAGTCGCTGGCATGAGAGGTTTCGAATTTCTTCTTGAAGGCACTTAGTGCTATGAACTTTCCTCTTTGCAACTGCTTTCATTGTGTCCCATAAGTTTGGGTATGTTTTGTCTTCATTTTTATTGAATTCTAGGAATACTTTGATTTCTTTCTTTATTTCTTCCCTGACCCAACTGTCATTGAGTAGCAAGTTGTTTAGTTTCCATGTGTGTGTAAGCATTTTGTTATTTCTGTTGTCGTTGAGATCCAGTTTTAGTCCATGGTGATCAGATAGAATACATACTATTATTTCAATCTTTTTGTATTTGTTGAGACTTGTTTTGTGACAAACTATATGGTCTATTTTGGAGAAGGTTCCATGAGGTGCTGAGAAGAAGGTAAATTCTTTTGTGTTTGGGTGAAAGGTTCTGTCGACATCTGTTAGGACCATTTGATTCATGACCTCTGTTAGAGTCATTGTTTCTTTGTTTAACTTATGGTTTGTTGACCTGTTTTTTGTTGAGAGTGGGGTGTTGAAGTCTCCCATGATTAATGTGTGAGGATCTATGTGTGGTTTCAGTTTTATTAATGTTTCTTTTACAAATGTGGGTGCTCTTGTGTTTGGGGCATATATGTTCAGAATTGTGGTGTCATCTTGGTGGAGTTTTCCTTTGATGAGTATGAAATGACCTTCCCCATCTCTTTTGATTAATTTTGGTTGAAAGTCTATTTTATCAGATATTAGAATGACTACTCCTGCTTGCTTCTTGGGTCCATTTGCTTGGAAAACCATCTTCCAGTCCTTTACTCTCAGGTAATGTCTATCTTTGTGACTTAGGTGTATTTCTTGTATGCAACAGATTGTTGGGTCTTGTTTACGTATCCATTCTGTTATTCTGTGTCTTTTTATTGGAGAGTTGAGTCCATTGATATTAAGGGAGATTAATGACCAGTGGCTGTTAGATGCTTTGATTTTGCTGTTGGCTATGATAGTGTGTTTGTGTGTTTGGCTACTTTTGGTTTTGCTGTAGTGAGGTTATTTGTTTCCTCTGTTTTCCTGAATGTAGTTAGTTTTCCTGGGTTCTATTTTTCCTTCTAGTATCTTCTGTAATGCTGGATTTGTGGCTAGGTATTTTTGAATTTGTTTTTGTCATTGAATATCTTGTTTTCTCCATCTATGATGACTTAAAATTTTTGCTGGATATAATAGCCTGGGCTGACATCTCTGTTCTCTTAGGGTCTGCATTATATCAGTCCAGGCCCTTCTGGCTTTCATAGTCTCTGTTGAAAAGTCAGGTGTGATTCTAATGGGTTTGTCATTATATGTTACTTGGCCTTTTTCCCTTGCAGCTTTCAGTATTTTTTCTTTGTTCTGTATACTTACTGTTTTGATTATTATGTGGCAGGAGGATTTTCTTTTCTGGTCCAATTTATTAGGTGCTCTGTAGGCCTCTTGTAATCTTATAGGCCTCTCCTTTAAGTTGGGGAAATTTTCTTCTATGATTTTGTTGAAGATATTTTCTGGGCCTTGGAGCAGAGAATCTTCTTTTTCCTCTGTTCCTATTATTCTTAGGTTTTGTCTTTTCATATTGTCTTGGATTTCTTGGACGGTCTGTGTCAGGAATTTTTTGGATTTAACATTTTCTTTAATGGATACATTGATTTCTTCCATTGTATCTTCTACACCTGAGATTCTTTCTTCCATTTCTTGTAGTCTGATGGTTATGCTTACCTCAGTAGTTCCTGTTTTCTTCCCTAAATTCTTCATCTCCATTATTTCCTCCATTTGTGTTTTCTCTAATTTTTCCATTTCTATCTTCAGATCTTGAGTTGTTTTGTTTATTTCCTTCACCTGTCTGATTATATTTTCCTGTTTTTCTTTTAGTTCCTTCAACTCTGTTTCTTTTCTTTCTTTCAGTGATTTAATTATTTCTTCTCTGAAGGCCACAAACTGGTTGGCTGCATCTTCCCGTATTTTTTCACAGATGGCCATAATCTGCTTGTCTTTACCTTCCTCCATTTCTTTACGGATAGCCATGATCTGTTTGGTTTTATCTTCCTCTAATTCTTTCTGTATTTTATTTGTTTCCTTTATTATCCTCTTCATCAGCATAGATGTAAGGTCATCTTCTTGAATTTCAAGCTGGGGTGTCCAGGGCTGCTCGCCCCTGGATGGCTGGGTTCTGGAGATGCCATATTGCTCTGTCTTTTGTTGGTTGAGCTTTTATGCTGACCTCTACTCATTGGGCTGTTTTAGGTGTTGGCTGTTAGTTTCTGGTGCTTCCTGGAATCTTGAGGTAGAAAGAATCCTACCTCAGGATTTGGCAGGTAGATGATTTTTCCTGAAGGAAATATCCTCTGCTTTTTGGGTATGGTCACTGTGTCGCCAGTGTTTCTCAGGAATTGCCACTGCTCACCTCAGGCATATAGACCTGAGTAGTATCTGTGGTCTTTGTTAGTCAGGGGGGATCTCCTCTCACCGGTAGAAGTCCTCAAGACAGCTGCCCCGCTGCTGGTTTCTCGTTCTGAATTTAGTGAGCTGCTGTTGTTGTTACACTGTTTTCCAGGTACAGTCCTCTTGAAGAACCTGCTGATTCCCTAGCTGTGGGGTTTTCTCCCAACAGGGAAACTCAGTCTGGTACCCTGGGGCACACAGTTCTGTCTGGGAAGGTGAGAGGAGCGCCCAGCATGTCTCTGGGCCAGTGGCTGAGTGCTCCGCTCTGGGCTGGAAGACTGTGCGCCCAAGTTTGAGATGGCGGCTGGGGGCGCCTCTCTGGTCCGGAGGCTGTGCACCCCAGTCTTGAATGGTGGTTGGGGGCGCCGTTCTGGTCTGGAGGCTGTGCACTCCTCTCTAGGCTGGCAACTAAGGGCTCCACTCTGGGCTGGAAGCTGTGTGTTCTTGTCTGGGAATGGCAGCTGGGGGCGCCACTCTGGTCCGGAGGCTCTGAGCTCTGATCTGGGCTGGCAGTGTGTGTCCCCTTCTGGGCCAGAGGCTGTGCACACCTCTCTAGGCTGGCAACTAAGGGCTCTGCTCTGGGCCGGAGGCTTGAAGCCTCACCCTGGGCTACAGGCTGTTCCCCCCATCTGAGATGGTGGCTGGGGTCGCCGATCTGGGCCAGGAGCTGTGGGCCCAGCTTTGGGCCAGAGGCTATGCACTCTGCTCTGGACCAGCAATTGAGGTCTCCGCTCTGGTCTGGAGGCTAAGCGCCTCACTCTGGGCCAGAGGCTGTGTGTCCCAGTCCTGGATGGCCGCTGGGGGCGCCGCAGGAGGCTGTGTGCACCGATCTCGGGAGGCGGGTGCCCAGGACTTTTACCAGGTATTGACTGGGTGACCTGAGATCGGTCCCAATTAATTCCCACACTGTAGGCTTTCCTCTCACCTGGCAATCACAAACGCTGGTGTTTCAGGTCACAGAGTTCAGTCTCCTGGTCGCTGTGCCAACACTGCTTTCCTGCTCCTTAGACACAGTGTCCTCCCGGTGCCGCCATCTTGTCGCTCCCCTTATTTTTAATAGCTGAGTAGTATTCCATTGTGTAGATGTATCACAATTTCTGTATCCATATAGGACAACCATTTACAGATCTAAAGAAGCTAAACACTAGGGAGGACCCTAGGGAGGATACTTAAATCTCATTCAGAATGGTAAACAAGATAGACACAGGATGGGAACCTACTGTAAAGGGTCCTCCAAAAGGATTTACCCAACAGGGGATAGAAGCATATGCTGAGACTCAAGGCCAAACTTTGGGCAGAGGGAACAGGAACCCCACAAGCAGACCAACAAAGCTAAAGGATCTGAGCCCAGAGGTCCTGCAGAGACTGATGCACCAACATAGGACCAGGCATGGAAAGGACCTAGATGTAGCCCACAGGCAGCTCTGTCTCTATGTGGATCTCCAAGTAAGGGGAGGAAGAATTATCACTGACATGAACTTGGTTGTCTGCTCTTTGATCACTTTCCCCTGGCAAGAAGGCCTTGCCAGGCCACAGAGGAAGAGGATCCAGGCAGTCCTGATGAGACTTAACAAGCTATGGGCAGATGGTAATAGTGGAGAACTCCCTCTTTCAGTAGACTAGAGGAAGGGGATGAGGAAAAAAGGGAGGAAGGGTGGGACTGGGGGAGTTGAGGGAGTGGGCTTCAATCAGGATATATAATGAATAAATTGTGAAGGAAAAAAATTTTTAAAAAGAAAGCTTTTCTTTCCCCAAGTTTTACATCTTGGTATTTTGCACAACAACAGACAGGAAAACAGCCACCACCTACCAGATATATAGTTTGCAAATACATTCTCCTATCACTGTTGTTCCTTTTGCCATGACAAAGCTTTGTGATTTGATGTAACACTGTTTTTCTTTCTCAGTTTGTCTGTTAGGTCCTACTCACAATTTCTTTGTAGTGTGGAGATTTCCCTTTATATTTTCTCCTTGTAGATTTATATTTTTATGTCTTATATAATACATTTGGAGCAGATTTGGATGCATGATAAGAGGCAAGGCTCTTATTCATTAGATACTCATAGCAAAGGCTTTCTTTAAAATCATTTATTCAAAGATAATCATTTTCCAACTGTGTTCTTGAGTCTTGACATTGAAACATATAAGGGTAAACAACTCAAGAATAGAAAATAAGCTGACCCAATTTGGAAAATGAACAAAGACAAAAAGAAAAAGGAAATGACAGTTGATGCTTTTGGACATGACCCATACTCAGTTCCCAGCACCTGCACGGTGGTCACAACCATATGTTACTCCAGTTCAAGGGGATCCAATGCCTTCTTCTGAAGTCCATGGATACCAGGAATAAACATGACACACACACTTATATGCAAACAGTGCATTTCATCACTTTTTGTAATGAGAACATCTATACATTTTAAACTTCCATTCATACAAAATAGATTAAATAACTATGGTACATATTATAGCATGTGGCCACAAAAAAAATACACCAGCATCATATATACTCATCAGAAATATATCCAGCATACTGTCAATTGTTTAAAGTTACCAGGCATTACTATATAATGCTTAAACATGTATACAAAATAACTATAGAGATATAAACATTCACATATATGATTCATAGAGATAGATTTATAGATAGAGGAGTGATAGTTGATAGATCATAGGTAGATAGATGATAGATCATACACACATATATACATACACATATACAAACAGACATCATAGATCTTAGAGCTTTAAGAGATGGAGCTAATCATGATTACCTCTGGAAATTGCCAATGAGGGGCCTGAAAGACTTGGGAAATTTCACTCACCACTTTATTGCCTTCATACTACTTTAATGTGGTTATTTCTTTACTACTAACCTGTAACCAATTTAAAATACAGTTAAAAATCAAATTTTGATGTCACACAATATGATAGTGCACACATCCTCACATTTTGTTGGGGAAAGTAATTACTGTTAAAGTACTTACTGTTAATTTTGCAGTAGCTTCCAAAATTAAATTTGATACACCAATTACTTCTCTAAAGTTTTATTCTATAGTTATGTTGGCACACCAACAAAAGAAGCACTGCATTAATGGACATATAAAAGAATAGAAATCATAAAATTTACAAGCAATGGATGTAGCTTGAAAAACAGTATCGTTAGTGAGGTAACACAGATCCAAAAAGACAAATACATTATTCTCTCTCTCTCTCTCTCTCTCTCTCTCTCTCTCTCTCTCTCTCTTTGTGTGTGTGTGTGTGTGTGTGTGTGTGTGTGTGTGTGTGTGTGTGTGTCTGGTTTTTTGAGACAGGGTTTCTTTGTGTAGCCTTAGATGTCCTGGAACTCTCTCTGTAGACCAGGCTGGCTTCATAGAGTTCAACCTGCCTCTGCCTCTCAAGTGCTGGGATTAAAGGTGTGTGCCACCATCACCCAGCATGGTATTATTCTCTTATATGTGGGCCTTACCTTTTAAGCTTTTGATAGGCATGCTACAGCCCATATAACCACAGATGTTAGGTTTAATGTAAGAGACTCAGGGGAAGGGAAGGATTTCCAAAGAAGGGGAAAAAAAAAATGTGTTAGGAGGAGATTAGGAAGAGTAGACAGGGAGGGTTAAATGGAAAAGAGGAGGGAGGAAAGAAATAAGGAAGGGAATATGGAGAAGACCACAATAAGGGTCATTTGAGAAGTTATATTGAAATCAAATACCATAGAAGTTTATTAAAATATATACATATGAAAGAAGCCCAAATGAAATCAGCAAATAATGAGGAACACAGAGCCTCAACAAGACCTCTCTTGCCACTAAATCAATCTTATACTGCCAATAATGGGTTACATCTAATTGAGTTGTTGACCTAAGAGCCCCCCCCCAAAAAAAAAGCAAAACACCCAAATAACTCATGTAAGGCTCTGTTACTGAAGACAATACCTACATATCTCATTGAACATGGAGAAGTAAGTCAAACAGGTGCCTAACTAGAGCCTTTACCTTTACTAACTAGTATCTTAAAGGTTCTCTGTACACTACCAGAGAACACAAGTAAATACCAACCCAGCAATAAACTCAGCCTACAGTGGTGATTTGCCAACATAGCATACTGGTGCAACTGTGGCACAAAAAATTGTGGGATTGATTAGATTTTACACTCAATCAATGAGTGGGATGAGTGAGATGCCTGTCACTACTCAGGTGACCAAAACCTGAGAGTAGCTAGGCCATGGACACAGGGAAAAACTAAACACTATTGTTCTACTAAAGGAACATAGCAATAAAGTAGCTTCTAATGACATTCTGCTATAACTTTAGATAGGTGTTTCACTCAGCCATCATCAGCGAAACTTTCTACTTTGTAGATGGGAACTAATACAAAATCCTAGAACTAGACAATGTGTGAAAAGCAAGAGACCTTGGACGACTCAATCATAAATGAGATGTCTTCTCAAAACCTCCTCGGGACTCAGAGAACTATAGAGAAGAAGAGGGGAAAGATTTTAAGAGTTAGTGGGGATATAAAACATCAAAAAGTGCCTTTCAGACACAAAAGGGCTGACATGCATATGAAAACACAAAGACTGTGGAAGCTTACATGGGTCCTGTATATGTTCAAGTCAAACAAGTTCCCAGCACTGAAAGAGGGATGTAAAGACACGCACCCATTCCTAGCCCAGAAGCTATTTCCAATTTGTTAACCACTTGCAAAGGAAAATTTACTTTTCACTAGGTATACAAAATTCACTTAAGCGCAGGCCCCATGCCCAGCAAAAAAAAATGGCCAAAAAAGAGCAAACCCAATGATATTTTTGGACATTTTTTATTTCATAATGCTTTGTTTGGACATTTTGCTTATATATTATGGGTTCTGATGTTAGAGTTTTTATGGAGTGTGTGTATTGGCATCTTTATGTGTTTCTTGTGCTTTTTTCTGTTTATTTTATTGTGTTTTTTGTTTATTTATTTTTATTTGCCCGTTTGTTTTATAGAGAGGAAGAAGGCATGGAGTTAGGTAGGTGGGGAAGTGGGGAGGATTGTAGAAGAGATAAGAGAAGGAAACTATGATCAGAATACGTTGTATATGTGGTGGTTTGAATAGAAATGGTCCCCTACACTTACTTTAATGCTTGGTCATTAGGGAGTGATGTTATCTGACAGAGATTAGGAGGTAAGGCCTTGTTGGAGTAGGTGTGACCTTGAAAAAAGTGTGTCACTGGGGTAGGCTTTGGTTTCAAATGCTGAAGCCAGGCTATATATATATTATACATATAATATATATATATATATATTGCTGCTGCCTGTTGATCCAAATGTAGAACTCTCAGCTACCTCTGCAGCACCATGTCTGCCATGCTTCTCTCCATGATGGTAATGGTCTAAAACTCTGAATGTAACAAAGCCCCAACTAAATGCTTTCTTTTATATAAGTATGAAAATATTATTTTAAATAAAAAAGAGAAATACTCTATTGAAAAGGAAAGAAAGAAATGAAAATCAGCCCACTATGTGTCAGTGGCACAACAGAAACAAGCAACTATGTCTTTCTCAAAGTCCATCTGCACAATTAAAATTCAACAAACACCTAAGTATAGAAAGCAAGCTAAAAGAAATGGGCTTTATGTGTTAAAAATAAATAATCTAGAGATGTGTATACACTTTCAAATGCACAGGATAATTTTAGAAAGTAGTTGAAAGAATTGGTAATTAATTTTCTCCTAGAATTAACTAGGAAGAGCTGTAAAGACTTAGTTTTTCCTATATTTCCTTTTGTGCCTTTTAAAGTATAGGTCTTTTATTATAATATTAACCAGAAAACTGAAGCCAGATGTTGTAACACACATCTGTAACCCCAGCACTTCAGAAATGGAGGTAGGTGAAGGTGGAGGGCACCTTCACCTACATAATGAATTTAAGACTGTGTGAAACCCTGTCTCAAAAATAAACAAATAAATAAACGTTATTTTTTGTTTTTTGAATCATTGCTAAGAAACTTTTGAAAGCAGCCATAGGTTTTTATTTTCAAGAATCACTTGAACCTCAGTATTGAAATAGACAAGACGGAAGTGGGAGGAAACAGAGAAATCTTTATACAGTCCAGTGCATATTTTTGCCTAGGACTTACTGCAATTACAGATCATGAGAAGTATTCAGATTTGAAGAATGTGCAAAGGATTTCCTGGAGGGCTGGGTGTGCAGTGTAAGAGAGAAAAGCCAAGGATGATCACGAAGTTCATCAGGTAGAGATAAGCCCTTTGAATATTGGTTCCTATGTTTTTTCCTTCATGCCTATTTTAGTTAATATTGCACCCTCTTCTCTAAACTCACTCTCTACTGCCCATGTCCCTCACTCTTATAGAGATTTTTTCTCTCATGACACTTCTCACCTCTATCCTCTACCACATCACATATTATTTATCCATTTTCTATCAGCCTTTGCCCTATACTTCCCTTACTCCAGGGCACCTGTGTGGGTGATATTCCAAAATATATTCACATATGGAATATTACAGTGCATTTCCTTAGCATGTTCAATTGATATGTATTAATAGTTACTATAACAGTCAAAAGAGAACAGTGTGAGTGTATTTCTGAGCTTTTCCTTGGTGACTATATGAAATGTGCACCAAATACATTTAGTGAAGTTTCAACATCAGGATGAGGCCTTTGCAATGTCATAGAAAAGCCTTGGTAGCCAGCTCCGTGAAACAGCCATGTATACAAAAACTGATCTGAAAAGACATGTGGAAGAGATATTCAGAAGTAAGAGTTCTGCAATCACGGACGCAAGCAATCAATGGCATCAGCAAAGTGTTCTCCACCTTTGCACTCCAGAATTGTCAAATAGACTGTTTGCATTAAAGGAAGAATGGGGGGGGGGGTTTGGCAGGAGAGGGTGTGTGCATATGTGTCTTTGGGATGATACCAAGGATGGAATCCAGAGTTTTATGCAGACCAAGTAAGTACTTCAACACTGAACTAGACCCACAGCAGCTTGGAGAACACATCTTGTAAGTACATGGGTCCTAATTCATATATCTCTGTATTTGTGTTATTTATGTAGGCCAAAACAATATAGTGCTAATACTTTACCAATTTCTGAAGATCCCAACATGAGCAGTGACAGATATGTGCAGTCTTGGATTTTTCAACAAACCTATTTTATTTAGGGTTCTTAAGCATTTCTACTTCCCTTCCAAAACACTAACCAGAGGTGAGGGAGAGAGGAGGTTATTAGAGAAAGGGAGTTGTAGACCTTTTTAGTAGTTCCTTGTGGTGAGTCTACTCTTTGTTGTCCAGATACCAACAGTCCAGTCCAAATGCCACCACCAGACAGCAACATGAATCAGCATAATTCAGCAGATCATGAAGTGAAATGTAGAAGAATGAAGACCAGCTCAGCGATGTAGATCCAAAAAGTGTTGTCTCACTATCCATGGGCTTCTATATACCTCCTCTCCTCAAAGTCCACAGATGTTTTCAGCTGGCCAAAGTCATGCCCTTAGCATGAGACCCCTCATAGCAAGACATCACATGCCTTCTCATGAGACAGCTTCCAGCAAAACATCACATGACACAACTGAGTCTTCAAAAGAAAAAAAAAACAAACAGAAACTTCCACTTCATTTATATGATACAAAAGATAAAAATATATATGTATTTAAACACTAAATACAGCCCTGTGTTTGCTTTTCCTCTGAAGTTTCCAGGTACAGCTGTGCACTGGGCTGGATTGGGGGGACTGGCACTTAGCCAGGTGGCTTTGTTAGGCATCTCAGCCAGCGTGAGTGCAGGAGAAACAGCCCTAGCCAGAGACAGTCTTCAGTGAAACAGCTCTTCTTCATTGGAGCAAAAGGGCTACATAAACCTTGGGGAGTGGTTTGGGGTTTCAAAAGCCAATGTGCTGGGAATGCTTCATTTGCCTGAAGAGAAATTTCAGGTACTTGTAGGACTCATCCTTATAAGGAGATAAAAAGTTTGACCTGAAGCCTGGCGACCAGTCTATGTGACTACCTCAAGGGCGGCAGAGATGGTAATCATAAGACTTGATGTGTGCCAGGACTTGCACGCCCAGAGCAGGGAGAAAGCAGTCCTACTCCTGCCAGTCTCAGGACAAAATTTTCGAGGTTTGGACATTTCTTAACCTCACTGTTGCTCCAGACTGGCTTACCCAGAAACACAGCGTTCCTGGCCAGAAAACTAAGTTTAAAAAACAAAATTTTTGTAATAAGTGAAAATTAAGGAAGACAGAGAAATTATTCTTTAAAATCGGAAGTGACATAACTAGATTTTAGGTAATAAAGAGGACAGTGGATTTTAGTGTTTTATTGGACAGAGTCTCACAGTATAGCCCAAGCTGGCTTTGCATTTACAATCCTCATGCCTCAGCCACCTGAGGCCTGAGATTATAGCCATGTGCCATAACAGTCTTTCCCTGTGATCTCCTCTATTGGAAAACAATGTGCCACCAGTACTTTGATAATCCTAATTCACTTTGCCAGTCGAGTGAAAGGTCAGTGCTCTCGCTCTGAGAGAGTCCATGGAAGGTCTATTTTGGTTTTTGTTAAATAACGTTTCTAAGTCCTCGTAGGCTTTGATCAGAAAATATGCATGGCTGTCATCACACTTTTGCCCCAGCGCAATAACAAACCATGAGATTAGTGGCCTTAGGACCCTGAAGGCTCCAGCAAAGAAGTACATCATTCACCAGGAAACACCCCCAGCACAGAGCATGTTCCTTCCATTTCTGAAAACTTACAATGGAAAGAGAAGTGGATCCTAAAAACTGTTCCAGATCAGGCTGGAGAGACTGAGGAAAGTTGCTGGTGTTCTCCTGACCTGCAGCTCTGTTCCTCAATATGAAGAACAAAACTATGTCCTTATGATAAAGAGCAACTCTCAAGATGCACTTATCTATCAGATATTATCTTAAAAGTAAGTCCCACATTACACAGAATAAATAAATGTCTTAATGTACATAACACCATTACCCTAATGGCAGCAATTGAGAACATCAGCAGACATACATAGTTAAGTTATAGAAATTTTCCTATGTGATTGCATGTGGTGAAAGCTGTAGCATTAGTATAAAAAAAAAAAAACCAATACCTTCAGGGTTTTATTTTAATCTACTCCCTAAAAAATACTTATTACCAAATAAAGGCGGTATCTGCCACATAATAAAAAGAAAAAAATTATTTGCTGAGATGAATGCAAAATTTTCTTATTGCAACAAAAGATTATAATCAATGAACTTCATAGGGTGGGCAAGATGATCCAGTTCTTGATGTCAAGCCTGGTGACCTGAATTTTTTCCTCAGAACCCACATGATAGATAGATAGAAACACTCCTCTCTCTAAGCTGTCCTCCAATCTAAGCATGTGCTCTCCCCACTCCTCTCTCTCTCACTTTCTCTCTCTCTTTCACACACACACACACACACACACACACACACACACACACGAGTGCACAGGAAACATACACATGCATTCTGAAATGGAGCAATGATTGTTTGATTAAGAACAGTGGCTGCTATGAGCTGTTGAGATGGCTCCCTGAGTAGAGGCACTTTCTCCAAAGCATGAAGACCTGAGTTCTGTCTTCCTTGACCCATACTGTGAACGAGAGAACTGACTCCTGAGAGGCCCGCTAACCACCATGAACATGTCACTTTTGCGCTCACATACAAACACTCATAAAAAATAATAAAATAATTATTAATAAAAACCCACTGGCTGCTCTTGCAGAAGACCCAGATTCATTTCTCAGAACACAACTGGTGGCTCACAACTGGCTGAACACCTCTTCCAGGAGATCAGAAGCCCTCTTCTGTTCTCTGCAGGCAAACACTCATTCACAAAATACAAATAAATGATTCAGCCCTGCAGATACTGATGCTCCAGCCAAGGACCATGCATGAAGACCTAAAACCCCTGCTCAGATGTAGCCCATGGCAGCTCAGCATCTAAGTGGGTACCCTAGGAAGAGGAACAGGGACTGTCCCTGACATGAACTCAGTGGCTGGCTCTTTGACCACTCCTCCCCCCCTGGGAAGGGGACAGCCTTGCCAGGCCACAGAGAAAGACAATGCAGCCAGTCCTGATGAAACCTGATAGACTAGGGTCAGATTAGAAGTGGAGGAGGTCCTCCCCTATCAGTGGACTGGGGGATGGGCAGGGAAGAAGAGAAAGTAATGAAGAGGGGGCAACAGCTGGGATGGGGACAAGGGAGGGGCAACAGCTGGGATACAAAGTGAATAAATTTTAATTAATAATAATAATTAAAAATTTTAAATGAATGATCCAAAAGGGCTAAGGGCACTGTACCTGAGACTCCTCATCAGCACCACAGCATCCTGCCCAGTAAAGAGAAACTTGAAAAGCACCTAAAGCTGCAGCCTTCGGGTCTTAAATTTGTATGAAACTAGGCTCTCAGCTTTACCGGGATTCAGAACTTATTGGACAGGCTCACTTCTATTTAACTCAACACTGTCTGATGCTTAGGTTTAAATCAATAGTGTCATTCTGCCTCGCTCCTTTATTCTTCTCACACGAAAAATGGAAGCATGGCTGTCATGGTGAGTGAGATAGTTCACTGTTTTCCGAATAACACATAATCTTTAAAGAAACCTTCAGCGGTGCATATGAGAATCGTATTGTGCCGGATTCTCCTGGGTTTTATTTTCACCTCTCTCTCTTCTTTCATTAGAGATTACAAATGGAGTTAAAGAGGTTGAGGGTCCCTTTAGTTCTTTGTTCCATTCCTCTCCCTCCCTCCTTCCCTCTTCCTCCTTGCCCCCCTCCCTCCCTCCTTCCCTCTTCCTCCTTGCCTCCCTCCCTCCCTCCTTCCCTCTCCCTCCTTGCCCCCCTGCCTCCCTCCTTCCCTCTTCCTCCTTGCCCCCTCCCTCCCTCCTTCCCTCTCCCTCCTTGCCCCCCTGCCTTCTACACACCCAGCTAATCCTCACACATTTTACTCACTCACAGAGGTGCCTGCCTTACCTGTTTTGCTCACTTCTGTAACCACTACTAATCAATGGTGCTCTCTGACTTCATGACAAATTTTAGTGACCTGAATGTGTGTGTGTGTGTGTGTGTGTGTGTGTGTCTGTCTGTCTGTCTGCATGAGTGAACATCTGTATGTGTATATGCATTTGTATGTGTGCGTGTAGTGTGTGTGCATGTGAGTGTGTCTGAATATATGTGTATATGTGTCTGCTTGTGTGTTGCAATGTCAATTTCCTAATTGGAAAAGGATAGTTGTTCTTTCTTAAGTTTTAGAGCAATATTAATAAGTAGAAATTTTTTGAGCTGAGAAAGCAAGATGTGGGTAGCTTTCTGATGTTTGGTTTTAAAATTCCAAGATCAATGGATTTTTCACAAGCTAAAGTTTCTGTAGGAACCCTGAGGAGAGCATATTAACTCTAACCTTTAAGCTGGCTCCTCAGATGCTTATTTCTTGGTCTGTCTCCTGGGATGCCATTCCCATAACCCCTTTTATCTGGGCTGTTTATATTGTCATTAACCCAAAAAGGACAACAATTAAAAACAGTACATACACAGTATGAAATGAGAGCAATGTGTAGAAGTCACCAGAAAATACACAGACAAACCCTTTGGGGAAAAAAGACAGAATTAAATAAAGCATAGAAACCAGGAGCCAAGAGATGCTGGAGGAAATAGGAAAGGTGTACAGTGAGAAATGCATCAACAAAGACTAAGAGCATAGTTGGTTAAATTTAGCTTTCAGGAGATTACATGTATTTCATAAAAGATGATAGAGTTGAGTGAGGGATTGTGGGAGTTGAAAAGTAAAGACAGCACTTAATTGATTTCATCTCAACTGTCTAGAGACACACCATTTCATCTAAAAGATCACCCTTTCTGCTTACAACTGTTTCTCTAGAGGCTGCCACCTATTCCTTTAGAGAAGATTTGGAGTGGCCAAATAGAAAGAATAAAGATCTAGAAAATTACAAAGGAACTTCAATTAGCATCCCTCCTATCTCTGAAAGAGTTATTAGGAGTCATAAGCTGATATTTTGTGTTCATATAAAAATCACTGTTTGAAAACAATGACCATTACCATTCTCTGATGGGAAACCAACTCAATTAATGCCAACTTTTCCCGACAGAGAAAACCATTATAGAAATTCTATGTTCCGTTATAACATGGATATAAAAAATATTTTCTCCACACAGAATTTTGCTTTGCTAATAACCTTACAATAGTTACATTAGCATTCTCTGGACAAATGTGCTATTCATTTGATTGCATAAAAAAATACTGTATTTAACTGTGATCATATTGACTTCACTGTGTGTGCTTTATATAAACCCCAGGAGAATGTTTTCCATACAGATTGTCTGTGAAGACACAGTTGTCACTCTTGGTTGGCCAAGCACTTAATATTTTAATGCTTCAGATACCACATACTTCAGACTCCCATGTTAGATAAATAAAAGCATTCTTCTTTTTCAAGGGAGGGTTACTCTCCTTCTCATCTCAGAGAAGAATCAGGCCATGAAAAGGGAAAAGGTATTAACAGCATATTGTGTTCAGTCAGTCTGATGAGAACTTTGCACTGCAGTGAAAACATGAATTAATGATAAGCAATAATAGACCTTAGGAATATGACTTCCCATTAGACCTTAGGAATATGACTTCCCATGATTTGGTAATCCAAAACACACCTGCTGCTTTTCTTCAAAAGTGCATACTAAATTAAAAAAAAAAAACTCTTTCAATTTACATTTCAATTTTCAAAATTTAGAAAAAGTGTACATATTATATACGTTTTGGATGTGTCTATATTTAAATATGTGTATATACACATCTATGTGTATAAATGTGTATATGTGTATGTATGTGTGTATGTATATATGTGTGTGTGTATGTACAAATACCTGGCCAGAGGTTCTTTCTGCTTTTTTATAAAAAAAAATAAATTAAAATAAAATACAATAAAGCAAAACTAAGACTAGCACATAAGAACAGAACAGAACAAACAAATGGAAGGAAATGAGTCCAAGAGAATAAAGAAGAAACAGAGACCCACTTGTTCACACATTCAAGAATACCTTTAAAACACTAAACTAGAAGCCAGAATATATACAAAAAGAATGTGTAGAATGAAAACTGAGAATGAAAAATACATTTTATCTCTGTTATTAGAAAAATGCAGTATATGTATTAGAAAATACACTATATATATTAGTACATATAAATATGTTATATATTATAAAAACATAATAATAGTTTTAGAAAAATGCATTGTATACATTATCTTACTATTTTTCCTTTTAATGTGTACATTTTAAATATACAGTTTAAAAGAAAGAAAAAGGCCCAGATATAACATTGTAAGACAAGGGACTTCCAAAGATACCACTAAGTTGTGTTCTGTTGTCCATCTACTGCTGGGCATTCAGCCTACCCTTAAGAGTAGTAGGGGAGGACGACCTCCCTAATCAGTGGACTAGGGCAGGGCACAGGGGGAGAAGAGGAAGGGAGGATGGGACTGAAAGGAGATGAGGGGGAGGGGCTGCAGCTGGAATACAAGGTGAATAAACTGTAATAAATAATTATATACTCACTTATAAGTGGATACTAGACATATAATATAGGATAAACATACTAAAATCTGTACACCTAAGGAAGCTAATCAGGAAGAAGGACTCTGGCTAAGATGCTCAATCCCCATTCAGAAAGGCAAAGAGGATGGACATTGAAGGAGGGAGAAAACAGGGAACAGGACAGGAGCATAGCATGGAGGGCCTCTGAAAGGCTCTACGCTGCAGAGTATTGAAGCAGATGTTGAGACTCATAGCCAAACTTTGAGCAGAGTGCAGGGAGTCTTCTGAAAGAAGTGGGAGATAGTAAGACCTGGAGAGGACAGAAGCTCCACAAGGACAGCAACAGATCCTAAAAGTCTGGACACAGAAGTCTTTCCTGAAACTGATGCTCCAGCCAAGGACCACTCATGGAGATGGCCTGGAACCCCTGCACGGAGGTAGCCTATGGCAGTTAAGTTTCCAAGTGACCTCCATAGTAATGGGGGCAGGAACTGTCTCTGACAGGAACTGATTGGCCTGTTCTTTGATCACCTCCCCTTGAGGGGGGAGGAGTCTTAGCAGGCCACAGAAGAGGACAATGCAGCCATTCCTGATGAGACCTGATAGGCTAGGATCAGAGGGAAGGGGAGGAGGACCTCCCTTTTCAGTGGACTGGGAGAGGGACACGGGTGGGAGAAAAGGAGGGTGGGATTGGGAGGGGGGAGGAAGGGAGGTACAAGGGGGATAACAAAGTGAATAAACTGTAATCAATACAAATAAAAAAATAATAAATGAAAAAAATAATAAATCAATAAAAAAAAAAGTAGTTTGTTTCCCTTGGTGTGAGACTCCCTTGGAGAGAATTCACTTCATTTGCAAGTGATGATCAATTAGAGATTAGTTCCAGCTTAGGGATGGAGACATGTGTTCACTTTTACTTTCAGCTCTAAGATATCATCTGCTGAATGACCCTGAATGCCCTGTGTATGCTGCCTCCGTCTATGTGAGTTAATATGGGCCTCGTTTGGTTGATTAAGAGGGCTATCGATGTCCTCCATCCTCTATAGACCTTGGACTCTTTCTGCTCTTCTTTCCTCAGGTTCATTGATCCCTTTTAAGGCTTGGGGTCTCAAAGTATCTCTCACAGCACAATGTCTGCCTGTGGGTCTCTATATTTCCTCCCATCGACTGCAGGATGAATTTTCTCTGAAAATGGCTGAGCAAGACACTGATCCATGAGTATAGCAGAATAACACTAAGAGTCATGTTATTTCTACGCTTTCTTTTTGTTTTAGAACGGTAGTACTAGGTTTTACCCTGGTCCCTTGGCTATCTAGTCTCAAGTTCTTGGTCACCCAAGCACTGTCACCTATGGCTTCTATCATGTTGACTGGGCCTTCTGCCAAGTCATATATTGATTGGTCACTCCTACAGTCTTTGTGCTATCATTGCCTTAGAATGTCTTGCAGGAGGCCATTGTAGATCAAAAGGTCTGTGGGTAGATGGGTGTTTATGTTTCTCTTTTGATAGCATATAGTGTACCCTTCCTGTGTCTAAGCCACTAGCATGTAAGGATGAAGACTATTTAGGCACCAGCTGGACTCCATGTTCAATGAGTCAGGTAGGTGTTGTCTTCAGCAACGGGGCCTTGCTGTCAGTTTGTGGAGAGTAACCTATATTCTTGCTGATGAGGCGGCTGCTGTATTTGTTAGATTGCTGGTTTGCTGTTTAGCTGGACTTCTGGAATATGAACAACTGAGATTGGTATCCCCCCTCCTCCAAAAAACCCAACATGCCTAACCATCAGGAAGTAGCTAAAGAGGTTTATGTCCCTTGCACCTACTAGCCTGCTTTTTCTCTTAACTAGGGTCTGGGTTGGAAATGAAGTACAGGTGTGTAAGAACCCTAAATAGAGGTTGCTGAAAAATCTAAGCCTACATTTATCCATTCATTTCAAGACCTCTTCCATGCATAATTATCTGTTCTTGTTTCCTTACCTAGGGAGATGTATTTGCCCACACACACACACAGTCCCTCATTCTACAGCTAACCTCTGTAGTTATATAGATTGTAGCTTGGTTATTATTGACTTGACAGCTAATATCCACATACAAAAAAAATCTCTTTCTGAGTCTGGAATATCTCACTCAATATGATTTCTTTGTTTGTTTCATTCGTGTACTTGTGAAGTTCATTATTTCATTTCTTTTGACAACTGAGTAATACTCCACTGTGTAAATGTACCTCATTTTCTTTATCTATTCTGTTGAGGGACATCTATGTTGTTTCCAATTTCTGGCTATTCTGAATAGAGCAGAAATGAACATGGTTGAGTAAGTGTCTCTTGGGTAAGGCAAAATGTCTTTTGGGTATACGTCCAAGAGTGGTATAACTGGATCTTGAGGTAAATTAAATATCATCTTCCTGGGAACTATCACACTGATTTTCACAGTGTCTATACAAGTCTGTATTCCCAACAAATTTTCCACGTGCTTACCAGCATGAGCTGTCCCTTGTTTTATTGATCTTAGCCATCCTTCTATGTATAAAATGAAATCTCAAAATAGTTGTAATATGCATTTCCCTGTTAGCTAAAGATGTTGAACATTTCTTTAAATGTTTCTCAGCCATTTGAGTTTTCTCTTCTGAGAATTCTCTGTTTAGATCTGCACCTCATTTTTAATTGGGTTATTTTTTTCTTGATATATCTTGAGTTCTTTAAATATTTTTGATATTAGTTCTCTTTTAGATATGTAAAAACTCGGTTCACATTCTGTAGGCTACCACTTTGTCAAAAAAAAAAAAGAAGTTGTCTTTTGATGTACAGAAGCTTTTCAGTTTTGTGAGGGCCCATTTGTTAATTGTTACTCTTGGTGCCTATGGTAATGGTGTTCCATTCAGTAAGTCATCTCCTGTGCCAATGAATTCAAGGCTATTAATCAATTTCTCTTCTGTTACGTTCAGTGTATCTGGTTTTATGTTGAGGTCCTTGATCCATATGGAGTTCTTGGATTCAGTTTGCAAATATTTTATTGAGAATTTTTGCATTTATGTTCACAAGGGACATTTTTCTGTAATTATCTTTCTTTGTTGGGTCCTTAATGTGCACTGGGGATGGTATCTGTGTGTCTGTGGTCCTGTATAAGGGATGTGGCATCATTTCTTCTGTTTCCAATTTGTTGGGTAATTTACGAAGTATTTACATTAACTCTTCTTTGAAAGTCTAGGGTAATTTTAAAGCCATCATTTCCTGGGCATGGGGAGGGGGTAGTTAGAGGGTTGGAAGAATTTTAATGACTGCTTCTATTTCACTAGGGGTTATGGGTTTGCTTAAATTGCTTAGATGATCTTAGCTTTAATTTGATACATTATATGTATTGAGAAAATTGTCTAGTTCTTTTAGATATTTGCAATTTGGGGTAGTACAAAATCTTTTAAGTATGTTCTTATGATTCTTTGGATGCCCTCTGTGTCTGTTGTTATATCCACCTTTTTGTTTCTAATTTTGTTAACTTGGAAATTCTCTCTCTGCCTTTTAGTTAATTTAAATATGTATTTGTCAGCCTTATTTGTTCTAATAACCAACTATATTTCATTGACTGTTTTTATTGTTTGGTTGGCTGGTTGTTTCTATGTTATCTATTTCAGCCTTGAGTGTGATTATTTATTGCCATTTATTTCATTTCGGTGGGATTTCTTCTTTTTTTAATTTTTTATTAATTACACTTTATTCATTTTGTATCTCCCCATAAGCCCCTCTCTCCTCCCCTCCCGATCCCACCCTCCCTCCCCTTTCTGCATGCATGCCACTCCCCAAGTCCACTGATAGGGGAGGTTCTCCTCTTCTTTCTGATCTTAGTCTATCAGTTCTCATCAAAAGTGGCTGCATTGTCCTCTACCGTGGCCTGGCAAGGGTGCTCCCACCTCAGGGGGAAGCGATCAATGAGCAGGCCAATCAGACTATGTCAGAGGCAGTCCCTCTTCCCATCACTATGTAACCCACTTGGACACTGAACTGCCATGGGCTACACCTGTGCAGGGGTTCCAGGTCATCTCCACGAACAGTCCTTGGTTGGAGCATGACTCTCTGGGAAGTACCCTGCATTCAAATTATCCCGTTCTGTTGCTCTCCTTGTGGAGTTCCCGTCCCCTCCAGCTCTCACTATTTCACTTCCTACACAAAACTCCATTCACTCTGCCCATCAGTTGGCCATCAGGCTCAGCATCTGCCTTGACAGTCCATACTGCAGAAGCTTTCAGAGGCCCTCTGTGGCAGGTCACAAGGTTGTTTCCTGTTTTCTTCTGGCTTTCAGAGGCCCTCTGTAGCAGGTTCAGAGGTTGTTTCCTATTTTCTTTTTCTTCTGATGTCTATCCTCTTTGCCTTTCAGGATGGGGATTGAACATTTTAGTTAGGGTCCTCTCTTTTGCTTACTTGGTTTAGATGTACAGATTTTAGTGGGTTTATTCTATATTGTATGTTTATATGAGTGAGTATATACCATGCGTGTCTTTTTGCTTCTGGGACAACTCACTCAGGATGATCCTTTCCAGGTCCCACCATTTACCTGCAAATTTCATGATTTCCTTATTTTCATTGGTGAGTAATACTCCCTTATATAGATGTACCACAGTTTCTGCATCCATTCTTCAGTTGAGGGGCATCTGGGTTGTTTCCAGCTTCTGGCTATTACAAATAAAGCTGTTAGAAACATGGTTGAGCAAATGTCCTTTTTGTGTACTTGCGCCTCTTTTGGGTATATGCCTAGGAGTGGTATGGCTGGATCTTGAGGAAGCGCTATTCCTAGTTGTCTGAGAAAGCAAGCGCCAGATTGATTTCCAGAGTAGTTGTACCAGTTTACATTCCCACCAGCAGTGGAGAAGGGTTCCCCTTTCTCCACAACCTCTCCAGCATGTGTTGTCCCTTGAGTTTTTCATCTTGGCCATTCTGATGGGTGTAAGGTGAAAATTCAGGGTTGTTTTGATTTGCATTTCCCTAATGGCTAATGAGGTTGAGCATTTCTTTAAGTGCTTCTCTGCCATTTGATATTCCTCTACAGAGAAATCTCTCTTTAGCTCTGTTCCCCATTTTTTAAGTGGATTACTTGGTTTGTTGCTTTTCAGCTTGTTTAGTTCTTTTTTTTTTTTTTTTTTTAGTTACATTTTGTTAACTCTGTGTCCCAGCTGTATCCCACTCCCTCATTCCCTCCCCAACACCACACTCCCTCCCTGGTCTCCTCCCTGCCCCTTTCCAAGTCCACTGATAGGGGAGGACCTCCTCCCCTTTCATCTGACCCTGTTTTATCAGGTATCTTCAGGGCTGGCTGCAAAGTCCTCCTCTGTGGCCTAACAGACTGCTCCTCCCCTGGGGGGAGGTGTCAAACAGCCTGCCCTTGAGATCCTGTTAGAAATAGTCCGTGTTCCCCTTACTTTGGAAAACTACTTGGTTACTGAGCTACCACGGGCCACATCCGAGCAGAATTTCTAGGTTATATCCATAGATGGTCCTTGGTTGAGTGTCAGTCTCAGAAAAGACCCTGTGCCCAGATATATTTGGTCCTTGTAGAGCTCCTATCCTTTCCATATCATACTAACTTCCCTTCTTTCATATGATTCCCTGTTTAGTTCTTTATATATATTGGATATGAGTCCTCTGTCAGATAAAGGGTTGATGATTCTTTCCCAATCTGTAGGCAGTCGCTTTGTTTTGATGACAGTGTCCTTTGCTTTACAGAAGCTTTTCAATTTCATGAGGTCCCATTTATTGATTGTTGCTCTTAGAGCCTGTGCTGTTGGTGTTCTGTTCAGGAAGTTTTCTCCTGTACCAATGAGTTCTAGGGTAGTCCCCACTTTTTTTTCTAGCCGATTTAATGTGTCTGGTTTTATGTTGAGGTCTTTGATCCACTTGGTCTTCAGTTTTGTGCAGGGTGATACGTATGGATCTATTTTCATTTTTCTACATGTAGACATCCAGTTGGACCAGCACCATTTGTTGAAGATGCTATCTTTTTTCCATTGTATGGTTTTGGCATCTTTGTCAAAAATCAGGTGTCCGTAAGTGTGTGGGTTTATTTCTGGGTCTTCTGTTCGATTCCAGTGATCCACCATTCTGTTTCTATGCCAGTACCATGCAGTTTTTATAACTGTTGCTCTATAGTACAGCTTGAGATCAGGGATGGAGATACCTCCAGAAGATCTTTTATTGTAGAGGATTGTTATAGCAATTCTCGGTTTCTTGTTATTCCATACGAAGTTGAGAATTTTTCTTTCCAGGTCTGTAAAGAATTGTGTTGGTAATTTAATGGGAATTGCATTAAATCTGTAGATTGCTTTTGGTAAGATGGCCATTTTTACTATGTTAATCCTGCCAAGCCATGAGCATGGGAGATCTTTCCATCTTCTCATATCTTCCTCTAATTCTTTCTTCAGAGACTTGAAATTTTTTCATACAAGTCTTTGACTTGCTTGGTTAGGGTTACACCAAGGTACTTTATGTCATTTGTGGCTATTGTGAATGGTGTTGTTTCTCTAATTTCTTTCTCAGCCCTTTTGTCTTTCGTATACAGGAGTGCTACTGATTTTTTTGAGTTAATTTTGTATCCGGCCACTTTGCTGAAGGTGTTTATCAGCTGTAGGAGTTCCCTGGTAGAGTTTTTGTGGTCACTCATGTATACTATCATATCATCTGCAAATAGTGACACTTTGACCTCTTCCTTTCCGATTTGTATCCCCTTGATCTCCTTCAACTGTCTTATTGCTCTAGCAAGGACTTCCAGCACTATGTTGAAGAGATATGGAGAGAGTGGGCGGCCTTGTCTTGTCCCTGATTTCAGTGGGATTGCTTTAAGTTTCTCTCCATTCAGTTTCATGTTGGCTATAGGCTTGCTGTATATCACCTTTACTATGTTTAGATATGTGCCTTGTATCCCTGATCTCTCCAAGACTTTAAACATGAATGGATGTTGGATTTTGCCAAATGCTTTTCAGCATCTAGAGAGATTATCATGTGGTTTTTTTCTTTCAGTTTGTTAATATGGTGGATCACATTGATGGATTTCCGTATATTGAACCACCCCTGCATACCTGGGATGAATCCTACTTGGTCATAGTGGATAATATCTTTGATGTGTTCTTGGATTCTGTTTGCAAGGATTTTGTTAAGTATTTTTGCATCAATGTTCATAAGGGAGATTGGCCTGAAATTCTCTTTCTTTGTTGAGTCTTTGTGAGGTTTAGGTACCAAGGTGATTGTGGCTTCATAGAATGAGTTTGGTAATGTTCCTTCTGTTTCTATTTTGTGGAATAGTTTGAAAAGAATTGGAGTTAGCTCTTCTTTGAAGGTCTGGTAGAATTCTGCGGTGAAGCCATCTGGTCCTGGGCTTTTTTTGGATGGGAGACTTTTGATGACTGCTTCTATTTCTTTGGGGGATATAGGACTATTTAATTGATTTACCTGGTCTTGATTGAGATTTGGTAAGTCAAATCGATCAAGAAAATTGTCCATTTCATTTAGCTTTTCAAATTTTGTGGCATATAGACTTTTGAAGGAAGTCCTAATGATTGTTTGGATTTCCTCAGTGTCTGTAGTTATGTCCCCCTTTTCATTTCTGATTTTGATGATTTGGGTGGTGTCTCTCTGCCTTTTAGTTAGCTTGGCTAAGGGTTTGTCGATCTTGTTAATTTTCTCAAAGAACCAGCTCTTGGTTTCATTGATTCTTTGAATTGTTTTATTTGTTTCTAATTGATTGATTTCAGCCCTGAGTTTGATTATTTCTAGCCGTCTACTCCTTTTTCGTGTGTCTGCCTCTTCTTTTTCTAGGGTTTTTAAGTGGGCCATTAAGTTGCTTGAATGAGCTGTCTCAAATTTCTTCTTGAAGGCACTTAGTGCTATGAACTTTCCTCTTAGCACTGCTTTCATTGTGTCCCACAAGTTTGGGTATGTTGTGTCTTCATTTTCATTGAGTTCTAGGAAGACTTTAATTTCTTTCTTTATTTCTTCCCTGACCCAGCTGTCATTCAGTAACAAGTTGTTCAGTTTCCATGTGTGTGTAGGCTTTTTGCTATTTCTGTTGTTGTTGAAGTCCAGCTTTATTCCATGGTGATCAGACAAGATAAAAGGGATTATTTCAATCTTATTATCTGTTGAGGCTTGCTTTGTGACCAATTCTATGGTCTATTTTGGAGAAGGTTCCATGAGGTGCTGAAAAGAAGGTAAATTCTTTTGTGTTTGGGTGTAAAGTTCTGTAAATGTCTGTGAGGTCTATTTGATTCATGACCTCTGTCAGAGATATTGTTTCTTTGTTTAATTTCTGTTTTGTTGACCTGTCCTTTGTTGAGAGTGGGGTGTTGAAGTCTCCCACTATTAATGTGTGGGGATCTATATGTGGTTTAAATTTTATCAATGTTTCTTTTACAAATATGGGTGCTCTTGTATTTGGGGCATAGATGTTCAGGATTGTGATGTCTTCCTGGTGGAATTTTCCCTTGATGAGTATGAAGTATCCTTCCCCATCTCTTTTTATTAATTTTGGTTGAAAGTCTATTTTATCAGATATTAGAATGGCTACTCCTGCTTGTTTCTTGGGTCCATTTGCTTGGAAAGTAGTCTTCCAACCTTTTACCCTCAGGTAATGTCTATCTTTGTGTCTTAGGTGTGTTTCTTGTATGCAACAGATTGCTGGGTTTTGTTTACATATCCATTCTGTTAATCTGTGTCTTTTTACTGGAGAGTTGAGTCCATTAATGTTGAGAGAGATTAATGACCAGTGGCTGTTAGATCCTTTGATTTTGATGTTGGCTGTGGTCATAAGGTTGTGTGCTTGGTTGCTTTTTGTTTTACTGTAGTAAGGTTAATTATTTCCTGTGTTTTCTTGACAGAAGCTAATTTTCTTGGGTTGTATTTTCCCTTCCAGTGTCTTATGTAATGCTGGATTTGTGTGTAGGTATTGCTGAAATTTGTTTTTGTCATTGAATATCTTGTTTTCTCCGTCTATGAGGACCGAGAGTTTTGCAGGGTATAATAGCCTGGGTTGACTCTGTGTTTTCTTAGGGTCTGCATGATATCTGTCCAGGCCCTTCTGGCTTTCATAGTTTCTGTTGAAAAGTCAAGTGTGATTCTAATGGGTTTGCCGTTATAGGTTACTTGGCCTTTTTCCCTTGCAGCTTTTAGTATTTTTTCTTTGTTCTGTATACTTACTGCTTTGATTATTATGTGGCAGGAGGATTTTCTTTTCTGGTCAAATTTGTTGGGTGTTCTGTAGGCCTCATGTATCCTTATTGGCTTCTCCTTTAACTTGGGGAAATTTTCTTCAATGATTTTGTTGAAAATATTTTCTGGGCCTTGGAGAAGGGAGTCTTCTTTTTCCTCTATTCCTATTATTCTTAGGTTTTGTCTTTTCATACTGTCTTGGATTTCTTGGACGGTCTGTGTCAGGAATTTTTTGGATTTAACATTTTCTTTGACAGATACATCGATTTCTTCCATTGTATCTTCTACACCTGAGATTCTTTCTTCCATTTCTTGTATTTTGTTGGTTATGCTTACCTCAGTAGTTCCTGTTTTCTTCCCTAAATTCTTCCTCTCCATTATTTCCTCCATTTGTGTTTTCTTTAATTTTTCTAGTTCTATCTTCAGATCTTGAGTTGTTTTGTTTACTTCCTTCACCTGTCTGCTTGTATTTTCCTCATTTTCTTTTAGTTCCTTCAACTCTGTCACTTTTATTTCTTTCAGTGATTTAATTATTTCCTCTCTGAAGGCCACAAGCTGTTTGGCTGCATCTTCCCGTATTTCTTCACGGATGGCCCTAATCTCCTTGTCTTTAACTTCCTCCATTTCTTTACGGATAGCCATGATCTATTTGGTTTTATCTTCCTCTAATTCTTTACGTATTTTATTTGTTTCCTCTATTATCCTCTTCATCAACATAGATATAAGGTCATCTTCTTGATTTTCTATTATGCTGCATTGTTCAGGGCTGTTCGCCCCTGGATGGCTGGGTTCTGGAGATGGCATATTGCTCTGTCTTTTGTTGGTTGAGCTTTTACGCTGACCTCTACCCATTGGGCTGATTTAGGTGTTGGCTGTTAGGTTCGGTGCTTCCTGGAGTCCTGAGGTAGGGAGTATCCCCTTGGCCGGAAGATGATTTTTCCTGAAGGAGTCCTTCTCTGCTTTTTGGTTATGGTCACTGTATGGCCAGTGTTTCTCAGGAGTTGCCACTGCTCACCTCAAGTTTATAGCCCTGAGTAGTAGCTGTGGTCTATGTTAGGCAGGGGGGGATCTCCTCTTACCCATAGAAGTTTTCAAGACAGCTGCTCCACTGCTGGGTTTCTTGTTATAAATTTAGTGTGCTGCTGCTCACTAAATTTCCATGTACAGTCCTCTTGAAGAACCTGCTGATTCCCTAGCTGTGGGGTTTTCTTCCAACAGGGAAACTCAGTCTGTTATCCTGGGGCGCACAGTTCTGTCCGGGAAAGTGGGAGGTGCACTCAGCAAGTCTCTGGGCCAGAGGCTGATTGGTCCGCTCTGGACCTGGGGAATGTGCACCTAGGTTGAATTGAAGCCTGGGGGCACTGCTCTGGTCTGGAGGCTGGGTGCCTCACTCTGGACCAGAAGCTGTGAGTCTCTGTCTGGGATGGTGACTGCAGGCCCTGCTCTGGTCCAGATGCTGTGGGTGCAGCCCTCTTGAAGGACCAAGGATTCCCACAGTTTTGAAAGTCTAGATAGGGATAACTGGTTGATCCTTGGCACAGTATCTGAGGGCTGCTGTAATGGCTGTCTGGCTTTTGTAGGTCTGAGGATGCAGCTGTGTGTCCCAGTGCCCTAGGGGAACTCAATAATGGAGGCAGAGCACAGCGCTCCTGCCTGCACTAGAGTCTGCGTGAGTCCAGGAAGTGTTTTGGTGCTGGGTGTCCTAGGTTAGAGTTGCTGACCCCCTCTGCTGGGGGTTTCCTCCTGCCAGAGACACGCAGTCTGGTGTCTGGTGCCCTGGTACCCACAGTTCTATCTGAGACGGCGATTCAGGCGTGCAGGCAGGGCTCCGTGCAGGCGCCTGTGTCCCGGCTCTGGGTCCGGGCTGGCTCTTGGGGCACCCACGGAACCCGAGTCTTTTCCAGGGGATGTCTGGGTAACCTGAGGTCGGACCCAATTGTTTCCTGCTCCGTGGGGTTATCTCTCGACTGGGAAATCCAGTCTGTGGTGTTGTGGGCCCACAGTTCAGTCTGGGACCGTGACAAGATCGCGCTGGCGTGTAGCTCTGTGCTGGCAACCAAGTGCCTGGCGGAACCGGGATCTCTTCTGAGGTTTAGCCGGGTGAGTTAAAGCTGATTGAATCCCCCACCGTGGGGTATCCTCTCACCTGTGAAACACAATCCCTTGTGTTTTATGGCCTCGAGTTCTGATTGCTGGTCACTGTGCCAATCCTGCTGTGCTGCTCCTCAGAATGAGAGTCCTCCTGGTGCCGCCATCTTGCCCCGCCCGGGATTTCTTCTTTTTGGTTCTAGAGATTTCAGATGTGCTGCTATGTTACTAGTCTGAGATCTTTCAAATGTTTATGTGTAGCCGCTTAATGCTATGAACTTGTCTCTTACAAACCACCTTTATTGTGTCCTATAAATTTTGTATGTAGTGTATCCATTTTCACTCAATTCTAGAAAGTCTTTATTTTTTTTCTTAAGTTCTGTCTTGATTTATTTTTTATTTAGTACTGAGTTGTTCAGTTTCCATGAGTTTGTAAGCTTTCTGTTGTTGAAGATAACCATGTTTTAATCTGTGATAGTCAGAGAGGATACACAGTGTTATTTTGATTTCCTTGTATCTGTTGAGATCTGCTTTGTGTCTCAGTATGTGGGCAATTTTGGAGAAAGTTCCATGAGGTGCTGAGAAGGTACATTATTTTATGAATCTTTTGGGGTAAAGTTTCTATAAATATCTATTAGGTCCATTTGCTTTATAACATCAGTTGGGCCATCATTTCTCTGATTGTTTGGGTTTTTTATTTTAATATTAGTACAGTTTGTTAACTTTGTATCCCTGCTGTTTCTCACTCCTTCTTTTCCTCCCAATTCTACCTTCCCTCACTCATCTCTTCCCTGCCCCTTTCCAAGTCCATTGATAGGGGAGGACCTTCTCCCTTTTCATCTGATCCTGGTTTATCAGGCATCTTCAGGACTGGCTGCAATGTCCTTCTATTTGGCCTAGCAGGGCTGCTCCTCCCTCGGAGGTAGGGGGACAGAGAACCCGCCATTGAGTTCATGTCAGAAACAGTCCCTGTTCCCCTTATTAGGTTACCCACTTGGATAATAAGCTACATGGGCTACATTCAAACAGAGGTTCTAGTTTATATCCATACATAGTTCTTAGTTGGAGAAACAGTCTCATATGAGACCCCTGTGCCCAGCTATTTTTATTTTTGGTCCTTGTGGAGATCCTGTCCTCTCCAGGTCATATTAACTCCTCCTTCTTTCTTATGATTCCCTGCACTCTGACGAAGGTATGGTTATGAGTCTTAATATCTGCTTTGATGCACTGCTAGGTAGAGTCTTTCAGAAGCCCTCTGTGGTGGGCTCCTTCCTGTTACTTGTTTTATCCTACATCCAATGTCCATCCCATTTGTTTTTTTTTTAAGTGAGGATTAATCATCTTTTTTTTTGAATTTTATTGTTTTCTTATCAGTTACATTTTATTAACTCTGTATCCCAGCCAAGTCCCGCTTCCTCATTCCCTCCCAATCCCACCCTCCCTCCCTCATCTCCACCCTGCCCCTTTCCAAGTCCACTGATAGGGGGGGACCTCCTCCCCATTCATCCGATCCTGTTTTATCAGATATCTTCAGGACTGGCTGCAAAGCCCTCCTCTGTGGCCTAACAGGCCTGCTCCTCCCTTGGGGGGTGGGGAGGTCAAAGAGCCAGTCCTTGAGTTCCTGTTAGAAATAGTCCTTGTTCCCCTCACTATGGGAAACCAATTGGTTACTGAACTACCACAGGCTTCATCTGAGCAGAGGTTCTAGGTTATATCCATACATGGTCCTTGGTTGAATGTCAGTCTCACAAAAGACCCTGTGCCTCAGATATATTTGGTTCTTGTGGAGCTCCTATCCTTTCCCCATCATACTAACTCCCCTTCTTTCATACGATTCTCTATACTCTGCCGAAGGTTTGGTCATGAGTCTTTGTATTTGCTTTGAAAACACTGCTAGTTAGTCTTTCAGATGTGCTCAGTAGACTCCTGTCATATGTTCAATGCACATCCCATCTGTTTTTCTAAACGAGAATTGATCATCTTACCCCATGTCCACTCTCTTGATTATCTTTTATAGGTGTATAGATTTCATTATGTTCATCATATCTTATAGGTCTATATAGGTGAGTATATACTGTGTTTGTCTTTCTCCTTCTGGGATATTTCACTCAGAATGATCTTTTCTAGATCCCACAATTTGCCTGCAAATTTCATGATTTCCTCCTTTTTGATTGCTGAGTAGTATTCCATTGTGTAAAAATACCACAATTTCTGTACCCATTCCTCCATTGATGGACAGCTGGGTTGTTTCCAGGTTCTGGCTATTACAAATAAAGCTGCTATAAACATGGTTGAGAAAGTATCCCTTCTGTGTACTTGAGCAAAGTTTGGGTATATACCTAGCAGTGGTATAGCTGGGTCTTGAGGAAGCACTATTCCTAATTGTCTTAGAAAACGCCAGATAGATTTCCACAGTGGTTGTACTAGCAGTGGAGGAGGGTTCCCCTTTCTCCACACCTCTCCAGCATGTGTTGTCACTTGAGTTTTTCATCTTGGCCATTCTGATGGGTGTAAGGTGATATCTCAGGGTCATTTTGATTTGCATTTTCCTGATGGCTAATGAGGTTGAGCATTTCTTTAAGTGTGTCTCTGCCATTCGATATTCCTCTACAGAGAATTCTCTGTTTATCTGTTCCCCATTTTTTAATGGGATTACTTGGTTTGCTGCTTTTCAGCTTCTTTAGTTCTTTGTATATACTGGATATTAGTCCTTTGTCAGATAAAGGGTTAGTGAAGATTCTTTCCCAATCTGTAGGCAGTCGTTTTGTTTTGATGACAGTGTCCTTTGCTTTACAGAAGCTTTTCAGTTTCATGAGGTCCCATTTATTGATTGTTGCTCTTAGAGCCTGTGCTGTTGGTGTTCTGTTCAGGAAGTTGTCTCCTGTGCCAATGAGTTCTAGGCTGTTCCCCACTATTTCTTCTAACTTATTTAGAGTATCTGGTTTTATGTTGAGGTCTTTGATCCACTTGGACTTTAGTTTTGTGCAGGGTGATAAATATGGATCTATTTTCATTTTTCTACATGTAGACATCCAGTTGGACCAGCACCATTTGTTGAAGATGCTGTCTTTTTTCCATTGAATGGTTTTGGCTTCTTTGTCAAAAATCGAGTATTCATAGGTATGTGGGTTTATTTCTGGGTCTTCTATGCGGTACCATTGATCCTCCTTTTTGTTTTTATGCCAATACCATGCAGTTTTTATTGCTATTGCTCTGTAGTACAACTTGAGATCGGGGATGGAGATACCTCCAGATGATCTGTTGTTGTACAGGATTGTTTTGGAGATTCTGGGTTTTTTGTTTCTCCATATGAAGCTGAGAATCTTTTTTTCAAGGTCTGTAAAGAATTGAGTTGGTATTTTGATGGGAATTGCATTGAATCTGTAGATTGCTTTTGGCAGGATGGCCATTTTCACAACGTTAATCCTACCAATCCATGAGCATGGGAGATCTTGCCATCTTCTGATATCTTCTTCAATTTCTTTCTTCAGAGACTTGAAGTTTTTCTCAAACAGGTCTTTCACTTGCTTGGTTAGTGTCACCCCAAGGTACTTTATGTGGTTAGTGGCTATTGTGAAGGGTGTTGTTTCCCTAATTTCTTTCTCAGCACTTTTGTCTTTGGTATACAGGAGAGCTTCTGATTTTTTTCAGTTGATTTTATATCCTGCCACTTTGCTGAAGGTGTTTATCAGCTGGAGGAGTTCTCTGATTGAATTTTTGGGGTCGCTCGTGTATACTATCATATCATCTGCAAATAGTGACACTTTGACCTCTTCCTTTCCGATTTGTATCCCCTTGATCTCCTTTAGTTGTCTTATTGCTCTGGCTAGGACTACAAGTACTGTGTTGAAGGGATATGGAGAGAGGGGGCAGCCTTGTCTTGTCCCTGATTTCAGTGGGATTGATTTAAGTTTCTCTCCATTGAGTTTGATGTTGGCTATAGGCTTGCTGTATATTGCCTTTACTATGTTTAGACATGTGCCTTGTATTCCTGATCTCTCCAAGACTTTAAACATGAATGGGTGTTGGACTTTGTCAAATGCTTTTTCAGCATCTAAGGAGATGATCATGTGGTTTTTCTCCTTCAGTTTGTTTATGTGGTGGATTACATTGATGGATTTCCATATGTTGAACCACACTTGCATGCCTGGGATGAAGCCTACTTGGTCATGGTGGATGATATCTTTGATGTGTTCTTGGATTCGGTTTGCAAGTATTTTATTGAGTATTTTTGCGTCAATGTTCATAAGAGAGATCGGTCTGAAGTTTTCTTTTTTTTTGTTGGCTCTTTGTGTAGTTTAGGTATCAGGATGAATGTTGCTTCATAGAATTTGTTTGGTAATGTACCTTCTGTTTCTATTTTGTGGAATAGTTTGAGGAGAATTGATTTTAGCACTTCTCTGAAGGTCTGGTAGAATTCCGCGCTGAAACCATTTGGTCCAGGGCTTTTTTTGGAGGGGAGAATGTGAATGACTGCTTCAATTTCCTTGGGGGATATAGGGCTGTTCAGTCTTTCTACCTGATCTTGACTTAATGTTGGAAGATGGAATCTATCAAACAAATTGTCCATTTCATTTAGGTTTTCAAATTTTGTGACATATAGGCTTTTGTAGTATGACCTAATGGTTGTTTGAATTTCCTCAGTGTCTGTACTTAAGTCACCCTTTTCATTTCTGATTTAGGATAGATTCTCTCTGCTTTTTTAGTTAGTTTGGCTAAGGGCTTGTCTATCTTGTTGATTTTTTCAAAGAACCAGCTTTTTGTTTCATTGATTCTTTGAATAGTTTTATTTGTTTCTAATTGATTGATTTCAGCCCTGAGTTTGATTATTTCCAGCCATCTGCTCCTCTTGGGTGTATCTGCTTCTTTTTTTTCTGGGTTTTCAGTTGGGCCATTAAGTTGTTTGTATGTGATGTTACGAATTTCTTCTTGCAGGCACTTAGTGCTATAAATTTTCCTCTGAGCACTGCTTTCAATGTGTCCCATAAATTTGGGTATGTTGTGCCTTCATTTTCATTGAATTCTAGGAAGTCTAATTTCTTTCTTTATTTCTTCCTTAACCCAGCTGTCATTGAGTAACAAGTTGTTCAGTTTCCATGTGCGTGTCAGCTTTTTGTTATTTCTGTTGTTGTTGAGGTCCAGCTTTAGTCCATGGTGGTCAGATAGAATACAAGGGATTATTTCAATCTTTTTCTATCTGTTGAGGCTTGCTTTATGACCAACTATATGGTCTATTTTGGAGAAGGTTCCATGTGGTGCTGAAAAGAAGGTATACTCTTTTGAGTTTGGATGAAAAGATGTGTAGATGTCTATTAGGTCCATTTGATTTAGGGACTCTGTAAGTGTTTTTATTTCCCTATTTGTTTTCTGTCTAGTTGATCTGTCCCTTGGTGAGAGTGGGGTGTTGAAGTCTCCTACTATTAAGGTATTAGGATCAATATGTGATTTAAGCTTTAATATTGTTTCATTTATGAATGTAGGTGCTCTTGTATTTGGGGCATAGATATTCAAAATTATGATGTCTTCTTGGTGGATTTTTCCTTTGCTGAGAATATAGTGGCCCTCCTTCTCATTTTTTATTAACTTGGGTTAAAAGTCTATTTTATTAGATATTAGGATGGCTACTCCAGCTTGTTTTCTGGAACCATTTGCTTGAAAAACATTTTTCCAGCCCTTTACTCTGAGGTAGTGTTTATCTTTGTTGCATAGGTGTGTTTCTTGGATGCAACAGAATGTTGGATCCTGTTTCCGCAGCCATTCTGTTAGTGTGTCTTTTTATTGGGGAGTTGAGTCCGTTGATGTTGATAGATACTAGTGACCAAGAATTGTTGCTTACTTTTGATGTGGGGTTGGTGGTGTTACTGAGTTTCATTGCTTGTATTCTTTTGATTTTCTGTTGTGTAGTTATCTATTTCCTCGGTTTCCTTAGATGTAGTTGTTTTCTTTGGTTTGGAGTTTCCCTTCTTGTAACTTCTGTAGAGCTGGGTTACTATGTAGATATTGTTTAAATTTGGTTTTGTCTTGGAATATTTTGAATTCTCTGTCTATGTTGATTGAAAGTTTTGTTGGGTATAGTAGTCTGGGTTGGAATCTGTGGTCCCTTAAAGACTGTATGATTTCTGTCCAGACCCTTCTGGCTTTCATAGTTTCTGTTGAGAAATCTGGTGTGATTCTGATAGATCTACCTTCATATGTTACTTGGCCTTTTTCCCTTGCTGCTTTTAGAATTTTTTCTTTGTTTTGTAGGTTCAGTGTTTTGACTATGATGTGACGTGAAGAATTTCTTTTCTGGTCTAGTCTACTTGGTGTTCTGTAGGCCTCTTGTATGTTTATGGCCATCTCCTTCTTTAAGTTGGGAAAGTTTTCTTCTATAATTTTCTTGAAAATATTTTCCGGACCTTTGAGCCTGATGTCTTCTTTTTCTTCTACTCCTATTATTCTTAGGTTTTGTCCTTGACCTCATGGTGTCCTTGATTTCTTGGATGTTTTGTGTTTGGAACTTTTCTGATTTTATTTTTTCTTTGAGAGACGTGCCAATTTCCGCAAGTGTATCTTCGGCTCCTGAGATTCTTTCTTCCATGTCTTGTATTCTGTTTGTGATGCTTACCTTTGTAGTTCCCGATCTTTTGTCTATGTTCTCCAGCTCTTGGTTTTTCTCTATTTGTGTTTTCTTTATTGATTCTAATTCTGTTTTCATGTCTTGCACCATTTCCTTCATCTGTTTGAATGTGGAGTCTGCTTTTCAATGACAGCTTCTATTTTTTTGTCTGTTTCCTCTCTATGTATCACTAATTGTGCCTCTACTTCTTTGGCTATAATTGCCTGTATTTCTATGAGAGCTTTGTTTATTTCTTCTTTATTTGCCTTTATATGTGTGGACATTTCTTTGAGAGCTTTGTGCATTTCTTCTTTGTTTGCCTCAATTTTCATGGTCATTTCTCTGAGAGCTCTATTTGTTTCCTCTTGGTTTGTCTCAATTTCTTTGGCTATTTCTCTGAGGGCTTTGTTCATTTCATTATTGTGGGCCTCTAATAGCTGGAGAAACATAGTTTTGAGGTCGTTTTCTTGTATATCTAGTGAATTGAAGTGTCCATTGGTTTGTGGGGTTGCTGGTGAGGTCATTATGTCCTGATATTTGTTGGGAGTGTTCTTACGTCTGCCTCTAGCTATCTGGTTATTTATAACCCTCACTGTTTGTTCCTTGAGCTGGTAGTTCGGGCTATGATCACCTCTTTCTGTTTTCTGGACTGTCTTTTCAGGAAGATGAGAGAGGTTCACTGGTTTGGGAGTATGCGTTGTGGTTTCAGTTTTGCCTATGTAAGGAATGTGATGCTGGTGCTATTCGCATGCGCTTTTAGTGGGCGCAGTGTGCATGCGAGTTTTCTTTGACTATTGCAGTGGCCTGCAGGCCACTATTATGCAGTTCTGTCTGAGATCCAGGGTTTGTTTGCCTGGATTACACTGGTGGACCCACAAGGCAGAGGCTTCAACGTTGGGGTCGCTATCCCAAGAATCCCTATGATGCCCACACTAGGGGTGTGGGTGGCAGGGATCTCGTCTGGTTGCTTCTGTGGAGAGGCCCTGGGTCTGGGGCAAACTCTCCCTAGAAGGCTCACTCACTCTCTTGCAGGACCAGTTGGAATGCACAGGGGTTCCCCTTGCTCTCTACTCTCTGATTTGGTTCTGCTGCAGAAAATGTTCGGGTAGGCTAACAGTCAGCTCTATGACACTGTGGCCGCAGGACTCAGTGTCCACCTTTCCTGTGTGCTGCCTCTCTGTCCTTTCCCTCTGCCAGGAGGGGTTATGTTGACTGGTCCTGGGGTAGCGCAGGAAAGAGTTAGGTTGAGTGTTCTCAATCCCAGATCCCGGGCCCAGATCTCTTGGCCAGAAGCAGTCTGGCGGAAGAACCTATGTTTGCCGATCCCAAGAGAATACCAGGTAGGGTTGAGTGTCCTCAGTTCCAGAACTCGGGTTTCTCTGCCAGGGACCACTGGATGATCTGGAGAGGGGGTGTTGTATCCTATGGGAGGCTGCCTCTCTGTCCTTCCCCTCTGACCTTCCCCTCTGCTAGCACAAGCTTATTTTGGCATTCTCAGGGGAGTGCCAGAAGGGGTTGGGACTTCTCAGTCTGATCCTGAGCCGGGGTTTCTCTGCCAGGGGTCGGTGGGGGGGTCGCCGGTGCTAGGACTTGGTGCTAGACCTTATTGCGCTGGACCCAGGAGAATCTCAGGACGTGTTGAATGACCACAGTCCCAGATCCTGAACTAAAGTTTGTTTGCTAGGAGCAGCTGGCAGCACTGGGGTCCCAGCACTGTGAAGCCGCTGTGCGCCTCTTTATCCTTCTGCTCCACAGTGGCAGGGTTATGGCGGCGTTTGGGGGAGTGCCCGAAAGGATTGGGTTTTCTCAGCCCCGATCTCGGGTTGGGGTACAGACAATGTGGTCTGTGGCAGATTCTGCTGGACGCCTCCTGCCTCCTCCGAAGAGGGAGTAGGGATTTTGAGTTTGGCATGCAGCTACTCTCCGTGCACAGCGAGAGCTCAGTTGTGCTGGTGGCAGGTACCCTAGGTCAGCAAGACCTTCCAGGGAAAGACTGGGTGACCCGTGATCAGTCTTGCAACTTTCCTTCCCCATGGGGATTTCTTGCGACTAGGACTCTCAGTCTCTGGCACCCTTGTGCCCACCAATCAGCCTGGGATACTAATCGGGACAGGCAGGCTTTCGGCTTCAGCCAGGAGACCCAAAACCTGAGTTACCTGGGATCTCTTCCGGGTTCTGGCTGGGCAGCCGAGAGTGGACCCGACTGATTCCCACACCGTGGGAGCCTCCCCTCACCTGGGAAACACGATCGCTGTAGTTTTAGGGCCCAGAGTTCAGTCTCCTGGTCACTGCACGGAGAGTGTTGTCCTGCTTCTCAGATACAGTGCTCTCCTGGCGTCGCCATCTTGGCCCAAGAACAGGATTAATCATCTTATCCTGGATTCTCCTTCTTGTTTATCTTCTTTAGGTATATAGATTTCATTATGATTATCCTATCTTATAGGTCTATATAAGTTGAGTATATACCATGTGTGTCTTTCTGCTTTTGGGATACCTCACTCAGGATGATCTTTGCTAGGTCCCACCATTTGCCTGCAAATTTTGTGATTTCCTCATTTTTAATTGCTGAGTAGTATTCCATTCTGTAAAAGTACCATGATTTCTGTATCCATTCCTCAACTGAGGGACATCTGGATCAGCCTACAGACTGGGAAAGGATCTTCACCAACCCTATATCTGACAGAGGGCTAATATCCAGAATATATAAAAAACTAAAGAAGTTAAAAAGCAACAAGTCAATCAATCCAATTTTTCCAGTAAGGCTGGTGTGTATTTGTGCAACCAAAAATATCTCTACCATATCCCCAGTCACTCTGCTGCTCTGTTTCAAGCCTTTCTGTAGAATAGTTGCTGTTTGCTTCTAAGGAGATCAGCCTTCTAAAGCCCCACAGAGACACATGTGTAATCCTTAGACACTGACAAGTACCTCATCTGGTCCCACAGTCTGTGTGTTTGTGTAGTCCTCAGACCTCACATGCTGCCCACCATTCTGGGTGGCCCTTTCACATTGATGAACCCATTTCATGTTGCCTATTGGTATCTCTAAGATACCAATGGATACCACACGTAATGTCTACCATATGGACACCCCACACCCTTCCCACGATTCTGTATTATACTAAACTGTGCCACTCAGGAAGCCTCAACCCTCAAAGCATATACTTTTCCTCTGCACAAATACTTTGAGGTTGTTAGTGTGGTGTGACTAATAGAGAGTATTCTCTACCGTACAGAAAGTCATCTCATGAGTGTGTCTTCCTTGCTCTGGCTGGGCATTAGTCCCTCACAGGAAAGCATATAAAATAAGGCATCCTCATAGTGTCTGCACATGTTCATCTGCTGCCGGATACACGTTAGATCCTGGACCTTTCTCAGGCTGGAGTGGAAGAGAAGCCGAGGCTCAAGTTTGGACCTTGATGATTCCAAACTTAGTGTCAGTTCTTGCTAGATTCTGTCATCTCAATGCAATACCACAAACATCCTATCACCTCAGCCTAAATATGTTATTCACTACGTTAAAGGAAAATAAGTCTTAGCACATGAAAGGGAGATTAAATAAAATAATTCTAGCCAATTCTTGGTATTTAATAAGGTAATTAATATAACTTGTAACTCTGAATGTTAGCATGAGACAGATATGGTGACAATAAGTGCACAAAACCTTTAAAGCATAATGCTAAATACTATTGATAAATAATGTTCAACATGAAAAAGCAAGTCCACATCAAGTCAAGACTCTATCTCAAGTCAATCAAAATAACTACTGTCGAAAATAAATAAATGTGGCTGAGGAGGTGGCTCAGAGGACAAAGATAAACGTGAGGCCCAGAACTTGGATCTGCAGACCCACATATAAGCCAGACAGGCCGAGGTCTCCTGTAATCAGAGGGTTTGGAGTGGTCGAGAAAGACATTTGTTAACTTTAGTCCACAGTGAGCACACTCACATATGAATGCGCATACATATCCACACACACACACACACACACACACAAACTAAACAAATAAATACCAAATGCTAGAAAAGGTATGAGGAAAATGATCCCATTGTTGGTGGAGATCAGTATGGTACTTCCTCAAAAACCTAACAACAGAGTGGCCTCCTAGTCGAGATAAAACACTTGTGAACATTTACACAGAGGAACTAAAGTCAGCATACAGAGGAGAGACATGCACACCTGTGAACTACATCATGGGTTAGAGGAGCCATGGTATGGAATCCACTTAAGTGCCCATCAACAGCAGAACGGGGAAAGAAATGAAAGCATACAGTCGCAATTGCATTTTGTTCAGCCATAAAGAATAGAATTGTGTCATTTGCAGGAAAATGGTTGGAAGCAGGAGACATTATATTTCTCAGCTAAACACAGACAAATACCTTGTGTACTTTCCCATGTGAGGAACTAAAAAATAAATAAATAAATAGAAGAGACTTTTAGGGAAGAAGGATCAAAAGTGGGGTGAGGGGAAATAAAGAGGATGAGAGAGAGTAGAGGGAGGGTAGACCCAACCAATTACAATACACGTGTCTATAGAAACACCACAGTGAAACTCGTTAATTTGTAGAAATAATAGGCACTAAGTATCACTTTAAAAGAAAATAGAGGGAAGCCTGCATGCAGTGTACTCTTACAATATAACAGTGGGTGGTTTGAATACATATGGCCCACATAGACTCATGTGTGTAAATGCTTGACCCACAGAAAGGGGCACTATTGAAAGATGTGGTCTTGTTGGAGTAGGTGTGGTCTTGTTCGAAGAATCATCACTGTGGGGGCAGTCTGTCAGGTCTCCTATGCTCAAGCTGTGCCCAGTGTCCACACAATCTCCTGCTCCCTGCGGAGATTAGAACTCTCAGCTCCTCCAGCGCCAGGCCTGCCTGCATGCTGCCATGTTTCCCACCATGATGATAATGGACAAAACATCTAAACTGTAAGCCAGCCCCAATTAAATGTTTTTCTTTATATGAGTTGCTGTGGTAATGGTGTCTCTTCACAGCAATGAAGCCCTAACAAGACAAGTAATTTTCATTTTATTATAGTGTAACCAATACAGAAGTACACAATAAGATGCCAGCATCCACCTGCCTTGTTCCTCCATCCCAATCTTCAGCTGCAAAAGGCCGTCTTTAAAGCATAGCTTTGGAGCCTCCTAAACTTTTTCTGAAATCTGTACAGACTTTCTCTGACTGCAGCAGCTCTGAATAATGACACAGTGACATATTTATTTACAACACCCTTAGACCTTAGCTTACTGTTGTTCCTAACTATCTCTATTAACCTATGTTTAACCTACGTTCTGCTACTTGGTTCTTTTCTTTTAAAACTTTTTTTTAGATTTATTTATTTATTATATATACAATGTATGTTTGCATGTACACCTGCACACCAGAAGAGGGCACCAGATTTCATTTTAGATGGTTGTGAGCCACCATGTGGTTGCTGGGAATTGAACTCATGACCTCTGGAAGAGTAGCCACTGCTCTTAACCTCTGAGCCATCTCTCCAGCCTCCACTTGGTTCTTTTTATTATCATTTATTACAATTTATTCAATTTGTATCTCAACTGTGACCCCCTTCCTCTTCTCCTCCCAATCCCATCCTCCCTCCCTCTTCTTCCTTTATGGCTCTCCCCTAATCCACTGAGAAGGGAGGTCCTCCTCCCCTTCTATTTGACCCTAGCCTATCAGGTCTTATCAGGACTGGTTGTATTGTCTTCCTCTGTGGACTGGCAAGGTTGTACCTCCCAGGAGGAGGTGATCAGAGAGCCTTCCCCTGATTTCATTCCAGAGAAAGTCCCTGCTCCTCTTACTAGGGACCCCACTTAGATACTGAGTATATGAGCTACATCTGAGCCAGAGTTTTAAGTCCTGTCAGTGCATTGTCTTTAGTCGGGGTATCATTCTCTTCAGAGCTCCCAGTACTCAGTTATTTTGGCCCTGTTGGTCTCCTTTTGGAGCTCCTGTTCTCTCCAGGTCTTTCCATCTTTCCATTTCATAAGACTCCCTGCACTCTGCCCAAAGTTTGGCTATGAATATCAGCCTCTGCTTTGATACATCTATCAGTAGAATCTTTCAAAGGCTGTCTGTGGTAGGCTCCTGTCCTGTTCCCTGTCTTCTCCTGCTTCCTATGTCTATCGCTTCTGTTCTTCTGAATGAGGATTGAGCATCTTCCCTAGGGTCTTCCTTGTTAATCTGGAATATATAAAGAACTTAAGACGCTAAACACCAACAAACCAAGTAATCCAATTAAAAATTGGGTACAGGGTTAAACAGAGAATTCTCAATAGAGGAATATTGAATGGCAGAGGAACACTTATAGAAATGCTCAGTGTCCTTAGTTATCAGGGAAATGCAAATCAAAATGATCCCTGAGATTTCACCTTACACCCATCAGAATGGCTAAGATCAAACACTTAAATGACAACATATCCTGGAGACAATGTGGAGAAAGAGGAATCCTCCTCCATTGCTGATGGGAGTGCAAGCTTGTACAACCACTTTAGAAATCAATCTTGCACTTCCTCAGAAAATTAAGAGTAGTGCTTCCTCAAGATCCAGCTATACCACTCCTAAGCATATATACAAAATATGTTCACGTGTACAACAAGGACATTTGCTCAGCCATGTTCATAACAGCTTTATTTGTAATAGCCAGAACCTGGAAACAACCCAGATGTTCCTCATCTGAGGAATAGATACAGAAATTGTGGTACATTTACACAATGGAATTACTGCTCAACAACTAAAAACAAGATAATCGTGAAATTTGCAGGTAGATGGTGGGAACTGGAAAGATCATCTTGAGTGAGGTATCCCAGAGGCAGAACAACATACACGATACTCACTCATAAGTGAATATTAGTCACATAATATAGGATAAACGTACTAAAATCTATACTCCTACAGAAGCCGCTTGGTTCTTTACCTCTCCTCATTTTCACTGGTCTGACTTCCTCTGTATCTCATAAGAGAATCATTCAGGGGGTTCTTTCTTTCCCAGATTTCCTATGTCTCAGAAAGTCCTGCCTCTCTCTTCTGCCTTTGCTGTAGGCCATTCAGCTCTTTAGTCAACCAATGAGTAGGTGATGGAGAATAATGTTTATAAAACATTAAAACAGGTGATGCTTAACAATATCAAAGTTCAGTTTGTACTCAGCTCTCTGCTGGGACAGACATCAGCCTTTGAATATATAAAGACAACCTTCACACAGTGCACAAAAAAATTACTCCAACATTTTTCTGTATTCAAATGTAATTGTCCATTTCTAGTTTTGTACATAGTTTTAGAAAATATGGGGGGGGGGGGGAAAGTAAACTTTTCAAGAGCTTCCAAGAAATAAAAAGTACTACCAGCTTCAAGTAAACTGTGCCTCAAGCAAAAAGGGAAAGGCATTCATTATTTTTTCACTCGTCCATTGTGTGTTGCACATGGAAAGTAAACAATAAAAGGTACAGCCAATCCCACTTGGTGATGTGGGACATATGCTCTTATGTCCAGGATTATTCATAATGATCTCAGCTAATCTCAGAAGCTAAGCAGGGTAGGGCCTGGTTAGTGCTTGGATGGGAGATATGGCAGGAATTGAGGAGTTGCCCGTGAAAATGAAGATGGAAATAAAAAGATGAGTCAACAACTTAAAAGTTTACCCTGTACGCTGTGAGAGATGTTATAGGTCAAAAGGAAGCACCTTGGTTCTAGTTAGCTAGACTCCAGCTTTAAATCAAAATGTTACTAGATTCAATGTATCAGGTGCTGAAGTTAATTCAGTGGTTTGAGTGAATTTTGTTTTTTATATAGGGTCTCTCTCTGCAGCCCAAGCTGACCTTAAGCTCAGAGCAATCTTCTTATCTCGGCCTACCACATACTGAAATTACAGCTGTAAGCCATCACACTCAGGTGTAATTTTCTTATCCTGTTTTTATAGATTTTTAGAGAGGTTATAAATCTTAGTTATATGTAAGGTCCATATCAGCAACACAGTGGTATTTCTTACTTCCATTAATGTGTGGTTGTCAGCAGGATGTGCTCTGCACTTCAACTGTAGCCACAAATCACATATTGTACAAAACAGATCAACAAAGTTTGATTTTTATCAGTGTTTTTCCATGTTAATAGTCCCTTAAAATATGGATTTCTATGAAACAATCTACTCAAAACACTTTAACTTTTTTTTCTCTGATTTTGAGACATGGCTTGACCTCTATATGTAGTTCACAATAGCGTTGAACTCATGGTCCTCCTCCTGCCTCAGTCTCCCAAGTGCTGGAATAACAGGCATGTACTGCTATGCCTAGCTTAACAAAAATTATTCAGTAACTCATTACTGTATGAATACAAATGTGCTGATTGGCATGTTTATAAATTACAGGAATATATACAATAAATAAAATGACTATAAATAGATGAACATCAGATAGAAACTACCTCTAAGACTGATGGTTTTTAAATAAATACAGACAATTTTATTTACTTCTTTTGGAGATGTATTTCTTACTTGTATGTGTGTGTGTGTGGCAGGATGAGGTTGTTTGCACCGTGACAATAAAGGAGCCCACAGAGCCATAGTAAAGAGGAACCTGGAGTTACCTTCATGAGCCTCCATGTGGGTACTAAAAATTAAATTTGGGTTCTCTGTGAAAACAGTAAATGGTCTAATGTTGAGCCACATCTCCAACCTCCCAAAATCATTTTATTTTAAAGTTTTAAGCTTATCCAATTAAATTATCTGAAAGTACTTGGAAATATCATGCTTACCTGTAGGTATAAATACCTATGGAATACTGAGGGGTGAGGGAGACCTGACTGAGTCTTAGAATGCCAAATTTTAGAAAATTAAGTGTAATAATTTTAATACGTCCCCTTCACAACTCGGTTTAAAGTTTAATTGCTGGTGTGACAGGATTAAATGGTGAATGAGGAAATTAAATGCCCATGAGTGTTCCACCAATTACGAAAAGATGAGCCTGGTTCCTCTCATCATCTCTTGACCCTTACATCAGATACTTTCCATATAATAAGGTAGACAAATGGCCTTTACCTGTTGCTGGCACTTGAATATGGTACTTCCCAGCCTCCAAAACTGTGAACAACACTGTGAGTGTTCATCCCTCATAACTTACCAGGCAGCAAAAAAAAAAAAAAAAAAAAAAAAAAACAGACTGAAAAAACATGGAACAAAGTCCATACCTCTGCTAGTGTCAGAAATACATTTGACTGGCCAAATACAATTGCACTCTTCTTAAAAGAAAGCTTTTATTGCTAAAATAATAATAATAATAATAATAATAATAATAATAATACTTACTTTAAATTTGTCTCTATTTGCATGGCTGCGATTCCCAGAATTGTGATCGAAATCTATAGGATATGGGACTATAAGGTAGTGTGAACATATATAAAACAATCTCAATCTTTAATCATGAGATCTCCGGGTAATAAACTTGGGCTTGGGTCTGTTAATGTAAGCAATCGTTGTCTCTCCACACCTAACCCAGGTCTTTTTCACTGAATCTAATTTTTCCCATCTATATGAAATGCTCCATGAACAAATCTAAAATAAGATGTAGGGAAAGAAGTATTTCTGAGAACTCAATTTAAATGCCTTGGGCTTTGACATAATTTGAGATGTGGAACACTGCTATAATATAAAAATATAAACAAGAGCGATAAAAGTAAGCTGTGTAAGAGAGGAAAAAGCCTTTCAAGTTGACCGCTGCAAGAAAATGAAAACTATTTCAAGCCAGAGGCAGAGAGATACTTCAAGAAGAGAAAAGAAAATGTGAGGAAAATCCAATTCTTTCTGCCAGAATGGACCCACTTTGTATGCATTCAGTTGGCTTTGCTGAAATTCTGTTATTTTAGGGGTCTCTACAGCATTAGCTACAGCCATATTAATTTTCTCAGAAAAACACACATTAAAAGTATAAAATTATCAAGACAAAGACAACTCATGTTTATTACAGTTTTTCAACCCTCCAAAGATAATAACTAAAAGCCAGTAAAGTCTAGACACTGCCCTTCCTTGGAAATTTGTGCGGTCACTTGAATTAAAAGTTCATGACAAACAGTTAAGAACTGGGAGAAGAGAGCAGAGGAAGTTAATAACCCCGGAAAGGCAAACTCAATGCCCCAAATCCAAAGGAAAGCTAAATGACCCTATTTTCTCCACATTTTCCACCAATAGGGTCCCAGCCCCACACCTGATTTCCACACACAAGATTTCTTCTAACAGCAATGTCATTGTCCTGGTTTTTTCCTGTCACAATCCCATTTCTAAAGCAACAGGCACTGGGAATTAGCTGAAGGGAGATGTCTTACTCCAGAAGCCATATGTGACCTTAAAAAAAAAAAAGGCATTACAGCAGTGAGAGGTGATGGCACTGGGAAGAGCAGAGCTGCTGAGAACATGTCTGAGTGGCATTTGGGCACTGCCTGTTACAGGCTGTGTGACATTGAACCCATTTAGTCCAGCTTTTGACTTTGGCCTCAATAAATGGAAGTTACAGTTAAAAAAATAATAATAATAAATAGTTTAAGCCCTGACTTTATTTAAAATACAGAGCAACAAATGCTCTGTGTTTTAAAGGCCTAAGATATATTTTAAAGCTCACATATTGTTCCTCATACTGTCATTTTTTTCTTGACATTATACCTCATGTGTTTCTTTACTCAGATCTTAAGTAAATGTCTTTCTTGATGCTTTGAAGCATTAGATTTCATCTGTACCATACCAGAAGCTCTCCCCCTAGAAATGTGAAAGTACCAAAGAATGACCACAGATATGGAGAGAGTAAGTTGGGAAATCATCTGTCCCATGCTTTCTTAAAGCCAAAAATGATATTGAAAGCTATCATGCTGCCTCTGACAAGCCCGTTAATTTTAATAGTAGAGCCCCAATTTGCCACAGCTCTGCATTACTTTCTCAAACCAGAGTTCTTTCTGTGATTCAAACATACTTTAATGATAGACACCCTTTTGTTGTTTGTTTAAGAAATAACACACATCCAGGCTTGGTGGCACACACCTTTAATCCCAACATTCAGGGAAGCAGAGGCAGGCAGATTGCTATGAGTTCCAGGCCAGCCTGCTGTACAACTTGATATCAGGAGAGACAAGGCTGCACAGAGAAACCCTCTCTCAAAAAAGAAGAAGAAGAAAAAGAAAGGAAGAAAGAAAGAAAGAAAGAAAGAAAGAAAGAAGGAAGGAAGGAAGGAAGGAAGGAAGGAAGGAAGGAAGGAAGGAAGGAAGGAAGGAAGGAAGGAAAGAAAGAAAGAAAAAGAAAGAAACAAAGAAAGAAAGAAATTACACATATCAAACCTCCAGCAAAGTCTGTAATTTTTGGATTGTCTTCTGTGCAAAGACAGTTATATACATGGCCTACACTGCCAAGAGAAAAGGCGTAAGGCAAAAGGCATTAAGATGGCATAAAACTCAGGGGTAACTGATGTTAAGGACTAGTAAAGAGTTAGCCCTACACACACACACAAAAAAAAATGTTATAATTGAGATTATGAGAGGAAGAAGGAAGAAAGGAAGAAAGGAAAAGAGAGTGATGGTATGAAACCAAAAGAAAGCACAAAGGAGGGTTAAAGGGAGGATGACAAGGCATTAGGAAGCTCGTTCATGGCAATAAAGAGATAACTCTGCTCTCTGTCGCCGTAGTAGTCAATTTTTCCTGAGGGTTCCACTGAAGTAGAGTCAGAAATTTAAGTTTTTCATCTGAGCAAAGCAAAACTCAAAGAGATTGAATATGAAGTCGGGAGACTAAAAAAGAACAGATTCCTAAAGAAGAAAGTGGAAGTTGCCTTGAATAGCATTTAGGCTATAGATGAATGCCCTTTCCCTGAGAAAACACCGGGAACCCTACCAAGAAAACATCACAGGGACAAAACAGATGTTCAGCCGTGCACGGGAGCCTGACCAAAGAGCAAGATGTCTCACTGCATCTTCTCCGCCTTTCTTCCTGCTCCAGCTTAATACCATGTTCTTTGGAAAGCTGTCACCTTGGACACCGGACATTTCTCTCATTCCCCAACCCTCGCTGAGACAAGTCTGCACTGGGCATCTGCTTCCCCAGCTGCTTCTTCAGCTCGAGTTCTTTCTGTCTCCCAGACCTGGGAGACAGGAGTGGGGCTGTGTTCTTACATCACCACAGCTTCATGACTTCTAATTCCCATCTTCATTTTTGCTTCTGTTGAGTTTCTTCCCAGTATGCCATCCTCTGCCACACATCTTTGCTATCATGAACTGAAGCCAAAGTTACTCCTTGTATTGATTGGAGTTTTGTTCTTGTTGACTGTCAACTTAATACAAACTAGAATGAGCTGTAAATACAGGGCAACCTATTCCACAGTGAGCAGTGCTACCCCGGGGCAGATAATCCTGGATTATGAGAAAGCAGGCTGAGCAAGGCTGGAAGCACTGATCTTCCAGGGTCTCCGCTTCAGTTCTGACTCTAGGTTGCTGCTGCGAGTATCTGCCCTCCTTCGCTTGATGACATACTATAACCTGGAAGCTAACACCCTTTTTTTATCCCACATTGATTTTGGCCAGAATCCCATCACACCAATAGAAAGGCTAACTAAAAAATATTTTTATATAGAAGTCAGCTTTAACTTTCAAGTCATTCCATTGTGCTAGATGGCAAAAACAGCTGAGTAGGTGACTTGTCCAGTAGCCTGGCTTCTAAATTTGTGAGCGCTTGAAAGCAACAAATTTCTTCATGCTACATCAGTGGTCCATCTCCAAGACCACGTCGGTCTCACTACAGGACCTAGAGATACAGAACTTCATATAAGGTCCTCAACTTCCTCTCTCATCATGATTTTCTGTCCTTCCTCTCAACCAAGTCCTGTCTTAATTGTTTAATCCTATCAGAACATCATTTTATCCTACAGTCTTCATTCCTTTCTCTGTGGTAGGAGAGTTACAGGCTAACATCACGTGTCCCTCTCCACCTTATTTTTTTAAAATATAATAGAAGAGTGTAATACATTTTGTTTATATGTACCCTTCATCCCCAAACTCTTCTTGAATCCCCCTCTCCAAAGCCCCATTCATGTCCTCTTTTCTTCTTTTCCTATTCTTTTTAATATGTAACCTACTGAGTGCAGTCAGTGTCCCTTTAATTACATTGGTATGAGGTTGCCCTCTGTAGCATGAATGCCATACCAGTTACCGTGTCACTGAAGAAAACTGACCGTCTCTTGGCCAGTAGCCATTGACTACCCCTAGCTCAGGATCTCTCACTTAAACTGGATCTCACCATTCAGCTAGACTCCTGTCCCACCTCCTCCAGTGCTAAGATTACAGGCATGCATGCCATACACAGCGCTTTTTAACACTGATGCTGGGGATAGAACTCAGACACTCCTAGCCAAGCTACTCTCTAGCCAAGCATCTCGCCCTCCTCGCTTCTTGCTTCTTCAGTATCATCTCCGAACACAATTCCATACCCCATGTGAATGACATGGTCTGGCTATGCAGGTGTGTTCAGGTTATTTTTTTGATGCAAGTTGTATGTAAATCTACCCTATCTGTAGATTTCTGTCTGTATTGCAGAGCTTTAATTCCATAGACCACTGCTTCACACTTGCAACCTCTTTTGATCTAACCCTTATTGTGTGTGAAGCTTTGTCTCTGAGGCCAGCTCTCTGTCCACCCAACTCCTATCTCCAGGCTGATCATCGCTGTCAGGAAGAAATTTCAAGGCCACATAGACAGGTACTGCCACAAGCCTGCAGTCCCCACACTCCCCTCCTCCAAAGGTAGTCACCTCAATAGGGCCAGTCTCTTTCCTCCCCCATCTGCCTTCCTACAGGCACTGCTCAGGTCTCCTCCTGGCTTCGGCCTCCCTCTTTCTACTAGCTTCTTCCTATTAGCATTCACATCATTTTCTTCTATCTTATAACTCTCCTGTCCACATGATCCTCAAAGATTCATTTATTCAACAAAATAAACACTGAGCAGCATTTATGTGTCTGATACCAGTGACCCAAATGAACAAAGTTCTGCTCTCATATAGTTTACGTTCCAGGAGGGCCTGGCAGAGGGATACATAAACAAACAATTGTGGCCTCTTCAGGTAATAATGCTATGGAGAAAAATTAAGTAGGATCAGGACCAGTTTGAAGGAAGACAAGTTTAAGTAGAGTGTTCATGTTGAGATTAAACTGAGAAAATTACTAAGTGAGGAATGTGCCACATGGAGATTTTGAAGAAGACTCCAGACACAGACAAAACTCTTTATGTTTCTTCTTCCATTCTCTTGATTTACATGTTACATAAATTACACATTATCTAGAGACTGAGATTTCACAGACAGTCTATGCAGTATTGTCTGAGCTCCAGAGCCACACATCCCAACCTCACATCTTCCACCTCACATCTCTCACTTTACAATTTTCCTGTCATAATAATCTCCCATCATTACACCCATGGGAGTTGATTCTCTCACAGTTCTAGGAACCACAGGCTTGAACTGTGATGATGGCAGGTGTTTGCTCCCTCTGCAGCTCTGAAGAAATTGATTCCTTGACTTTGTAGTTTCGGCCACTCGGATTCTCCTCATCCTGTGCTTACATAATTCCACCTTCACCTCCTCTCTGCTTCTTCTGTATGTTCTCTTCTGGTCTCTCACGAGACAAGTCATCGGATGGAGAGCTGCCTACATAATTAAGCTGACGGCATCTAGACATGGTGAACTTATATCTGCAGTGATATTTGAGGTCACAGTCAGGGGCTCTAGGGCTTGGAGCAAAGGCAGATCTTTGAGAGAAGAGTCTTCTGGAGAAAAGTCCTTTACTTTTGAAGAAGTAGAAAGCATAGGCACGGAGATGTTCATGACCAATGGCCTCTGTAGTAACTTCTGAAGGGAACACTCTTGGATACTTCCCAGGTGGTTATAAGACTGTCCCAGCCATTCCCCAGTGACCTGAATCTCTCTTCTTCACCAAACTCAGTGGTCCCTGACTCGCACTTTTTTTCCAAGTGCTTAATCCATTCCTAACCACATACTTCTATTTCTTCATGGGTTTGAATCTCTTGAACAAATAACACTCTACTGCATGTCCTCTCCAAATTATCTTCTACTCATTTTTTTAACTCTCTTTCTAGAAAACTGTTTCAGGGCTGGAGAGAAGTCTCAGAGGTGAAGAGCACTGGCTGCTCCTCCCGAGGTCCTGAGTGCAATTTCCAGCAACCACATCGTGGCTCATAACCATCTGTAATAGGATCTAGTTCCCTTTTCTGACATGCAGGAAAAACACTATACATAATAAATAAATAAATCCACTATCTTGTCCGGCCTCAGTGGGAGAGGATGTGCCTAGTCCTGCAGCAACTTAATGTGCCAGGGCCAGTTGCTATCCATTAGGGTCCTCCCCCTTCTCTGAGGAAGAGAAGCAGGGGGAGTGGAGGAGGGGCATGTGAAGGGGGCTGGAAGAAAAGGAGGGAGGAGCTGCAATCAAGATGTAAAGTGAATAAATAAATTAAATAAAAATAAATACCACTTTCTCAGACAATTAGGAATAGTGCTTCCTCAAGATCTAGCCAAACCACTCCTAGGCATATATCCAAAATATTCTCAAGTATACAAGGACATTTGCTCAACCATGTTCATAGCAGCTTTATTTGTAAGAGCCAGAACCTGGAAACAACCCAGATGTCCCTCATCTGAGGAATGGATACAGAAATTGTAGTACATTTACACAATGGAATACTACTCAGCAATTAAAAGCAAGGAAATCATGAAATTTGCAGGCAAATGATAGGAACTAGAAAAGATCATCCTGAGTGAGGTATCCCAAAAGCAGAAAGACATACATGCTACTCACTTATAAGTGGATATTAGACATATAATATAGGTTAATCATACTAAAATATGTTAACCTAAAAAAAGCTAATCAAGAAGAAGGACCCTGGGTAAGATGATCAGTCTTCACTCAGAAAAGCAAATGATACGGACATTGAAAGAGGGAGAAAACAAGAAACAGGACAGTAGCCCAACACAGAGGGCCTCTGAAAGACTCTACCCAGTAGGGTATCAAAGCAGATGCTGAGGCACATAACGAAACTTTGGACAGAGTGCAGGGACTCTTATGAAAGAAGGAGGACAGGAGCTCCACAAGGAGAGCAACAGAACCAAAAAAATCTGGGCACGGGAGTTTTTTGTGAGACTGATACTCCAAACAAGGACCTCGCATGGAGATAACCTAAAACCCCTGCACAGATGTAGCCCATGGCAGCTCAGTCTCCAAGTGGGTTCTCTAGTAAGGGGAATAGTGACTGTCTCTGACATGAACTCAGTGGATGGCCCTTTGATCACCTCTCCCTGAGGGGGGAATAGCCTTACCAGGCCACAAAGGAAGACAATACAGGGGGTCTTGATGAGACCTGATAGGCAAGGGTCAGGTGGAAGGGGAGGAGGACCTCCCCTATCAGTGGACTTGGGGAGGGTCATGGGAGGAGATGAGGGAGAGAGGGTGGGATTGGGAGAGAATGAGGGAGGGGGTTACATCTGGGATACAAAGTGAATAAATTGTAATTAATATTAAATAAATAAATAAATAATATTTCAGAGTCTATATATAAGTGGAAAGTGCAATGTTTTTCTTTCTGCATCTGACTTAGTTTCATTAAAATAATATCCTCTAGCTTCAACTATGTTTTTGCAAATAGCAGGAGTTACTTTCCTTCTGTGATTAAACAACAGAGCACACTTTCCATATCTGGGAAAGGCTATTTCCGTATCTTGGCTATCGTCAATTATTCTGAGGTGAGCGTGGGAGTGCGGGTGTCTCTTCAGCATCCTGGTCTCATTTATTTTGTTTATTCCCAAAAAGAGGTTGTTGAGTCATAAGTTGGGTCCTATTTTAATTTTGTTGAGCTTCCATATTGTTTCTGGGGACATTGAACAGTATATAGACTGCATACTTACCATGTATCCATACCCCATAAGCCAGGCACGGGGTGGGGTTCGTGTCCTTCCATGTTCATTTTGCTTTCTTAATAGCTGTAACAATTTTTATTCCCATCAACGGTATAGAAAATTTTGGCTTTGTTTTTTATAGTATCCATTTTAACTGATGTGAAATATTTCACTGTGTTTTTATTTGTGTTTCTCTGAGGGCTAGTGGATAGTGAACATTTTTTTTCCTGAGATAGGATCTCATTGTGTAGCTCTGGCAGGCCTGAAACTCACTATGTAGACCAAGCTGACATTAAATATATAGAGATCTGCCTGCCTCTGCCTCCTGACTGGTGTACTGAACACTTTCTAGTGTACCTTGTTTCAATTTTATTTCTTTGGGAAATGTCAATACAGGTATTTTGCCCATTTTTAATCCAACAATTGGGAATTCTTGGTTTTGTTTTTTTGTTGCTGAGTTGTGTGAATTACTCATTTTAGATAATAACTCCTGGTCTATTACATGGTTTGTTTATTCACTCTCAGCTTTTTTGCTTTGCTGCCATTTTGTTTCCTCCACTCTGGTGGGAGTGGCTTCAATTCAACACAATGCTACAGGTAGATATTCTTTTCTGTTGCATGTGCTTGTGTTGTCATATATGAAAAAGATCACTAAAAATATTTTATCTAACAGCAATAATGTAATGTGTTGCAACATTCCTTATTTGCTCAAATTTTCTTAAACCCTTGACAGTCATTTCCTAGAAATAATGCTGACATTCAGTTCCCCACCCACTTTTTTCACTAATGGAAGAGATCTCCATTCCCAAATTGTCTCTCCATATCATGTTAAAACTAGAGGGGCCAGTAGATTCTCCTGTCCACCACTCTCCCTCTGGAAATAATGAAGACTACTGATGGAGAAAGACCCTCTCCCTGCCCTGGATTACACAGTATAATTCATGATAGCGCCTGAATAAACATTCCTTTATCAGGAAAGTCTCCCTTCAGTCTGCCCACATAGTTCTCATTTGAGAATGGAAAAATGGGAGTTGCCTACCAGAGAATTATGTTACAAATCATATAACAATTGGTGTATACTTGTGAACTTTGTCATAAAATATGTGATTAGGAAAGGACACTAATAAATATTGAACACCTGCTATATGTCTACCACCGAGTAAACAGCATTTTGCATTCTTCACTTATTCCTAAGAAGAGTCATGTGACTTAAATATTCACCCCACAGTCAAAGAACGTGGATCCTCAGTGGCATGCTGAGGTCAGTCTCTGCTGTGAGCTTGCTCCATCTCCAAGTCAAAAGCACTTCTTCTTCTAAGCTTGAAATCCCTTCTGAACTTTTCACAGCCCCCCCACACTACCAGAAGAGGATCAACAAGGAGGTAATGGTGTCTGGGGTAGCAAGTTTCTTCAGTGGGGTAGCCATTGACAAGTTTTCAGTGTTTGAGAAATAACCCCACTGATGCTCATACAAGTACCTGTAAGTAAATTTAATAATTCTCAAAAAAAAAAGCAGGACTTCCTGGGAAAAAGGAGAGCTTCTGTGGGAGAGAGAAAGTTATAAACGAGGGCAAAGGGGGTGATAAACACCAAAATTTACTATGTACCTGTATAAAATTGTCAAAGAATTATTTTTTTAATGTTCCTCGTCATTGGTCATAACAATCTCTTTAGTTATACCATTCACTTGTCCAAAAATATATGGTCTTGCTCCCAAAGAATTGTTTTCATTAGTGGAGAGGCACTATGAGACTTGCTATGTTTCCTAAGATTTAACAATTATAAATTAACTCACTGCATTACTAAAGATTACTGAGACCTCTAACTTAGCATCCTACTAATTCTGAACTATTGAAACTAACCTCTTTCATGTACACTGCACTAAAAGCAATTGGGATTCCCACCATTTCAGGCTGCTGGCTATTGGCACATGCTCAAAGCAGCTCTCATATAACTATGGCATCTAGCTGTAGCCATGTTCATTTTCTATTCACAAACTGTTCGTCCTCTTCGGATACTGACAACAAAATTTAGAGTATTGGCTTCAAAGTCAAGTGCCCTGTTGCTGTGTCCATGGGCGAGCTGCCCAGACTTTGTCTTTTTATTTCATATTGTTTCCCATATAATTAACAGAGACACGTGCAAGCACTTATGATGGTACATAGATACAGGGTTCCTTTAAAATATTAATCATTATTGTTTAAGCTTAGTTTTCTAAGATTACTTGAGTAATAACAGGAAGTAATACATATTAGCAGAAATAACATTAGTCTTCAATTATCCACTAACTGAAAGTTAAGACTTCTTTCTGTTTGGGTTTTTTTAAACAAAGTCTCGCTTCAGAGTTGAAGGTACTATCAAACTCACTGTGTATCACAGGCTAGCCTCCAATGCAAGGTCTTGCATTAATACCTCCCAGGTATTAAGATAACAGACATGCACCACTGTGCCTGGATAGGACTGGAGTATTTGGTGGCACATGCCGTTAATCCCAGCACTTGGGAGGCAGGGACAGGCACATCTCTGCTAGTTTGAGGCCAGCCTAATCTCCATAGCAAGTTCCAGGTCTATAGAAAGACCTTATCTCAGAGAGAGGAGAGAGAGACTGTCCATTAAGCTACTATTGATATGATTTTTATATCCCCCTTAAAATCTGTTTATGCACTAATATGTTATCATTATGGCATACCTCTAAATTTATGCCATTAAATAATTTAAAAAAAATTACCAAATGGAGGATGCTAAAACCCTGTCGACTTTATCATACAGAGAACTGCACCATAAGAACTGAAGGTGTTAATTACGCTCTCTTGTTTTAAATCATAAGTCCTTTATAAACATCAGCATCAATGTGCTTTGCTTTCTGCCTTTCTCACCTCAGTGACCTAAGCATACCCTAAGGAATTCTATCCTTAGTAAACGAAAGAGAGCCGAGAGGGCCTGTGAATTAAAAAACCTCAGACTTCTAAAGTGATCTTATGCTGGAATGGAGAGCAGACAGTTGGGCTGAGCTGTCTAGAGCACTTGTTCTTGCAGAGGATCCAGGTTGGATTCCCAGCAACCACATGGTCGCTCATCATTACCAGTAGCTACGGTTCCAGTGTCCTCTTCTGGCCTCCACAGGCACCAGGAACATATGTGGTACACATACACACATACATTTATGCAGGCAAAACACTCATGCACGTAAAATATGACAAATAAGTTGAAAAGGATGACATGCTGACTTGTATTTCAGCTAGTGCCGATGTTTTCTTAGAAATTGCCCCTGAAGGCTCGTGTGTTAAAGGTTGGGTCACCATCCCATCATGGTATTGGAAGGTGCTAGAGCTACTGGGAGCTGGATGAGCCTGAGAAAAATCTGGGCCACTGTGTGTATTCCCTGGCAAGGGTTACCTATGCCAGCTTCTTCCTGGACCACCACAAGGTGGGAAGTTTTGCCACGCACTCACTTTTCACATGACTTTCTGCGTAGCCAGGGGTCCCAATACAGTGGCTGCAAATGACCATAAACCAAAAGCTCTAAGACCCAGAGGAAAAATAAACATTGCCTTCTTTTAAGTTGCCACCCTCATGTATTTTGTCACAGAAAAGGGAAATTAAGACAGCTATTGTCCTATATACATGTTAACTCCTGTGTTGTCTAGAAAACAGAAACTCTGCATTATGTGTGAATTATAAAGGATATTGTAGCTATTCTTGGGGGTTAGATATATCTTTTGATCATATGCCAATATATATAAAAATAATTTCCTTCGTGACTGAGTTTGGGGTGGAAAATTGTTTGGATATGACCATCATTATAGAATTTAATACGCTTGCATTAGAATGTTTCTCTGATAACAACAGTGCTGGAAACTTAACTATTAACTTATAAAAGAAATTTAGTAAATCACAAGGATCTTCTAGCACAGGAATTCAATCAGACTTTGTAAAAGACTCAGGGTCAAAGTTAAGGTCACAGCAAAGAAAAGTCAGTTCCAGGAGCTGACCCTAAAACAGGAGGGCAAGCTTCAGAGACTGCTTGCCCATGCTTGCTCTCCCACCGTCCACGAGCATTGATTGGCAGGAGCACGTCCAGGGCTGGGAATTGATTTAAGTCACTCGAGATCTTTCCTTTAATGAAGGCTGGCATCTAAAGTGTCTTGCTAGCAAAAAGTTTTCCTGTTCCAACATTCAAAAATCTCTGTCTCAACCTCCAAGAAAATGTGCCAGATGGTGGAGACAGTGGGGAGTTTAGGGCTGCTAAGCCCATCTCTTTCCCTTATTAAAAGAGTTCAAAACTTGGCAAAAGAGCAGAAATACCTGCCCAAGTTCAACTCCATCATGTAAGAGCAAGAAGCAACCATTTGTGTTTCTTTTATTAAAAAGCACAGTTATGTTTACTAAAGACAGCCATCTACAGCCATTCCATCCGAATGTGTGCCACCTTGCCTGGTAGACAGTCATTGTGGATACCGAGACCACAGCTAGCTGACTGTCTCAGCTCAGAAGAGTTATTTGTATTTATACATCTGTAGATACACATGCAAAGAAACAAGAGTCAGTCCCCAGAGCCCATATTAGGTGGCTCACAATTGCTTCCAACTCCCACCCCAGGGGATTTTCTGCCTTGGCTTTAAAAGAAGATAAATTACCCAGCATCCTGGAGTTATTGATTATTAATAGTGCATGAGGTGGGGTGGAGGAAATTGGGAAGAATAAGGGATTCAAAAGGAGAGAAAGAGGGTAGCAGAGAATAAAGGGGAATGAATGTAATCATAGTGTGCTGAATATATGTGTGTGTGTGTGTGTGTGTGTGTGTGTGTGTGTGTGTATGGAGTTGTAAAAAATAATAAGAAGAATAGAGAAAATAATGTGGAATGAAGGAAGAACAAAGATATTATCAGGCTGGCGAGGTGGCTCAGTGAATGACCGTGCTTGCCATCAACGCTGGTGAGCTGAGACCCAGCCCTAGGATACACATGGTGGAAGGAAAGAATGTGCGGTGCAAGAGTCCCCTGATGTAGACACGTGCACGGCATGAGCACACGCACTAAACAGATCTGTTCAGATAAAGTCTTATCGTCTACACTAACATTTTACTTCACTTTAAGTGTAGTGTCACATCAGCCCACGGGCAGAAGTGGCATTTCTAAGAAGATGACAGCGACAGGAGAGAAGAAATCACAGTACAGGAGGGACCATTGTTCCTATACAGTACAACTTACGTGGGTTGGATCCACTGGGCCTGTTACCAGCACCTGGCAATACTTGTTCTCCTTGCCCAAGAGCTATTGGAATTGTCATTGAAGAAAATTCAATTTAATTCAACAAATATTAATTGGTCTCTTACTATACAAAGCACCGCAATGAAAATACAGTTGGGCAGGTGAGGCCTGGTTCCTAGGGAGTTTGTGATAGAGAGGAGGTGGGATAGTCATGTCCTCATAGAACATGGTAAACAGAGGAACGTGAGGACACCCGGGGAACCAGATGCTCTGAGTGACTTGGTGTCTCATTGTCCTTGCCTGAGAAATGAGGATGCAGTGAGCATGCCACAAGCTTGGAGTGAGTGTTAAATGGGCTTGTGCACGCAGATTCTCAAGACAATGACATAGGAACCTGCACGCGTCTCAGCTGCCGCTGTTAGAGTAGGGCAGCGTGAGGGCTAGAGTGTGTCAAAGGAAAGGGTCCCACACTCAATGCAGAGGACCAAAATGATTTGGGAAGAGAAAATACTGTTTGAAATGGGTCTGTAGAAGCAGGCACCGTTTTGGAAAGTGTGCAGGGAACTGTTCAGAAAAAGAAGGAAAGCAGAGGAAGGAAAACAAACTGCACTACCACATTTCAAAGTAAGAATTCTACAGGAATTTGGTTCCAAAAGTGGAACTAAACACACTAACAAGAGATAATGCAACCAGTCCTGATGAGACCTTGATATCTAGGGGCAGATAGGGAGGAGGACCTCCCTCCAGTGGACTAGGGAAGGGGCATAGGGGGAGAAGAAGGAAGGAGAGAGGGATTGGGAGATGAGGGAAGTGTCATAGCTGAGATACAAAGTAAATAAATTGTAATAAATGATAATAATTTAAAAAAGAAAAAGAGAAATAAGCAATCCCAGAACATCTTACAAGAGAGGGTAACAGTAACTCTATCATTTAAATTACACATATCCAGGAAAGGAAGCATTATGGGAAACATGCATTTGAACTAGCCTTAAGAGGTGGGAAGTAGAAATGTTTCTTTCTGACCCAAAAGAGAAGCAGACCCAGCTGTGGTTGGAAATGTTTAGTTTACAGCCACTACTTCTTTAAAATATATATATATATAGACACTGAAATACTGTTAAGTAACTTTCCCATATTTCATGATTCATCATTTATGAAGGCAAACACCTCATTCCTGGCTTATATTTTCAGAGATTCTTTTTATAAGATGTAAAAACATGTTTACCGTTTTCCCCACCACAGGCAGCACCAAAATATGATTTCCTGCTTACACATCACCACAGCTGGGGTTCTTAGTGACCAGTCACTGCCATCGTGGCCATCGATGGCTCTCAGCAAGGCCACAGTCTGAAGTGAAGATCAGCAGAGTCTTTTGGGTTCTAAACTAACGCTGTGACCCCAAGATTGCCATAGGTACAGTCCTTCCCTGACCACAATTTTTCACAAACAAAAAGTTGCATATAAAAAAAAAATTCTAAACCTCAGGCAGCTGGGGCAAGAATGCTAGCCTAAAGGCGACCTGAGTTACACAGTGACGCCTCTGTCTCAGAAAGAAATGGCTGCATTAAATCATGTTGAATGGCTAGATGGAGTGTGTATCTTTGTTCAAGCCATGAAAGCTAAGCTAAAATTACTATCGCTTCCTTTCCTGGGAAAGAGGAGTGGCCGCAGAGTCTTCACAGAGCACCTGTGAGAGTCAAATGAGACAAAAATACAAGTTAAAAACCATGCAATGTTGAGCCCTGTCATTTTGACCTGTTGGTTTGGTTGGCTGTGCCTACGCAGCTGAGAACATATGGCATATACAAAATCGTCACCAGAGAGAACCCCAACCTAAGTGATTACCCACTGAAAGGAAACGAGATTGACAGTAGCTGCCGCAGAAAGCCAGGGAATTTTACTTCTTAACTCAGACGTGGGCATGTCCTTGCTGCTGAACGTCCCATATTACAGCCAGTCTGTTTGCTACAGAAAAGTGATTCATAAACACAAATACCTCTTTGAACAAAGATCTGTCTGTGGCTAACATGTTTCTGATATATGTGTGAATAATTATATATAATAATATGGGTGCATGGGTGTTTGACCTGCATGTATGCGTGTGCACCCCATGCATGGCCAGTGCCCTCAGAGACCGGAAGAGGGCACTGGCTCCCCTGGAATACAAATGTTGATAAGCCTTCTTGGTACTGGGAACTTGACCTGGTCCTCTGCAAGAGCAGCAAGTGCTCTTCACCACCAAGCCACCTCTCCAGCCCCATAGTTCATACTCTTCTGTGTTGAAGACATGACTGTGATGGTGACTAAAATTTACTCAATTCACTATATTGCTACATTATTTAAACTAAATTTATCACTAGAATTGTGGGTTTTGTTTATTTTTAAGCAGTCTCTTAGATACAACCCTCACTTTTACATCATTTACATTTGAGCCTTGGGTATTATTTTACTCCTTGAACTAAAATTCTCTATCCTACAACAGTACAACTTTTTATTTTAAAAAAAAAAAGGAAAATAATAACAATATGAGGTCCCCTAAAATACCTCTAATTTGGAAATAAAGCATGATGATGATGTTATTTAATCATGACAGCGTGTCTTTATCTATAGAAAAATTATGTGACTAAAACTCTTGCCAGCCAGAATCAATGTCTGGTTTTTCCATTACATATTTCCTCACAAACATAGTTTTAGATGTAAGGCAGTATTTAACACTATTTACATCTAATAACAAAAGGGTTATATCTAAGTAACTTATTGCATCTGGTGGCATTTTTTTCCTTTCTTCACCTTCTCCCAATATTAGACATTAATTTTTAAAACAAGCATTTTACTTTGAAATTATTTAGAATGATATAATTTATAAGAAATAATGCAGAGAAACTCTGTGTACCACTTACTTGGACTTTCCCAATGGGAACACCTTGCAAAATCACACCACAAGGTCAGAATCAATGGCACTGGGTACCATAAGACCCCAACACGGCCTTCACCACAGAACCTTCATATTGCCCTGTTACAGCCATATCTGCTTTCCTTCTCCCCCTGCTTTCTCCTAATCATGGCAGCTATCAATTTATTCCTTGCTTATTATGTTTGTGCATCAAGAATATCAGATACTGAAATCCCACAGAGTGTGACTTAGGTAATCAGCTTTTTCACTCAAGATTATGCCCTAGAGATTCACCCAACCTGCTGTGTGTGTCAATATCCTGCTCTTACTCATTGCTGAGGAGCGTTCCATAACGTGGAGAAATTATAGCTGTTTACATTTTTACTAGTGAAAGACATCATACTTAAGCCTAGTGCTTTAAATATGAATGAACATTTAGAAGGCTCAGTCCACATTTACAGTGAGTCTCTAATAAACCTAATCAAGAAAATCCCTCACAGGCAAACCCAGAGGCTTACTTAATTTAGATAATCCTACATGTATATACCCAGGAACTTGCCTCTTAGCTGATTCAGGTTCAGTTGGGCTGACAACCAGATTAATCATCACACCTTTTTCTACGTGTGTGTGTGTGTGTGTGTCTGTGTGTGTCTGTGTGTCTGTGTGTCTGTGTGTTTTTATAAATGTGGGGACCTTTGTTTATGTATATGTGTTTATGTGTGTGGCTGCGTATTTGTATGTGTGTGCATGCACTTGTGCGTGTATTTGCATGTATGTGTACTTGGGGGAGGGTTGCAGGCTAGTTTTATGTCACCTTGACACAGGCTGGAGTCATCAGAGGTGAGGGAGCCTCAGTTGAGAAAATATGTTCATAACTGATTGATGGACAGATGTAATTGACTGACAGATGAAGGCCCAGTTCATGGTGAAAGATTCCACCACCCGGCGGGTAATCCTGGGTTTTTAAAAAGCAGGCTGAGAACCTGCTACAGAGGGCCTCTGAAAGCCAGAAGAAGAAAACAGGAAACAACCTCGGAACCTGCCACAGAGGGCCTCTGAAAGCCTCTGCCATGCTGACTGTCAAAGCAGATGCTGAGCCTGATGGCCAACTGACAGGCAGAATGAATGGAATTTTATGTAAGAAGTGGGAAATAGTAAGAGCTGAGAGGACAGGAACTCCACAAGGAGAGCAACAGAACAAGATAATTTGAACACAGGGCACTTCCCAGAGACTCATACTCAACCAAGGACTATTCATGGAGATAACCTAGAACCCTGACAATGCAGCCACTTCTGATGAGAACTGATAGACTAAGATCAGAAAGAAGGAGAGGAGGACCTCCCCTATCAGTGGACTTGGGGTAAATGTCCTCTAACATTTTCCTAACAATTTTTCTAACAATTAAATTAAATCTTTAATTTAAATAATTAAATTAAATATTTAATTTAATTGTACCCACTATTCTCTTAAAAATAACCACAGGTTCTGAATGTTAAGACATGTATGTGTCTTTTGAAGTATAACCACTAACCCACCACAGACGTTCAACAACATCTGTGCAGGTAACAAGGGTCAAACTCCAGCTCCCTGACCTCAGAGCACACGCTCCTCATCATATCATTATTCTTAACTACTCTCTGACAAGTTCAATGGTAAGCCAAAGAAAACATTCATTACCTGGGAAACATAATAAGCACCTAGCATGTCATATCTGTAAGGCATTGTTAAGCTTTGTTAAAACACATGAGGCTGAAAACCATTCAGTATGAATGCTGCTCGCTGTTTGCAAAGTGATGTTCTTCATTCAGAAAACACCAAAACCACTGCCTTCTCCTCCCTGGCTCCAGTCTTTTTAATTACAATGATTCATTACAGTGGCACAGTTGGTTTAAATACTAATGGACAGCTCTGACAATTTAATAATTTATTCACATTGATTCAGAGAGGTTGATTTGTCTTTGTGGATTTAGTGATTGTAACCAGTCAGAAAACTACAGTTGTCTAGTCCTCAAACTGTAGGTAAGCCTCTGTGTTGATGGGTTCTACTGAGTACTGGGATGCAGCCACACCCCACAGAAAAGCAGAGACAGTATGGATAACGTGGAAAAAAAAAAAAACAAAAAAAAAAAACCTCTCCCTAAAATGTATTTTCTCGTCTTTTATCTTTTTCTGTTGCGATTAGATAAGAATATACATTCACTGTTAAAACCATCTCTTAGAAGTCCTAAGATGCTACCCTACAACTAATGTTTGTAGAAGCATCAGTTAGAGAAGAAATAGAAGTTGTTAACTCCATTTGTCAAAGAGACAAACTCGTCCTCTACACGACTGTCTGATGATGGAACACCATCTACACCCCACTCTTCCAGGGTTCATAACAAAACAACTATTCAGAGGCATGATGACCGTACGACCCAGCCACCCCCAAAACCACAGCAACCTGGAGCACCCTCCATTTCGGAGGAACTAACTTGTGTGTAGACTCCCAAGAAGAGTCTTGTGGGAAGTGTGTCTTTTATATATACCCTGGTATTGCTTTGAGCATAAACAAAATTCTGTGCATGCTGCACAGATTTATTTAAAAAATGCAAAAAAAAAAAAAAAAGCCAAGTGACACCATGAGTAAAGTTAGTCACAAAATGCTGAAAATTATACTTTTCATTTCAGATGTGGAAAGTAATTTCTGGATACAGACAGAAAACAACTGCACCTACCATAAAAATATATGTTTCTTAATATTAAATATTGATGGGCAATATTTTATATATAATAACTGTTTTCTTCTTTTACAACAGAGTCTCATGTGGCCTAGGCTGGCTTCAAACTTGCTATACAGCCAAGGATGACCTTGAACTTCTTATCTTCTGCCTCCACTCCCCCAGAAAAGAAGAGTCAAAAACTACAAAATGAGGCTGAAAGATACTGCCTAACTACTACCCTAAGCACAGTTCTGATGCAGCTAGAGACTTCTTTATATCAAACTTGAGAGAACTATTATCTTTCTCACAAAATTGGAATGCTTTCTGAGCCCTTGTTACTTTGTTTTGACAAGTGAAATGGATCCTTTTCCTTCCTGGACTGTACATCAGGGCACCTTCAGCAGATATTAGATCTTTTAACTGCATTTTCCAATTGTGTGTGGTGACACTATCTTATCTTTCACTGTCCATTTGCTAAAATAATAATAACACTATACAGAACAGAAAGCAACCAATCAGTCAGAGTTTTGAGCAATTTTCGTGGCTGGCACTGTGCCAGAGAAAGAGCAAAAAGCCAAGGAAGCAGAGACAATATATAATTAAATACCTGTGTTCTGGTGAAAGTTATTTCAGAAGCATCAGTGAACAAAAGCCTCATAAGGAAGGTAGGAACTTGAACTTGGCCTTGACATGTCGCTGAATATGTATGATGAAGTGGGCAGCTTTCCAGCAAAAGGAAAGGCACTGCATCTGGAATTTATCTCTTTGCTCTCTGGTTTGCCTGGCCTACTGCTGGCAATGAGTGAACACGGATGACTAAGGCATATAGACAATACTAATATATGGAGAGCCTTCAGTCTCAGAGACATTTGAAGATAGAGTGTGTCAACACAAGGCTGTATGTCCCACAGTGCACCTTCCCATGGCCTACAGTCTCCTCTCCTGTCTTCTTATCTCTTCTCCTGTCTTTCCTTCTTCTCTCCTCTCCTTTTTCCTCCTACTCTCTTCTTTCTTCTCCCCTCCTCTTCTCTCCTCTCTTCTTTCTCCCCTCAGCTGATCCAGATGAGCCTTGAGCTCAAGATACACCCACCTCAACCTCTCAAACCCCTGTTTCAAGTGTGCACTACCACAGTCAAATTAGAATTCTAACCCAGAGTTCTTCATGGACTTCTGAACTAGCTACTCTAGTTCAGGCAGAACCTAAGTAGAAGAGTAAGGCTGGAGGTGTGGGAGGAGCTTGGTCAGCTCCACTTGCACAGCAGACATCTCAAGGTCAACTACTCATTAAGAGTTTGCAATGACACTCCAGCCAAGGACCACTCATGGAGATAGCCTGGAACCCCTGCACAGAGGTAGCCCATGGCAGTTCAGTGTCCAAGTGGGTTACATAGTAATGGGAACAGGGACTGTCTCTGACAGGAACTGATTAGCCTGCTCTTTGATCACCTCCAGCCCTGAGGGAGGAGCTGCCTTACCAGGCCACAGAGGAAGACAATGCAACCACTCCTGATGAAACCTGATAGACTAGGATCAGAGGGAAGGGGAGGAGGACCTCCTTTATCAGTGGACTGGGGGAGGGGCATGGATGGGAAAGAGGGGAGGAAGGAAGGTGGGATTAGGAGGGAAGGAGAGAGGGAGCTACAGGGGGATACAAAGTGAGTAAATTGTAATTAATAAAAATAAATGAAAAAAAAAGAGTTAGTGATGTCCTATCCCTTTATCCAGACCACTGTATCAAGAGATCCTCTCCTATGAGTACCAGGGCTGCAGAAGTGACTCAGTGGTTGAGCATGCTGGCTGCTCTTCCAGAAAACACATGTCCAATGCCCAGGACACACATTGTAGCTCACAATCCTCTCTGATTCCAGTCTTGTGAATAGGACGCCCTTTTCTGATCTTTTTGGGCACTGCACACTCCTAATATACAGACATATATGTAGGCAGATATCCATACACACAAATAAACATAAATATCTTCTTAAATTGTCATTTACATACAAAAATGAAACAAGTTTATAAAACAAAGACATCTACTTCCTCAACTCACCAGATTTCTTTCTTTGACAATTACTTATACTTATGGTGTGTGTGTGTGTGTGTGTGTGTGTGTGTGTGTGTGTGTGTGTGT
>NW_026594377.1:5507714-5522075 GCF_907164565.1 Psammomys obesus
GTGTGTGTGTGTGTGTGTGTGTGTGTGTGTGTGTGTGTGTGTGTGTCATGCTGTGGAAGTCAGAGGACAATCTATAGGAGTCAATTCTCTTCTTACTGTTATTTTTTTAATGTATTGTACTGGGTTCTTATAGCTCTACCTTCCTTCTCCACCCCAATCCCTTCCAACACCCCAACACCAGGTAGAAAAGACAGAAGGTTAGTGGGCAGAGGGGGCATTGAGATTTTTTAGGCTACTTCCTTCTGATTAGGGGCATTAAGTTCCTTGAGTCAAGTCCAGTCTTCGTCTCATCAGGATATCTCCAATTTCTTCTTATCATCTCTTTTCTCACAACCTCTTAACAACCCAGCAACAGCAGCAGCAGGGGCAGGAACCAACAGGAGGAACAGCCGCACCTCCTCTCTTGGGGCTGTGGTCTTTTTATACCCTCTCCAGTGTCCCCAAAATTAAACTGTCTTCAGCTGTCAGAATCACCCCCTGCCAGAGCATGCACTAGGCAAACCGCATGCTGCTGTGGACATTCTGAAACAGCCTCATATCCCACACCTGGGATAAAACCAAAAACGTGCACATAACATCACTGGGTTTTTTAAGACACTGAAATTCTCACTACACCTTCTATCAGGTGGGTTCTGGGGACTGGATTCACATCATCAAGTTTGGCAGCAAGTACCTTTGTCTACTGAGCCATTTCACCAGCCCTGGCAATTCACCAATTCTCTGCTGTATCTCAAAATCACTTATTTCAATTAGACTAAACACCATTCAAATTGCTGTTTCATACTATACACTTGTGACGCATAAAGGCCAACAGCAACAACAAGCAGCTGACTGCCCAACCTAACACACATTTCTTAATGACCTGAAGCAGTCTAAAATCAGTTCACAATGCACAGCTTTTGCATGTATTTAAATGAAAATTATTTAGAAATGACCTCTCATTTTACATGCAATATCCTTGCTCTTTCTGAACACAAACTGGTCATTAATTTAGTTAAGTGAATAGTGAAAGGGCAGGCAAGATGGCCGAGCAGGTAGAACCGCTTGCACTCATCTGACAACCTGAGTCCCCTCATTGGATCCCAAAAGGTGTCAGAGCAGCTGTGGGACCTGTAGGAGTCACTTCACCCACCAGGTGGGTTCCACCAGTGCTACGTCAACTCCCTAGCGTTGTCCTCTGACCTCCACAGGCAAGCTGCGACCCTGTGCACTTGCAAATACACACACACACACACACACACACACAATTTTTGGGTGGGCTTTTTTTTTTGAGACAGGGTTTGCCTGTGTAGCCTTGGCTGTCCTGGACTCACTTTGAGGACCAGGCTGGCCTCGAACCAAGAGAGACGTGCCTGCCTCTGCCTCCCTGAGTGCTGGGATTAAAGGTGTGCGCCACTATGCTCAGCTCACATTTTTTTTTTAAGAATAAAAGACAACAAAGTAAGTAAAGTGTAATTAATAAAGAAAAATTTTAAAAAAAAGTAATTCATATAGCCGATCACAAATTAAAGGTCATTTCAATCATATCCACGTGGCTAATGACTGAAAATCTAATATTTTCATGAAGTGACTTTGAGTAAAAAGTCAGCTTGGTTGAGAAAATCTCTCTGTGATAGGTAACAGTGGTCTGGCTGCCTGAGGATAGTTACTTGCAGGACCACAGGGTATAAATTACATCATTTCTGGCATGCTGTAACCACCTCATACAGGAAGCTCTTAATGAATAAAGTCGATGATTGTAAACAAACAAAAAAAAAGAATAAAAGACAAGTACACTTATTTCTACTGTATCCAGCCATGCCTATGATATGGCATTTAATATACCTTATTGAAAAAAAATATAAGTGAATGGATGAACAAATGAATGAGTGATACAAGAAATCACCTGTAAATTAATGTCTAAAATTAAATTAAGATCTGTGTCTATAGAAACCTCTCCCCTTAGAGTAATTTTACCATAATAGAGTCACAGTTACAGATACAGTTGGGATCTTCGTAGTAACAATAATCTCATTTACATACTTTTGCAAATATTTCATTTAAAAATAGCAGAAAGGAGCTGGGTATGATGGCACACGCCTTTAATCCCAGCACTCAGGAGGTAGAGGCAAGCAGATCTCTGTGAGTTTATGACCAGACTGGTCTATACAGTGAGTTGCAGAACAGCCAAAGCTATATAGTAAGATTCTGTAAAATATATAGCTACAGATACAGAGATAAAAAGATTGATCATTAGGACCAGGCAAATGTTTCTGTTTAGGAACAGGCAGGATGAGCCACGCTACACTGAGAGCCTCCAGTCTGAATGGCTCAGAAAACAGAGCTGTGCTTCTCTTCTGTAAGCCAAGGTCTTAACAGTGACACAGCATTCTACAGTGTGTTTTCAGTCTCTGGGACCAGAGTTAAGATCCAACTACCTCTAGTGTGGCAAGTTTCCATGAAGAATAAGAAACCCAAGATGCACCAGTAATTAAAGCCTTTAGTTTAGAAATGCAATCACCACCAAAACAACCTCTCTAAACATCTGGAAGAGAAAACAAAGTTACATATTTAATCATTTACCACGTTTAGAAAGTTTGACCCAGAGACGGAAGCACGTAGGCTAGGTGCACATTTTCATCTCTCCTTCAGCTCCTCCAAATCCAATCCCCTAGTGTCATTCGCAATTCTGCAACAGAACAGCGGCTGCAGCCCCATCTCTAATGGATCCTACAGATCTTCCCCTCCTTAATTCTCTCCCCCCATTCATTGCTTTAACCTACACTCCATTTCCAGCAGGTACTCCCTAAGAACTCACAGGCCACACCTGAGAAGGAGTGTCACATACCGGACACTGCCTGTCTGACCAAGAACCTAAGACTAGATAGCCCAGGGACCTAGGGCAAAACCAAATACTACTGATCTAAGAGAGAGAGAGAGAAAGTGACTCAGTGACGTTCTTTTATACTCATAGATCACTGCCTTGCTCAGACATCATCAGAGAAGCTTCCTCCTGCAGCAGATGGGAACAAATACAGAGACCCACAGGCAGACATTATGCAGTGAGTGAGAGACTGTGGAACACTCAGCTCTAAATGAGATGACTCCATAAAATCGCTTCCCTAAGAGCTCAAGAAACCTCTCAGAAGATAAGGCAGACAGTATAAGAGCCGGGGGGGGGGGGGATGGAGGGCACCAGGAAAACAAGTCCTTCTGGATCAACATGACCAAGGCACATATGAACTCAGAGACTGGAGCAGCATGCACAGATCTGCACAGGTCTGCGTATTTGTTGTGGCTTCTATCTTAGTGTTTCTGTGGGATTCTTGAGTGTGCAAACAAGTGAGTGTCTGATATGTGTGCCTTCTCTTGGACTCTTTTCCTTCTGTTTATTTGTCTTGTCCAACTCTGATGTGTTAGTTTTTGTTTTATTTTGTTATATTTTAGTATTATCATTATCTGTTAGAAGCCTGTTCTTTTCTAATAAGACAGAAAGGAGATGGATCTGGATGAGAAGGGAGGGGTGGCTGGGAGGAGTAGAGAAAGGAAAAGCTATAATCAAGATATATGTGAGAAAAATCCGTTTTCAGTAAAGGGAACAATACTTCTCCTTATTGGTTATGTATTTACTCTGTGTTTAATATTTATAATGGTAATAAGTTAACTTAAAAAGTGCTTCAGTAAGGTTGCATAATTAACAGCTTGTCTATTTTATAGGTAATGGAATTAAAGAATAGAATATTGAAGGCCATCTCACTAGTGAATATTGTGCTTAAGATATGATTCCATCTTCTTAATTCAATTATCTACATGCTAAATTACAAATCTGTTATCTTCACTGGATTAAAACTTAGTGTGATAAACACATAGAATATATACACATAAAATGGACTTTGACAAAGTAGCAATTTAAAATCAACATTTAGTGATAAAGAGAAGAAAGTAATTTTTTGCTCACATCCTATAAAACATTAAAATTCTATGTACTCATTAACTTATTTTTGTTTAATGTGTATGAGTATTTTGTCTTCATGTATGTCTATGTACCACATGCATGCCTGGTGCCTGGGGAGCCTGGAAAAGGACATCTTGGTCCCCTGAAAGTGGAGTTGAACTTATGGGGTAAACATGATGGTGTGAACCACCATGTGGGTGCAGGAAATCAAACTCGGGTCCTCTACAACAGTAGTAGGTGCTCTTAACCACTGAGCCATCTTTCCAGCCCCGAAATCCTATTTCCTCCTTTAAAGAATCATGAGGGGTTGGGGAGTTGACTACCTAGGTTAGAGCACTTGCTGTGAAAGAAAGAAGGCCTGAGTTCAACCCCTAGCAAACACATAAAGAAGACAAGCCTGGCTGTGTGTGTGCCTATAACCCCAGTGGGGAAGGAAAGAACGAGGCAGGTGCCAAAGACAAGCATATCCTAGGAGCTCATTGGCCAGGTGACCCTAGCGAAAATGGCAAACTTTCATGAAGGATCTCTCTCAAGAAAATAAATAATGTGGAGGACAATAGAGAAAAATGGCATACATCCTGCTCTCGCCTCCTCATGCACCTTCACACACACTTGAGCATACATACACCACACCACACCAGACACACACAAGTGTGCACATTTGTGTGCATGTATCTCTTCATGCTCCATCTGACTGCATTTCTCAAGGAGCCAAGCAGAATTATACACAGCCTAATAAAGAGAAAGAAAGGCGCATTAGATTGTAAATTCCAAGAACTCCTGAATGAACATTTTAATATTGAATGTCTCACATCTTTACAGAAGCTGAGATAGACTGATGAAGAGAAAGGGTGAATGGGACAGAATTTCTAACTTCTTTTTGTTTTATTTATTCTTCTCTCACATGTTACATCCTTACCACAGTCTCCCCTCCCTCTACTGCTTCCGGTCCTCCCACCTCTGCGCTCCCCCAGATCCACTCCTCCTCCACTGCTCTTCAGAAAAGAGCAGGCCTCCCAAGGATATCAACCAAACACAGGAGATCAAGTTACAAGCTATGATAGGAATTGGCACAAACCCTCACATCAGTGCTGGACAAGGCAACCTAGAGGGAAGAAAAAGGTCCCAAAAGGAAACACCACCACTCCCACTGTTAGGAGTCCTACAAGATCAGCAAACTGCACAACCATTCCATATATGCAGAGGACCTAGCTCAGACTGAAACAGGCTTCACCATTGCTGTGTCAGTCTCTCTGACCCCCTGGGAGCCCTGCTTTATTGATTCTGTGGGCCGTGTTATTGCGGTGTCATCAACCCCTGTGACTCCTACAATCCTTCCTCCCCCCTCTTCCAAGAGGTCTTCCGAGCTCCACCTAATGTTTGGTGGTGGTCTCTGCATCTACTCCCATCAGCTGTTGAAGGAAGCCTCTCTTCTGAGGTCCAGCCTAGGCACCAATCTATGAATACAACAGAATATCATTAGGAATAATTTCATTGATTTATTTTTTTAGCCAGTCATGTTTGATTCTATATTAGATCTCTGTGCTATCCAGCCTCTGGTTCCATACAGGTAGTGTCAGGAGTGGCTTTCTTGGCTCATGGCTCTTGTAGCTTGGGTCTCAAGTTGGACAAGTCGTTGGCTGACCACTCCTGCAAGTTTTGTGCCACTATTACCCCAGCACAACCCGCAGGCAGGACAAATTGAAGGTGGAAGGTTTTGTGTCTGGGTTGATGCCTCAGTCCCACCACTGGAAGGCTTGCCTGGTTGCAGAAGACAGACAGTTCAGGATCTGTATCCTCTGTTACTAGAGGACTTTTCTGGAATAACTCAGAGATTACAGGGAGTTTCCACTGCAATGGGTTTCCAGAGCATGCCACACACATACACACACACACACCCGCACGCACACACACAATTCCAGTCTCCTCTCCAAGTACTCTCTCCTTCCATCACTAGCTTAACCCCTCCTGTTCTCATTCCCACCCACCCCCAGTACACCAGCAAAATATTTTATTTCTCTTTCCCAGGGAGATCCATGCAAACCCTCATATTCCCTCCATGTTACTTAGCCTCTCTTGTCCATGGATTGTAGCATGATTGTCCTTTCTTTAACAGCTAATATCCAAACGTACATACCATGAGTGTCATTCTGGGTCTGGGTTAACTCACGCAAGATATTTTAGTTCCTGCAAATTGCATGATGTCTTTGTTTTTAATAGCTGAGTAGGATTGCATTGTATAAATGCATAATTTCTTTATCCATTCTTCAGTTGAGGGACATCTATTATACTATATAATGATAAATCTAGGGGGTACCATGGCAGGGCCAGGCCAAGGTGTTCTCCCTGAGAAATTATGCCAGGCAATAGATCTGGTATGAATAGGTTTATTGGGGGAAGGGAGAGGAGTGCCTGGAAAAAGTGTAGAGGCAGCAAGTGAGCCATGAGGGCAGAGAGAAAGGGAGCACTGAGAACAGACAGAGAGAGAATGCAGGAACAGTGAGAAACAGCCAGAACAGAGAGAGCTGTGGTGGTGAGGAGAAGTCCTTTTATCCTCCAGCCCACATCTGGAGACATGACTGGGCCCCTGAAGGCAGACCAGCAGAACTGTGCTCAGGGCCCTAACAACATCTAGGTTGTTTCAAGACTCTTGCTATCATGAATAAAGCTGCTATGAACATAGCTGAGCAAGGGTCCTTGTGGTAAGGTGCAGCATCTTTCAGGTATTTTGGCCAGGAGCGGTATAGCTGGGTCTTGAGATAGAACTATTTCCAGTTTTCTGAGAAATAACCAGACTGATTTCTAAAGCGGTTGTATGGAGAAGGTTTTATCTTCCACAGAGAAGTTCAAGAACTGTTCGGGAGATGCACCACGAAATGAGAGATAGGGGCAAGGACACTCAGCTGGTAAAGTGCTTGCCAGGCAAACCTGAGGATCTGAATTCAATCCCCAGAACTTATATAAAAAATCCAGGTGTGGTGTACATACTTTTATCCTAGCTAAGGAAGCTGAGACAGGCAGATCCCTGTGCCTAGCAGAATCAGCAAGTTCCTGACCAGTGAGAGACCCTGTCTCAAAAACAAGGTAAATGGAACCCTGACAATCAACACCTGAGACGGATCTGTAAACACTCTCTCTCTCTCTCTCTCTCTCTCTCTCTCTCTCACACACACACACACACACACAAACACGTGTACAGGTACACCTCCACACCTCCACACATGCACATAAATAACAAGAAAATAAAAATGAGACCGTGAGTGGGAAGAAAGAAGGCAGAGAGGAAAGAAAAAAGTGAAAGAGGTTCTTTTTTAAAGCAGTGTTTAAAAAAAGAAAACTAAAGCAAAAGGCAGCTGCACTGGGAGGTTCAGATGGAGGGTGTGTGTGCGTGCATGCGTGCGTGCATGCGTGCATGCGTGCATGTGTGTGTGTGTGTGTGTGTGTATGTGTGTGTGTGTGTGTGTGTTTGACTTTTGAATGAGCTCCCTGAGATGAAAGGCTGCTGGGAAAGAAAGCCAGGGAGAGGAAGTGCAGCCTGAGTGGGATTCCCAGGCTTCAAAGCCACCTGAGGTGTGTTGTTTTCCATAGCCTGGATGTTTCCATTGCTCTGGGTTACTTGGAGGAGCTTATCCGAATATGACTCGGGATGGTTTTCGTTTATATATATAAAACAAAGAATTCAACTTTATTTAGAAATCTAAATTTTTACCACAATACCTTGAATAAATACCAACATTTAAGTATATGGGTTGATGAGGGAAAAATAGAAGAAATACTATTTTTGAGTCTTCTGTCAATAGGAAAAAGGAAACGATGGCTGACTGACAGCATCCTTGTAAAGGCTCTCCTTTCACAGGCTGAATAGCCACCAGCTTTGTTGATGCTGGTACTAGCTCTCTTCATTGCTCTGCCCTTGGATCCTTCCTTTGTCGCTGTTCTGGGATCCTGTGTCAAGGATCACTACACGACCTCAAAGGTGTAGACACATCCTTCCAATACACAGAATAAACACATGTTGTTTTTTTTTTTTGAGCCTTTCTCTATTAACATGAAGGTGCTCTAAGCTCTCAGTAGAAAATGAATGAGACCCGCTGAAAAAATAGCTTCGAGCAATTTCCATAACAGTGAAGTAAGCAGGATGAGTGTCAGCCATGCCAGACCCTGCCTGAGTCTCAGAAGCAGAGAACAGTCTTCCTGCAAGTTTGTAGTCTTGGTCTATATAGTGACAACCCATCTCTGGCCAGCCTCCTCTCACCTACTATGTCCCCTGGAATCCACGTGCTCACTCATCCACCACTGATAGTCACCTGCTGTCTTACTTAGGGTTCTATTGAAGTAAGATACACCATGACCACAACAACTCTTATAAAGGAATATGTTTCATTACAGTTTCAGAGAATTAGTCCACTATCATCATGGCAGGAAGCATGGCAGTGTGCAGGCAGATATGGGGCTGGAGAAGGAGTTGAGAGTTGTACATCTTCATCTGCAAGCAGCAGAAGGAGACACTAGGCATAACTTGAGCATAGGAGACCTCAAAGCCTGCCTCCACAGTGACACACTTCCTCCAGCAAGGCCACACCTCTTCATAGTGCCACTCCCTATGAGCCAAGCATTCAAACCCATGATTCTATGAAGGCCAAACCTTTTCAAGCCACCATACTTGCTTGTCACCAGCTCTCTGGAGCACTGGCTCTCTGGTGTTCACCCACAACTTCACACCAGACATTTTATCTGCTTTCACAGACCAAGATGTCTGAGCCCATTTGGAATGTGCCCTTGAGCCCAAGGACACCAGCTACAATTTCCTTACACCTTAGTTAAATGTTCTAAAATTTCTTTTGTGTGATGTCTGTCTCCCACTGGACTGAGTCACATTCACCTAATAAAATTCCTTTACATGAATATGTAATTGTTTTCCTAACCTAGAAACACTCTTTATTTATTTATTTATTTATTTATTTATTTATTTATTTAGCTTACTCTCTTTCTCTCTTTCTGTGTGTGTGTGTGTGTGTGTGTGTGTGTGTGTGAACAGTTTTCACCTTCTAGCTATCACCTTCCATCTTTCTGAAGCAGAGCTTCTCTCGTTTCTGCTGAGGCACTGTGTGTCCTCCAGGCTAGCTGGCCCACAAGCTTCCAAGAAGTTCACCTGTATCTGCTTCAATCTCACCATAGAAGTGCTTGAATTACAGATGTGTACCACCACGTCTGAATTGTTTGCATAGTTTCTTGAGGTAGAAGTTGGGCCATGATGCCTGTGGAATAAGCACTTTTACCTACTGAACCATCTCCCAGCCCAGAGACACCTATTTCATGGGTGCCTTAAAAGAATATGCAAAGAGGGCCTGGAGGATGAGTGAGAGGCGAAGACATTTGCCTTCACGCCTGACAAGTTGCGTTCCATCCCTGGAATCTACATGGTAGAAGCAGAGAACTGATTCCTACAGGTTGTGCTTTGACCTTGAGACATCCAGTTGGATATTCACGTCCACGGACAGACAGACATATTTTCATATTATAATGGGCATAAAGAATAGCTTATATAGAGCAAGGATGAAGAATAGATTCAGAGTTGGCTGTGAGATTAACAAAGAATTTTCTTCTTCAATGGCTGAACAGAGTTATAGAGACATGGAGGACCGTGTCGTTGGAAAGAAAAAAAAGACACAATGACATACCCAAAACATAGTGACAGAGAAACTTTCAACACAAATCCTGAGCTCTCACTGTGCTGAGCCCTAGAGAACAATAGCATCTACATCTCCATAAACATAGTCATTAGCATGTCACATGTTTTTACATGGCTCTCAGGGACAGCTCTCAGGGAATGGGTTCTTTTTTCTCTGGACAACCTGCCACTACTGCTTCAAAACTGAAAGCTAAAATGACCTTTCTGCCCATATCATGACACTGAACAGAAAAAAAGACCCCAAGCTGTCTCATTCACCTCTGTCTATCATCTACCTATTATCTATCCATCATTCTATCTATCCATCTACCCATCTATGTATGTATGTATGTATGTATCTATCTATCTATCGTCTATCCATCTATCATCTATTCAACTATCTATCATCTAGCTAGCTTTATCACTCTCATGTTCAAACACTATCACCATTAACTGTTCTTTTATAAAATCAAATTATATCAGAGGCAGGAGCCTGTTTTTAATAACCCTTGAAATTACTTTTAAAGGTAAAATATAAAGTGGAATCTGGAAACAAGAAGGAAGATAAACTAATAAAAACCAGGTTTGGTGTTCATGGCAATAAGCTTTCTTGTTTTTTTTGTTTTTTGTTTTTTGTTTGTTTGTTTGTTTGTTTGTTTGTTTTTTGGCCTGCTCGTTGATCACCTCCCCCTGAGGGAGGAGCAGCCTTACCAGGCCACAGAAGATGACAATGCAGCCACTTTTGATGAGAACTGATAGACTAAGATCAGAAAGGAGAGGAGAACCTCCCCTATCAGTGGACTTGGGGAGTGGCATGCATGCAGAAAGGGGAGGGAGGGTGGGATCCGGAGGGGAGGAGGGAGGGGCTTATGGGGGGATACAAACTGAATAAAGTGTAATTAATAAAAAATTTTTTAAAAAATCAAATTATAATTTTCTAAGCTCAAAAACGTCTCATTTGGGGTTCCTTGCAGCTTCCTTCATCCATTCTCCTAAGCACTTTTTTAAGCTTTCTTTTCCTTTTTTATTTTTGCCATGCCATACTTAAGATTAGAACTTACATTAGTCATTGCCAAACCCCTGAGTCCTAACTTAAAAATTTTAAATCTACAAGGTTACATTAGATTTTGGCATGAAAAGTATCATCCTGTTACAGATTTCTTCCATTTGAATTTGCCATGCTCCACAGGTTCCATTTCTTCCAAGAGTGCAAAACTCAGAAAGCCAAGCATGGGCAGCAGGAGGTGTGATCTTGAGTGTGAAATCTCTGCCTGTGCAATCACTGTATTACATATTCAGGCACTTCAGCCTCAAGTTAATATCTTCAAGGGAAAAGAACAATGACACCTGAACCATACTTGTAAAACCATTGTCTGATCTGCTTTTCTTGAACTCATGAGAGAAAAATCAAGGGGAAAAATGACAAGAGAAAAAAATAAGCACATTCATTAGAAAGCACAGGCTGGGACAGAGCCTGGGAGATGCTGCCAATTGGCCAGCATCTGGACATTTTTTCAGCAAGACTTCAGCTGTTACAAACTGAAACCAGGCTACCTGAGATACCAGATGGAGAAACTGAAAGCCTATTGTTAAGAGTGTCAAAAGCTGAAAAAGAGAATTTTTAAAAAGCAGAGCCATGCATAATGCCAAGCAAATGTATTTATCACCCATCTCTCATTTCAGACCCAACGGTAAGTCCTGTGTTCTTCCAACTTTCTGCCTCAGATTTTTTTTTAACTTTCTGTTAAAGTTTGGCTTTAGCTTTGCTATTCTAAAAGGGAAACATTATGAGCCATGGGAAGCTTGCTGAGCAGTTTTTTTTTTTTTTCCGATGACTATTTTCTCTTTGCCATATTCAAGTAATTTAACCCCAACCCCAACAAGTTCTGTTTCTTTGCATCTTTTTTAATCAATGGCTTGGAACTCTTTCCTCCGAAACTGTTCTTAGGTGCCCCGTCCCTACCCCATTACAGAGACTACCGTGATCCAACACAGCTCCTCACCATCTTTGACCAGAACAATTTTAGTGGGTCTGCTTTGCCTCTTATGGTTTTTCTTATGTTACGGGAGGGCAGGGGGTGCTTAAATTCCCAACACCATCACCTGCATTTCCAACTCCTGGAGACCCAGCATCTTCTTTTGACATTGAAGGGCACCCGTTCTCATGTACACAAGCCCACTTGTAGACATGCACACATGCAAACATGCACATAATTTTAAAAAATTAAAAACACACCTTTAATGCCAGCACTTGAGAGTCAGACTCAGGCAAATGTCTGTGACTTCAAGGCCAGCCTGATCTACAACTCTAGTTCCAGGCCAGCTGCAAAAAGTACAGACCACCACAACCAGCCTTATTTTAATATTATTGCATTTTCATTCTTTTATGTGTGTTTGGGAGCATGTACATGCCACAGAGTACATGTGAAAGCCAAGCATTGGTTGTAACTGTCTGTCATGCCCATCCCAGAACCATCAGGTCATCAGGCTTGGTAGCAAGTGCCTTACCCTGATGAACCATCTAAATGTCCCCAACACCTAGCTTCTCTACATTGGTGCTGGATATTGAAGGCAAGCCCTCATGTTGACAAAGCAAGCACTTTAACTGATTCACCTAGCTCCCCAGCTCCTGCAGAGTTGCTTTATAAAACACATCAGTTGAACAGATTTTCTGCTAAACATCTATTAAATCAATTTAAATCAATGTATAGTAATTAACTGTTAATGTTTGCTTTGTCAATACATATGTATAAGCAGAAATTTAAATGTTCAAAGGTTATTTTCTGTTTGTGACTGAGTCTCACTCTGTACTCTTGGCTGCTCTGGAATTTGAGATATAGTGCAAACTGATCTTGATTGCCCTCCTTCAGCATCCTAAGAAATAGAATTGTAGTTAGGAGCCACCATGCCATGCTACTTCTAAGATTTGCATGGCAATAGGGAAAGGGGACAGAAAATTTTCTCATACAGAACTAGATAGGAGAATTCATTCTTCCAAATATCAAGACTAATGATATCATACATGATCTTATATGATCATACAGAATCATTGTTATAAAGACAAAAGAATGGAGTGGATGAAAGAAGTCAAATGGACCCACAAACATCCAGATATTGCTTTTCCTGTTTTTCATTTTTTTATTCTTTTGAAACACTTGATTTTGTAACTGAGCTATTACTTCAGGGTAGTGAAAAGACCATATTCTTTTCAGTTAGTAGTTCTAGAATTTGTGTCCATATGGAAAATAATGAAGCTGAATCTTGGGCTCATATTATTAAAGAATCAGCACCTGATGCATCACACACACAAATGGATCTGGAAAGCTGTTAGGAGGTCACACAGGGCTTCGGCATAAGAAGAACCTTCTCATGACAATGAACCAGAAAATAAGATTAGACATGTTCTCATAAACTAAAATTGGTAATTTACAGTTCATCAAAAGGCATATGTTAAAAAAGCAAAAAATCAAAACAAAGCAAGACTAAGAGTGGGAAATTCTACAATCACAGCCAAATGTATTCATATATGAGACATATTTAAAGATTCCTACAAACAATGGGAAAAGGACAACCAATACAAAAAAAGACAGCAGACTTAAATGGGCACTATATAAAAAGGAATCCGATCTGAGTATAATGCCACGTCTATCATCCCAGTGCCACACTGCAGGAATCTGATAGATAGATGATAGATAGATAGATAGATAGATAGATAGATAGATAGATAAAAGAGAAAGAGAGAAAGCCTAGTAGCTCAAAAGTATGCAAGTTATTTGACCTCAGAAATTATCAGATAATATAAACTAAGACCATAAGGAGACCTGCTACATACCCAATGCTAAAATTTAAAAAGCTAATAATAACTGGTAGTGGCAGGGACACAATGTATTGGGAAACCCCAAAACTGTTTGTGGCACCAACAGATTGTCCTGCTACTGAAGAAAACACTTTGTCCTCTTCTGCTTAGCTTGACAATGCCCTCACCTCAGGACCGTAAAGGACACTCACTGGAGAAACTTGTGTTTCCTGTGATACACCCCTCAGCACCCAGTTGGATTCATGTAGTGGAAAGTTACGTAGAAATAGAAATAAACCCACTGTAGACACACAAAGCAGGAAGTAAAGCTAGAGAAGATGAAGCTACAGAAGAAAATAAGTGACCTTATTTACACAAAATTAGCAGGGGAAACCAAGCTTGCAGTGTTTGGGGATATACACATAGCAGGTTAGACTACAGAGGTGGAGAAACTACAAAGTTAAGCAAGGACCTGAACCTCATGAAATGTAGAATTATGAACTTTGCATTTAACTATCAGCATGAAAGGAGGGATGTGGGTGGGAGGGAACTTCATCTGCGTAGATGTTCTTTCTCTTCCTGGGGCCGTGCTTCCCTGGGTGTTAGCTTAATAATGCTCAACAAACACCGTCTTTATGCCATGTGACTTATTCATGCTTGTGTTGTACTCCATTGTCAGCCTTTTTTTATGTTTATTTATTTTTATGTGTATGAGTGCTTTGCCTGTATGTGTACCACATGCATGCAGTGCCTGGGGGGGCCAGAAGAGGGCACCAGATGTCCTAGAACTGGAGTTAAAGAGGGTTGTCAACTGTTGTGTGGATTTGGAGAACTGAACCTACATCCTCTGGAAGAGCAGCCAGTGCTCTTAACCACAGAGCCATCTCCCCAACCCAAAGTGCTGTTTGATTTTGTTTGGTTTGGTTTGGTTTGGTTTGGTTTGGTTTGGTTTGGTTTGGT
>NW_026594377.1:5522085-5542052 GCF_907164565.1 Psammomys obesus
TGAACAAATATGCCTCAAAATATACAATCATAGGTTTTAAATTATTTTATTTATTGTTTGGTAACTCATACATGTATATAATAAATTTTGTTCAAATTAAGTCCTCTTGTTATTCTCTCTCACATTCTCTCACTCCTTCTGGACCTCTTCTTCTTCCCAATATATTCCCCTCTGTGATGGACAATTTTATGGCAATATGACACAAACTAACGTCATCTGAGAGAAGGGAGCCTCAACTGAGAAAATGCCTCCATAAGACTGAGCTATAGGAAGAGCTTTAGGGCATTTTCTTAATTAATGATTCATGGTGGAGGGCCCAGCCCATGTGGGTGGTGACACCCCTGGGGTGGTGGTCCTGGGTTCTATAAGAAAGCAGGCTGAGCAAGCCAGAGGGAGCAAGCCAGCAAGCAGCACTCTCCATACCTCTGCATCAGCTCCTGCCTCTAGATTCCTACCCTGCTTGAGTTCCTGTCCTGACTTCCTTCAATGACGAACACTGCATAAGCTCAATAAACCTCCCCGTGTTTCTTTCCTCAAAGTGTGTTGTGGTAGGAAGATGCCTTCCTACATTCATGTCTTCTATTTTTTTATTTGGTCCACTGACTTTAGTTGCTTGCACGTGTGTGATTGGGGGAGCTATTTACTGGAGCATGAACAACTCACCAAGGGCTTCAAAACCACTGAAGGAAAATGCCCCCCTCCCGTTTCCAGTTACCATTAACTGCCAAGTTTCTCAGCCAAGAGTGGAGCCTCATGATCCCCTCCCCGATCCCCTTGAACAGGGGATATTGTGTCTTCATGAATGCAAAGCCAGAGGACAGCATTTCCTGGCACACCTTTCTGTCCTCCATCTCTTAACATTCTTTACACCTTCTCTTCGACGCAGAACCTATTTTATTGTTATCTATTCTTTGACGAGTTCAAATGTGTGTTAACATGTTCTGCTCACACTCATTCCTCCACCGCCTCTTATCTTCCTGTCAATCCTACTGACCCCCGCACCCCACCCCATTTTACTTTCACCAAGTCCCCACTTCACTTTTATTTTTTTGTATTTTATTTTTTTCTTATCAGTTACATTTTATTAACTCTGTATCCCAGCCGTGTCCCGATCCCTCATTCCCTCCCAGTCCCTCCCTCCCTCCCTCATCTCTACCGTGCCCCTTGCCAAGTCCACTGATAGGGGGGACCTCCTCCCCATTCATCTGATCCTGTTTTATCAGGTATCTTCAGGACTGGCTGCAAAGCTCTCCTCTGTGGCCTAACAGGACTGCTCCTCCCTTGGGGGGTGGGGAGGCCAAAGAGCCAGCCATTGAGTTCCTGTTAGAAATAGTCCTTGTTCCCCTCACTATGGGAAACCAATTGGTTACTGAGCTACCACAGGCTACATCTGAGCAGAGGTTCTGGGTTACATTCATACATGGTCCTTGGTTGCATGTCAGTCTCAGAAAAGACCCTGTGCCCAGATATATTTGGTCCTTGTGGAGCTCCTATCCTTTCCTCATCAGACTAACTCCCCTTCTTTCTTATGATTCCCTGTACTCTGCCAGAGGTTTGGTCATGAGTCTTTGCTTTGAAAACACTGCTAGTTAGAGTCTTTCCAATGCGCTCAATAAACTCCTGTCAATGTTCAATGCGTATCCCATCTGTTTTTCTAAACGAGGATTGATAATCTTACCCCATGTCCACTCTCTTGATTATCTTTTTTAGGTGCATAGATTTCATTATGTTTATTATATCTTATAGGTCTATATAAGTGAGTATATACCGTGTTTGTCTTTCTCCTTCTGGGATATTTCACTCAAGATGATCTTTTCTAGATCCCACCATTTGCCTGCAAATTTCATGATTTCCTCCTTTTTGATTGCTGAGTAGTATTCCATTGTGTAAAAATACCACAATTTCTGTACCCATTCCTCCGTTGATGGACATCTGGGTTGTTTCCAGGTTCTGGCTATTACAAATAAAGCTGCTATAAACATAGTTGAGCAAATATCCCTTTTGTGTACTTGAGCAAACTTTGGGTATATACCTAGCAGTGGTATAGCTGGGTCTTGAGGAAGCACTAGTCCTAATTGTCTTAGAAAGCGCCAGATAGATTTCCAGACCCACTTCACTTTTATATCTCTTTGGTTTAGTTGGGTTTTTGCTTTGTAATCAACTGAGTCCAGCCTGAGCTACTCCCATGTACTTGAGGCTGGAGCTATCCACTGGAGCATGAATTACTCACCGACGACAAGGACTGCCTCTCCCTTAGCCCCCTACTATTATTAGCTCCCATGGGCAGGGCCCTGTGAGCCCCTACCGTGCCCTTAGTTGAATGTTTAGTGCTATCCCTCCCCTATCTTTTTTTTTAATTTAATAAAGTTTTTTTTTTCCAAATGCACAGATGATTGGACCTGTTCACCTGCAAGAATCTGCCCAAGTGACTTAGATGACAGTTCTTGTTTCAGGTTATGATTTTCTACCCTATCTGACACAATAAAGTATTTTTTAATTAAAAAAAATGAAATGTCTTACTTGAGGGGGTATGTGTGTCTGTGTATTTTATTTCTGCAGCCCAGAGCTTGCTACTCACTCATGTGTGTCAGTAATAATACTCAGTTACTGACCCAAAACAAGATGTGGTGCTGGACACAGTTTTTGAAGGGAACGGCTCAGATCAAACATGCTCATCGTAATTCATATTGCTTGGAACAGCTCCACAGGAGATGGAGAGGATATCTTGTAATTTATTCCTTTTTATTTAGACCTTGCATTAATTATCTTTTGCTCTGAACAGCCCACCCCACACCTTAGAGAACTAAGGAAGCAACATTTTGCTGGACGCTGTGGCACATCCCTCTATACCCAACATTTAGAAATTGAGAAAGAGGATCACAAGTTTGAAGCAGTCAGTGCCACATAATGGTAGCCAGTCAGGAAGGGAAGAGGGGGAGAAGAGGAAGCAGAAAAGGGGAGAAGGAGGAAGAGGAACACTTTCTCTTGCTCTGGTTCTGTGTGGCAGGTCTCTGGTGACAACTGAATAACCTTGAATGGTGAAAGGATGGGGTGAATGGTTCCATGCATCTATCGCTGTAAACCTTGAGGCTCATATGGCACTCACAATGCCCCTATAAATAGGGCAGACTGAATATGCAAGGTGTGTTCTGTTCTCTGCTAGAGTGATACTAACTAGAACACTTTGGTCAGAGCCAGCTATGGGAGCAAGCTCAGATTCTGGAAGGCAAAAACAAACCAGGGACTGTGAGAGTTGAGTGATGAGTCTTTGACCATCTTTGGATTCCATTATGTCCCTAACAAGCCTTTGCTAGGTTCACACAGTCACACAGTTCACTGCTTCCCGCTTAGCACTGCATTCTTTCCATTGGAGCAAAAGAACACAAGGAGCAGTGAGGCTGCTGGAGGGAGGAGTTGGGAGGATGTGCAAGGGGGGGATCACAGCATAAATCAGGTCACCAAATACCCTCTGTGATCTCAATGTCCTCGTGAATGTGGTCATGCTGGTGATATCAACTAATGACCACTTTTGCTTTGTTTTGTGCAATGCTAATCATTCAGAGGATTCAATTTGTCTACGAAGTAAATGGTAAGAAAGACACCTGTTTCGTCTTCCTTCATCTTTTCATCCTCTTCCTGCTCCCATACCTGTCATGGCCATCTATTCTAGTTTGCCTCTGTTACTTCGGAGAAAGCGCGGCGGTGAAAAGGCAGCTTCTCGGAGGAAACAGATGACTTGGCTTATATGTACAGGTCACAGCCCATCTCTGAGGTAAATCAGGGTAAGAACCCAAGCAGAAAACGTGGAGAAATGCTGCATACTCTCTCATTCCGACTCATGTTCAACTAGCTTCTTCCATAGCCCAGGCCCATCCGCCTAGAGATGGTACGGCTCACAGTAGGTTGGATCCTCTCACATCAACCACCAATGAAGATACTCTCTCACAGACATGGCCAAGACCAGTCTTCTGGAAGCAACTTTTCCACTGAGCTTCCCTTTTCCCAGGTGACTGTAGGTTGTTCCAAGTTGACAACAAAAACTTAACCAGGACAGCATCTCAATACAACTTCCCAGAGGTCAGGCAGGAATCCTTAATAACACACACATGAATTTTACAAAGCAATGTAGATTGGTTAGCCAAATGATCATTAGTGTGCCCGTGCACAGATAAAATAATAAAGCGGCTTTCTAGGGGAGTAGCTCAGTGGTAGAATGCTTCCCTAGCATGCACACGGTCCTGAGTTTGACCCCTAGCACTGCAGAAAAGGAAAACTATGAAGCGGCCTGTTCCCTCTGGGGATGTTTGTTCTATTACAAGTGTTGTTTATACTGCAAAGAGCGTTTTGTCACAGCAGGATCAAGAGGGTCCTCATTTAATACCTTCAGCTTCCCATGTTCAAACTGGCAGCTCTGACCACAGGTGTGGAAAGTCCAAGAGCATAAACAGGAAAGAAGGTCATGGAGTCAGAGCCTCCTGCAGTGGCAACTACACTTGCATATGTCAGCTCATGTTCTCTGTGTTCACATCTGCAAAGTGAGACTCAGTGTCCACCTCAAAGGCGACATGAAGGTCTGGAAGCAATCAGTATCTGGGTAGCATTCGGCATACAGCACAGAGCCTGGCTCCTTGGGTTGTTCCATAAGTAATTGTCCTTGCTGTGGTTAGTGATGTTAGCTAAGATAAATCATTTGAAGAGGGATTGGTTTGAAAACTGAAATGGCAGGAGGAACAAGACCTACCTCTAATGACTTGTACTATATTCTTTTTGTTTGTTTTCAAAACTTCATCAAATCTAATTTACAACAAGCCAGCACTATTTCCTGGTGCCCACTGATGCATTAATTAGTTTTCCCAGGCCTTTCTTCCATTCCCTGTGGCTCCTCTCCCCTAGACACAGGGCATATGTTGCTGACCTCCTCTCCTACCCATCAGGACACAGCACAGCCTCCCTCACAGCCACCAACCGTCTTTCTACATAGCTTTAAAAACACCACAGGGATGGAAAAAACAGGCTGATAAAAATGCAGCCTGGCTCTTTGTTCAAGACAGTTATATTTCTGAATAAAGATGAGAGAGTTCTGTATTAATACTCTCCTTGGGAAAAAAATCATGTTTTCCTGTAGATCTAAGAGACAGAAGGCAAAGCTTCAGCAAGGGGCAAGTCCTATTTCTCTTTGGGTCTCTATTATCTTTTAAACAATAGAATGCATAACATAACAGTAAGAGGAAGCTCTGCCCCTGAAACAATAAATGGTCCCTAAAGAACTCAAAGACCCCTGAGGAAATAGCTATTTTTTTTTTCATTCATTGTGTTAGCAATAAGTATCTCAGATCCAGTGAATTAAAATGAGATCTTTGGAGTCAGGTGAAAATTATATAGTAAAAGGTCTCAGGGGTTCACTTCCTAACAATACCTTGGTCATTGTCACAAAAAGTTAGTTTTAAAGATAAATACAAACAGTTAAGAAATTTCCTAAGCTATTCTGTAGAAAAACTTCCAAGGAATCTAGAAAACGTTTAATTTCTTTGGATGGTTACTTGAAGCATGGAACTGAATGGGTATCTTAGTTACTTTTCTTTTGCTAGGATAGCATACCATGACCAAGACAACTTATAGAGAGAAGTATTTGATTTGGGGCTCACAGTTCCAGGCCATGATCATAATGGCAGGGAGCATGGCAGCAGGCAGGCATAACGTTGGAGCACTAGCTGAGAACTCACATCTTTTTTTATGTCTTTTTTATTTTTTTTAATTTGTTACAGTTTATTCACTTTGTATCCCTTACACACCATCAGAATGGCTAAGATAAAAAACTCAAGTGACAACACATGCTGGAGAGGTTGTGGGAAAAGGGGAACCCTCCTCCATTCCTTGTGGGAATGTAAACTTGTACAACCACTTTGAAAATCAATCTGGTGCTTTCTCAGACAATTAGGAATAGTGCTTCCTCAAGATCCAGCCATACCACTCCTAGGGATATATCCAAAAGATCCTCAAGTATACAACAAGGACATTTGCTCAACCATGTTTGTAGCAGCTTTATTTGTAATAGCCACAACCTGGAAACAACTCAGATGTCCATCAACAGAGGAATGGATACAGAAATTATGGTACTTTTACACAATGGAATATTACTCAGCAATTAAAAACAAGGAAATCATGAAATTTGCAGGCAAATGATGGGAACTAGAAAAGATCAGCCTGAGTGAGGTATCCCAGAAGCAGAAAGACACACGTGGTATATGCTCACTTATAAGTGGAGATTAGACATTAATATAGGACAAACATTCTACAATCTGTACACCTAAAGAAGCTAAGAAAGAAGGAGGACCCTGGGTAAGATGTTCAATCCTCATTCAAAAAGGCAAGCAGGATAAACATAGGAAGAGGGAGAAAACAGGGACCAGGACAGGAGCCTACCACAGAGGGCCGCTGAAAAACCCTACCCAGCAGGGTATTGAAGCAGATGCTGAGACTCATAGAGAACTCACATCTTATAGGAGACAGAGAGAGTTAACTGAGAATTGTATGGGTTTCAGAAACCTCCACCCCACCCCGTGACATACCTCCTTCCACAATGCCACATCTTCAAATCCTCCCCAAACAGTTCCACAAAGTGGGGATCAGGTATTCAAACATATGAGCCATTTCATTCAAACAGCCACAATGGGCATCTTAGAGTTTTATTGCTGTGAAGAGACATCATGAGCAAGGCAACTCTTAAGAAGGAAAACATTTAATTGGGGCTGGCTTAAAGTTTCAGAGGTTTAGTCCATTATCATCATGATGGGACCATGGCAGCGTGCAGACAGACATGGTGCTGGCAGTGCCGAGAGTTTTGATCAGAAGGTAGCCAGGAGGAAACTGGTTTCCACCCTGAGTGTAGGTTGAGCTTAGGAGACCTTAAAGCCTACCCTCACAGTGACACACTTCTTCCAAAAAGGCCACACCTACTCTCCAACAAGACCACACCTCCTAATAGTGCCACTCTGTGTGGGACAAGAATGCAACCACATGAATCTATGAGGGCCAAATCTATTCTAAAGACCACAATGGTCCAGAGAGAAAATGCTGAAAATATAAAGCAGAAAACATTTGAGAAATAAAGGGTTTGGAGTGATGGCTCTGCAGTTAAGAGCCCATATAGCTCTTGCAAAGGAACCAAGTTCAGATCCCAGCACCTTTGGGGAGGTAGAGAGCTACACTGGTACTATAACTCCAGGACCAGGGAATCCATCACCCTCATCCAGCCTCTGAGATCACTGCACTCACATGCCAAACCCACACACAGACACATATGCATATATATAATTAATCATAACATATGTAATAAAAAAGAAAGAAAAATACAGGTTATAGCTAATTGTGTCCTTCTAACAGAGAAGCTACAAATATTACATAAATTAGAGGTCATCTATATAAAAGTGATCTACATAAAAGGAGATATGGTTCTATTCTAATTAAAAATACTTTCTCTGTTAACTCCTGCCATGGTTCCCATTTAGATTAATTCACAAACTCCTATACTAGTAATTATGGAAAAGATGGCAAAAGTCACTATTAATAAAATCTAATCTGTTATGAATTGAATCATTCAAAGAAAATCCTTAATTTTTTTTCTCCAAAGAAAGAGTAAAGACACAGGGATTTGGAGTGTGTCTGGAGGGACATTATAGTGAGGAGTCTTAAGCAAGCAAGGGAACAAGCAATGTCACATGACAACACTCAGTTGGAACTTCTTCAGAGCCTCAATTTCCTCCCTCATGACACATGTATAACTCTGCTCATCTTAGTTCTCAAAGCCATTGTGAAAATTATATGCAAACATATTGTTGAAGGATGCTGACATCTCATTCAAATATAAGAATTAAGGAATGGCTCCAACAGCTGACAAAAAGTTCACAATGACCAAAAAAGAGGACATTAAGATGGGATAGGAATAGTAATTTTAAAAAATGAATACAAAGATAACAGGAGAAGAAGAGTGGTGGTGCACCCCTATAACCCCAGAACTCAGAAGGTGGAGATGGAAAGATGAGAAGTTCAAGGCAGCCTGATTTATGTAGAAAGTTTGAGGGCTGCCTAGGCTTCATGAGACTCTTTGTCCTAAACAAAGCCTGCAGAACCAAAGATAAAATATAGGTTGGGACTGAAGAGATGGCTCAGAAGTTTAAGAGCACTGATTTTTCTTCCACAGTACCTGGGTTTGGTTTCCAACACCCACATGATGGGTCACAACTACCTATAACTTCAGTTCCAGCCTCTGTGGGCACTAGGCCCATGAATGTTTCACAAACATATGTGCAGGTAAATATACATGACATAAAAAATAATTTTTAAAAATAGAGCACTGTATAAGAGCAGATGAGACTCATAAACAAACTTTGGGCAGAGTGCAGGGAGTCTTAGAGAAGAAGGAGAAAATAGTAAGACCTGGAGAGGACAGGAGCTCCACAAGGAGAGCAACAGAACTAAAGTATCTGAGACTGATACTCCAACCAAGGACCATTCATGGATATAACCTAGAACCCTGCTCAGATGTAGCCCATGGCAGCTCAGTATCCAAGTGGGTATCCTAGTAAGGGGAACAAGCAACTGTCTCTGACATGAACTCGGTGTCTGGTTCTTTAATCATCTCCCTCTGAGGGGGGTACAGCCTTACCAGGCCACAAAGAAAGACAATGCAGCCAGTCCTGATGAGACCTGATAAGCTAGGGTCAGATGGAAGGGGAGAAGAATCTCCCCTATCAGTGGAATTAAAGAGGGGCATGGGAGGAGATGAGGGAGGGAGAGGACGGTTGGGAGGGGAGGGGGTGCTAGAGCTGGGATACGAAGTGAATAAACTGTAGTTAATATAAAAATAAAATTAAAAAATAGAGTATAGTAAACACCAGTTGCTAACATTTTTCTGGGAAGCAGCACATATTTCAAATCCAAAAGTACAAAATGAATATTTCCTGCCTTAATTTCTAAAGAATCTGGAGACATGAAATCAGACTCTTGCACTACCGTCTCCTTGAGAAAGAAAGTAAGTAAATAAGAGAGAGAGAGAGAAAGAAAGAAAGAAAGAAAGAAAGAAAGAAAGAAAGAAAGAAAGAAAGAAAGAGAGAGAGAGAGAAAGAAATATAGAGAAAGAAAACTGATAGAAAGAATGTGCTGGGATTACAAATGTGTACCACAAAGCTCAGTTGAGGCAGATTCTTTAAAACTTAGAGCGCTGGCTAACCAGATGGCGCAGCCGGTAAAGACACTTTCCCCCAGCCCTGAGGACCTGAGTGTGACCTACAGAATGCACATTATGAAAGGAACAAACTAACTTCTACAAGGTGTCCTCTGACCTCTACATGTGCACCATGACACCTACATGCTTACACTAGTGAATACCAAGACACCACACACACACACACACACACACACACACACACACACACTGACACACACATGCACACACAAATTCAATAAGTCTTTTTTAAATCAGAGGATGCACCAGAGTTTTCACAATTCCATTATTCTGCTTCTCCATTGCAGTCTACAAAAACTCAACCATTTACTTTCTTCAGATTTTCTTTTTTATTTTTTTATATTAATCACAGGTTATTTACTTTGTATTCCAGCTGTAGTCCCCTCCCTCATTCCCTCCCAGTCCCACCCTCCCTCCCTTATCTCCTCCCTGCCCCTTTCCAAGTCCACTGATGGGGAGGACCTCCTCCCCTTCCATCTGACCCTAGCTTATCAGGTCTCTTCAGGACTGGCTGCAATGTCCTCTTCTATTTTTAAAGATGTATTTGCTTATTGTGTATGAGAATCTGCCAACATAACTACATGTGTACCCTCAGAAGCCAGAAGAGAACATAAAATCCTCCCTGAACCTCAGTTAAGGGACACCTGATGTGGGTGCTTGGAGCTGGACCCAGGGCTTCTGCAAGAGCATGCATGTGCTCCTAACCACTGAGCCATCTCTCCAGCCCCATGACTTGATCATTTTTACTCACTCACATTGACCTGCATTGTAATCAGTCACATCACAGATCTGATGAACCAGTTTCTACTCCATCTCAATTATAAACATATTGCAATTACAGTTATGGTGGCATGCTCTTAGACAGTGTTCATGGCCTCTCAGATTCCCCCACTGGGAAACACAACATGCTCCAGAAAGCACAGAACCAATTGCTTCCAATTCCAAAATTCTGTAAGTCTACAATATTTAGTCAAAACTGCTTTGAACGAAGCCCTGCTCTTACAAGTTGTGATGGTTAATCTTGGTTGTCAACCTGACTACATCTGGAACCAATTAAAACCCTTCTGGCCATGACTATGAGAGATACTTTTCATTGAGTCATTGGGGGTGGAAGACTATGCTAAACCTGGGCTGTACCTTCTGGTGGCAGCCAACATCAAAGTACATGAAAGACGGAAGCTTTTCCTTTTGCCTGTTGCTCTCACTCTCCCTGGCAATTTTGCCTGTCCTGCTTCTGATTCATTCCTGTGCTGGTGTTAGAACCTACTGCTTCAGGATTCTGATGCAGATGAAAGAACAGCATTTCTCTATGAATCCTCCAGGACTCCAGTAGCAGACTGGGACTGCTAAGACATCCAGTCTCGTGGAATGAACAACTACAAGATTCTTGGCCTTTCCATCAGAAGACAGACATTATTGGTCTCCCCAGACCACAGCCTATAAACCACTCTAATAAATCCTTAATGTAAATTCATTCAATCAATTCCATTACTTCACAGAACGATAACACACAGGTTATCTGCCCAAGGCCAGGCCTAAGCCATGGGGGCTTTCCAGACCAGGCTTGACGGCTGTACTAGTCACCTGTTAAGAGCTGCAAACAGCCATGCCTCAGTCAGAAACTCCAGAGGCAGGGGAATTGATCCTGCATGCAAGGTCCCATGTGCCTCTGACTCCCAGATGCTAAAACATGAGACTCACTGATTTAAGCCATCACATGGAGCAGCCAGCACTGAGCCACCCGGGACACCCCACGGTGATCGTTTCCAGAGCAAAGCTCTTACTCCTAACAGTGCCATGACAAGGTTTTCTATTATCAAGATTTATCGGATGCATTTCAAAATCCGTACAGAGTTCATAAATAAGCCACATGAAGATTAAAGACACATGGCTGGTTTTCTGAGCCTCATATGTACTATTTATCAAACTCTTATCATGCTCATTCCTTAGTTACCCACTCCATGAGTCTCCTCAACCTGTGCACTGTTGTTCACTCAAAGTTTTACTTTACTCAAAGAAACTCTTTCATTATTTTTTAAACTTTTTAGAATTATTTGAATTTATTCTTTGAGTGTTTTGCTCACATGTGTATATGTGCACTACATATGTGCCTGGTGTCTAAGGAGGCCAGAAGAGAGGAGTTGGATCCCCTGGAGTTTGAATGGTTGTGAAACTCTACATGGGTATTAGGAACCAAACCTAAGTCCTTTGCAAGAGTAACAAGTGCTCTTAACTGCTGAGCCATCTCTCCAGCCCCCAAAACATGGTATGTTGAAATAACATTCACTACCTCATGCTTTCTATAGGCCAGGGGTTTGGATACGACTTGTTGGGCCTCTGTCTCATGATCTCTCACAAGGTTATAAAAAAAAAAGTGTTTTCAATAAATGTGCCTTCTCACCTGAAGTCTTGGCTGGAGATCCATGTGCTTCTCAGGTCTCTCTGTGGTCAATGGAAGCACTAGAGTCTCTGCAGGCTCTTAGACTGAAGGTTTCAGTTAGAGGCTGCCTTTCACTTCCTATTTCATAGACTTCCCAATTTAGTCTCTTGCTTTATCAACATGCAGAAGCAAAGAAAATGATGCCTATAAGTTAGGAGGGAAAGTTAACATATTTTATAACGTGATGATGAAAAGAACATGCTTTTCTCAATGTTGCCATGAAAAGAGAGAGGTGGGAGTTGTAGACAGCTATGCCAGAGGCTTATGTGCTCAGGCAAAGCCACTTAGATGGAGCTAGACACTGAAAGTGTGCAAGCTTCTCAATAGACACACGAGGAAACAGACTCAGAGTAATTAGTTTCTCACCCACAAGTTCATATTGAGGATCATGAACTTCGGAGCACAGCTTCAATATTCTGTGTGTATGTGCAGATGGAGGCCAAGGAAAATCTTAGGTCTTATTTCTCAGAAATACCATACAGCTTTGAGACAATGTCTTTCATTACCTTGGAGCTCACTGAGCAGGCTCGCCTAGCTGACCAGTGAGTCTCAGGTATCTCTTGGGCCTCAGTTCCGGGGTTACAATTACATTCCACCATGTACGAGAATATTTCTCCATGCCTCACTTTTTTAATATGGGTTCTGAAGTTCAAACTCAGGTCTTCATGTTTGCACACCAAGAACTTTCCTGATTGAGCTGTCTTCTCAACTCAGTTTCAATCTTCATTATTCTGTATGCCTCCCTTCTTCTAACACTCAATACATCACACACACACACACCCGGCTCTGAGGATTCAGCAATGAAGTTTCTGTCCCATGTGTGTGGTGTTTGATTAAATAGTGATTAATCTTCTGGTGTGGTTCTCTTATGTCTTCCCCCACAACCCCCAACTCTCCTCGAGGAAGAACTATATCTTATGTGTCTTTATTTCATTTCGAATTCCAGGAGCTTCCTGCCCATGGAAGGAACTTAGTGAACATTGTGCTGACAGGCAAAAGCTTAAAAACTGCAAGGAAGCATAAATGTTATAGGAAGAAAAATGGTATAGTTTGCTATTGAGAGTTATGTAATACCCTCAAAGCGTCAAATAAAAATTCCTTAAGTAATGTTTTATGGAATAATATGGAGTCAATGAATTCACAGGAGCAAAGGTCAGGATTGCTCATCTAGTAAAGTTCAGTAGGAGGAAATGTGGGAACCAAGCTAATTCCCACCTGCCAGTCTCTGGCCCTAGGCTGGTTAACATTTCTACTCCTTTATTTCTTCGTTTGCATGAGGGAAGCCACAGCTACTTTGTAGGAAAATAGAAGATATGTGAATGACAGGAGAGAGCTTAGCATATTCAAAACAATGAAAGTTCAAAAGTAAAATTTGATGTTTGAAAATAAAATAATCACAATTTCTTTTCCATTTCTCTTACAGTGCCCTAATCCATTCCTCTGTGGTAAAATTTTTATTTTATACAAAATAAAACAGATCCCTGAATACACTGGAATATTATGACAAGTACTTGCAGACTCCTCAGCAAAAATGTCAAGAGCATTGCGTCTTCCTCCAACTTATAAACTTACCTCTACAAGGATATAGAAAGCTAGGTTTTATGAAGAAGCTGTTTCATTCTTGTAACACCAAGGAATAAAGAAAATATAATTTAAATCATCTTCTAAATTCAAATTCAAAGGAAATAATCTGCAATCATAACATCCTGAATACAACCAATCCCATAAAATTTAAAGGAGATATTGTAACAGCTGTAGTTAGTAACTGGTAGATCAGTTCTTCTAAACATTGGTATACTAATTTGCTATTGTTAAAATAAATCATTTTTACTTGGACACATTAGCTCAGAGAATAACTGTACTTAATTAAGCTATTTCTAGAGAATACCAAGAAAACATCAGTGATGTACCCAAAAGTCTTTAGTTTATTTCTTCTTTCATTTTTAAAAAACCTTTTTTCATATTTTTCTATACATATAATTTTTAATAGGAATCTACACTTTTACTCAGTGAAATAAAGTGGTTCTCACACACTTTACAATATCTGTGTGTGCTGAGTTCTTCTTTCTTATAGTAACATATTCACAGTAATGATGAGCAGGTGTGTGTTAGCTCACAGCACAGTGACCTGGCACACCCTTCCTCTCTCCGGGTTAACATAGTACTTGAAATCTCTCTGACAGCTTGAATTCTTCATTTCCAGAAAAGCTTCAGGAAGAAGACTTAGCAAACCACAGACAATGCCGGGCTTTTCACTTCACCAGCCTTTACCATTCCCAACCAAAAGAAGGTAACAGAGATTCCTGCCCCTTAGCCTCATAGGTACATGAGCCAAAGCAAATCGGAGGTGGGAGAGAGAACTCGATGCATTGAGAAATCTTTCACATAAAGAAAAATAAGTTTATCAGAATTTTTTTTCACTAATATATGTTCACCGTACTTAGGACATTTTCACATGTATATCATGGATTGAGCTTTTGTATCATGATTTAAATATCCCTGACTCACTAAACACAGATAACCTCTTGAATGTGTATGCCAAAATTTGTGTTGGAATCATAATCTCCAATGTGGTAATGGCCTGAAGTGGAGCCTTTAAAAGGTGGTTATTCTGTGAGGGAGAGGCTATGCCAGCATCATGGGAGTGGATCCTTACTGGAAAAAAAAAAAAAAAAAAAGCTTCTCTCCTTTTTTTCTCTTTCTCCCACACTTCCTCTTTTCCTTTCTCCTCTTCTTTCTTTCCTCCTTCTTTTCCTCCATCTTCTCACCCCACCACTCAAGCTCTCTCTTCTCTTCATAGCCCCTCCTTTTCTCCTTTTACTATGTTATGATGCAGAGAGAAGGTCAACATCCAATTTTGTCCCTTCATCATGGACTTGCTGATCTCTAAAACTGAAAAATAAATCTATTTTCTTTATAAATTTTCAAACCTGACAATTCTGTTACAGCAACATAAAACTGACTAAGACAACAAGCTAAATTTATGTTATAAAATTTTGTATTCACATTGATTTCCTGGGGTGAAACAGTTCAAGTCAACAAATATTCAGTCATGTTAATGGTCTTTTAAAATATTGGAATCTAAGAGCAGTTTGTTTGCATCATCAATAATAACAAATGGTATGTCTAAGATTTAAAATAAAATTATTCTTACTACATTAACCCATAATAACACTGCAAAAAATAATTAAGAGAAATTGTCTAATGAATCAAATAAGGTTAATATAGATCTTGATTTTTTTTTTTGAGATAAGATTTCTCTGTGTAGCCCTGGCTGTTCTGGATCTCTCTGTAAACCAGGCTGGTCTTGAGCTCACAGAGATCCATCTACCTCTACCTCCCAAGTGCAAATAAAGATTTAAAAAGATTCAACCTTCCTGGTATTAAAAATGTGTGCCTGGGGATGAGGGAGAATTTATGGGGAGAGACAGCTTTTTAAAATTAAGGGTCATTTGAGGGGTAGTATGAAAACCTTATACAGTAGAAGCTTCCTGAAATAGATACTTATACGAAGATGATCTAAATAAAACCACCAAACAGAGTCTCAGCTGTCCATCCATTTTCACCAAATGAAGGTGACAATACTGGGATTGAGTTACATCTAATTGAGTCATTGGCCAAAGGGGTTTTATGGAAACCCCCAAACCACCCAGGCTGTTACCATGACAACTGCTCTTCAAAATCTGACAGCAAAACTCCATTGCTAGAGACAACCCTACACAACTCATTGAACATGGAAAAGTCAAGCCTTATACAGAGCCTTCACCACTGTCATAGTGTCTTTGGTACAGAAAAGTATTCCACATGCTACCAAAATAGAAACCTAACTACCAAGCCAGCCACAAAACTATGGGTCTACAACAGTGACCTGCCTTTAAGATATGCTAGGTCAATGGTGGCTCAACACTTATGGAAATAACCAACTAATATCTGATTTGGCTTAAGACCCATTCCATGAGGGGAAGCCATACCCAACACTGCTTGAGTGACCAAGAACCTGAAACTAGATAGCTCAGGGATCTAGGGTAAAACCAAATACTACTGTTTTGTTCAAAGAATGTAGCAATGAAATAACTCCTAATGATATTCTACCATATACTCATATACCATGCCTTACTCAGATATGATCAGAGAAGCTTCCTTCTGCAGCAGATGGAAACAAGTAGAGGGACCCACAGCCAGACAATATTCAGAGAGTGAGAGACCTTGGAATTCTCAGTCCTAATGGAATATCCCCATCAAACCCTCCCCTTAGGGAACCCTGTGGAAAAGGAGGTGGACAATATAAAAGCCAAAGGGGATGGAGGACACCAAAATAACAAGGCCCCCTAAATCAACAAGATCAAGGCACATACGAACTCACAGAGACTGATGCAGCATCCTCAGGGCCTGCATGGTCTGCATTAGGTCCTCTCTATCTAGGTTATGGCTTCCACTTCAGTGTTCTTACAGGATCTCTAAGTGTCTCAACAACTGCATCTCTGATTCTTATACCTTCTCTTGGGCTCTTTTCCTTGTGTTCGTTTGTTTTGCCCAATTCCAATGTGTTAGCTTTTGTTTTATCTTATATTGCACTTTTTAGAAAACCAAGCATAGTTATGTGTGGTCTTATTCCCAATGCTGAGAAAGTGGGGATAGGCACATCCCTAGGACTGTCTGGCCAAGCTGCCTTTGCGAGTTCTGGGCCAGTGAGAGACCTATCTCAGAAAGAAAGAAAGAAAGAAAGAAAGAAAGAAAGAAAGAAAGAAAGAAAGCAACTCTGGTCTACACACACACACACACACACACACACACACACACAAGTAAATAGTAGGTAATGAAAAAGATAATCTTAGCTAGTAAAAAGAAAACAACAAAAACATATGCCATGGTGCTATTGTTGAGGTCCAAGGCACTCTGATGTGTACTACCAACTCCTATGTGAGTTTTTGTTTGTTTAATTTTGTTTCTGAGATTGGGTCTTGCTATGTGCCCTAGGCTGGACTCAAATCTCTGATCTTCCTGACTCTAACTCCTGGGTGCTGAGATCACCAACGTGCATTGCCATGCTGATTCCTATGTTACTTTGCAAATAGCATGAATTATTTACCTCTCTCCAGGCCACCAAATAGCAGTCTCCTATATTCATCTCAAGGTTCTGCAATCAAAGATATGCATAAGCAGATAAAATTTCTTGACAAGAATTGGACTCTCAAGAAAAAAAATGTGGCATAATAGAGGCTATCAATTTTTTTTAAGTTTGTGGGTTCTAGACTGGTTCTCTAATTGAAAACACCATTTCCCTTGTGAAGCATTGGCTGCATGCTGATTGATGGATCTGAACAGCTGTAGGTTAGGGCTGCCTAGCACTCATGGGTCCTAGCTCATGTAGAAGAAGGTCCATGAATTATTCATTCCTGTCAATAGACCAACCAAAATCCCTTCTCAAGAGTTCAATAGTATCATGGGTTGATCTCCATGATAAAGATGTGTGGCCATTCAGAAGACGTGGTATAGGCTTTATTCTAGTGTCTGACCTGTTATGCAGGTAATATATGTTAAGTAGCCCTGGAAACATCTTTTATGTCTGAGAAAGTAACCAGGTCCTGTATGTGTCAGGCACTGTGCTAAGTGCTCTCAGGTTTGACATGCTATTTAATTTAGCCCTTGTCACCCTGCAGGGTAGGTTTTTTTCATTAAAGTTTTGCATGTGGAAACCTCTAGCCTCAGAGAAGGGCAAAAGTTAGAAGGCTGGTGATAATTTCTTAAGTCACAGTATGAATAAGGCATGAGCTCCCTTTCACCAACACCTATACAGGGAGCCACTCAAAATATGAATAAAATAAATGTTTCTCTTTTTAGATGAAACAGTGGAAATTTTAAACATTCCTAAACAAATACAGAATAAACAAGCTAGGTGTGGTTTAATCTGAAGACACAGCTAACAACTCAATGTTCAGTGAGTTGTAACCCAAACGGAAGGTGTGTTCGGTACATCTTCAAAACAGCAGAACTTGAACAAAGAAATAAATGTAATCAACCAACAGGCTAGAGAATCATTGTACAAAATACATCACTTTTCTTAATGGCTTCAATGTGTAATACATTTCACATTAAGTGTTTCTCTTATTCTCAGTTCATAAAAGCCTCAAATAACTTACATTTTCACCATAAGCCCTCTGCTGACAGCCACAAATGTAGTCAGGCTACTGGAAGGAAAATCTAAATGTGGCAAGCTGGTTTACTAGGAAAATAGTCCGTTTGATCCTTCCAAATATTTCATTATTCTACGTTAGTAAATCTCTGAATTTGAGGGAAAAGAAAGTCCACACTTCAAAAAGGGGTGAAGCATAGCTGCAGCATCAGCCATGAGGACAGTGCTCTGCACACCCCAAACGAGTCACTCCACCCATCAACTAATGTACAGCTGGAAGGCAGAGGTGTGCTGTGACAGGAGAAGGCAGCTAAGGCTCATCGTACACACGAGGTAAGAAAATAGAAAGGAACAACACCACATTGACAGGCTCCATCCTGATCACTAAATATTACAAGAGGAAAACAGTGCCAACTCCCCAGCATAATATGTAAGAACAAAGTCCATGCACAACACGTCTTTTCTTACACAGCCTTCCATCTTCCATCGATGTCCACTGTCTCTTCCCTCCCATCTCTGCCTTACGACCAAAACGTAGCAAACAAGATATAAATTGCACTGTAATATGTTCCCTTAAATAATGAAAATAAGAGAATTCACATGTATAAATGGAGTGTTGAGAGTGCGTCATAATGCATAAAACATTATCCACTGCTGTTGGGAATTACTCTGCCACTTGCAAAGTGCCTTCCTGGTAGTATTCAGTCAAAAGTAATAACCCAATATCCCACTGAAAACAGACAAAATCCTAATGAGACAAAATTCCAGTGGTTTGTATTTGGTGAGGAAATCCTGCCTTCCCTTCTACAATGTTCACAGGAACAAGAACGGCTGGCCTTTCCTTTCATGAGGGAGCCTTGTCCTCACTTTGGGGGAGCTGGCTGTGGAAAGTCAGTGCCAAAGGCAGCTGCTCCTCTACCCGTCCTCATGACTCTGTGTACCTCTGCCATCTGCCCTAAGTGATCCTGATACTTCCATGATGCAATTCACCCAACTGGGCACCTTAATTCCCTTCTGCAATTTTCCTTTTGACATTTCATCAGTGGCGCTGCCAAAAATAGGTCTGTCCCCTGTAACAATACAGCCTGTGGCACACTGAATCCCACCACAAATCCCTTCCCCTTTGCCTGCAGTGACAGTAATGCCCACAGCACCTTCAAAGGCCATGTAATTGACAACAAGGAAGGAGCAGCCATCAGTCACTTGTGTGGCAACCATTTCTTAAAGCTTCCATAACATGAAAACAGTGAAAATTTCTCAAAATACTAAAAGTCAAAATTATATAAGTAATTATTCTGATGAAGAAAAGAAGCCTATGGATATTTTTGTGACGTGACTTTGGTATAAAGCTTTACATTAAGTTAATGATTAATATAACAACTGATAATCACAATCAACTTGGGGCCCAAAGACTCTGGCTAATTAGAGAATAAAATAATTTCATTGTCTTTTGTCATTTCTGCCCCTTCTCCCCTGATCAGAAAAAAAAAACTACTAATGAGTCACTGGCATACAACACTTAATGGCATCCGCTTATGAGGCTGGAAGTTCAGCAACATGGCTGAATGAAATGTAACAAAGAGAAAATTCACACACAGCTTCTTGATAATGAAATGGAGACTGCTCACAGAGGTAGGCATCAATGATCAAAAGCAGTATGCCAGTGAAGGAAAACCCAGCATTTTTGCTTGTTCCACTAATCCATACCTATCACTGTATTTACAACCCAGTTCAATGATGTAAAACTACACATTCGACCTGTAATTCTGACCAGCCATCTCTTCCAAATCTAGCAGAAAAAAAAAATCTGAGTGCTCACAACCTTCTATGGTATTTAATATTAGATTAGTCACAGTGACTGAATGTCATCCTAGGTACATAGCAAATTCAAGGCCAGAATAGGCCTTTTCCATCATTCTCAGCTACAATAGTATATCTATGAAACAATAGATTCAATTCTTCATCATAGTCACTGTGAATTCAACCCCCATGTAATTAAGTCATACAACATTTGTACTTTTTGTGTCTGGTTTCTTTCAGTTAGCATCATCCTTTCAGGATGACTCATTTTTTAAATGGCCAGACGTGCATAAAAGAAAGAGAGAAGGAAGGAAGGAAGGAAGGAAGGAAGGAAGGAAGGAAGGAAGGAA
>NW_026594377.1:5542062-5561196 GCF_907164565.1 Psammomys obesus
GAAGGAAGGAAGGAAGGAAGGAAGGAAGGAAGGAAGGAAGGAAGGAAGGTACACTTTACAAGTGATCGAAGTTGGAATTACTAACAAAAGTCAACCAATACAAATCTAAATGTATAACAATGGATAAAAGGGCATTAAAACTTTCCTCAAGGGGCAATCTTCTAATTTTAAAAAAGGTGACAACATAAAGAGCTTAAGATATACCTTCCCTGTGATGTCATTCCTTGAGAGCTGTGTCTGATATTTTCTGGGAATGCATCAACATTAGACAAGGCTTTCCAAAGGCTTTGCTTATGTTTAAATATCAGGAGTGTGTCAAACGTCACAGAAGCCATTGAAGCTACTGTACAGGAGCTACCGAAACAAGGGCAGACACAGGAACATGTTTTCGGGTGTCCCAGCTGGCCAACTTTTAAGTTCTAAACAGTGGAACATAATGGGGAAAGGCAACAGAAGAGAAGGTAGTATGCTTGAAACAATGAAGGAAAACAAGGAAATTGCAGCATCAAGGTAGGCTACTTTTATCAACAACAAGCCTACATTATTTCATCCCTAGACCAATTACAAGATCAGTCCTAATTGGTCTCCTATTTTGGTCTTGGCATCCTAACTTCTACCTGCTTTTTCTACCTTTAAACCATCCTTCATGGGGTAGCCAAATATTCACCACGAGTTAAATATCACTAGGGTAATATTTCTTTATCAAAATCCTTATATTCTGATAGATATTGTGATCTATACTTACATTCAGCATCCAAAGCCCTCAATCATTCCGTTCTTTGTGTATACACAGGGAGGGTTGAAACAGGTCTTGCTATATAAAGCAGTCTGGTCTGAAGTTTCAACCTCCTAAATGCTAAGATTGCAGGTGTGCATCACCATGCCCAGCCCATCTCATTTGGGAAGCAGCTCAAATTCCTGGAAATCATCCATGGAATCATCCCCTTTCCACCCAGTACTCCCTGACTGTCACAAGTTGCTACTTACATGTGCTACTTTTTAGATGATAGATGAGTTGAGAAAGCCAAAGTGACTGCATATTGAGAATCACATTCTACTTACTGTCCATAGGACAAAGGGCTGTTTGTTAAATCTCTCTCTCACTTTTTTCCCCAGAAAAAAAAAATGGGCAAACAACAGTGTCCATGTCACTGAGCACACATGTAAATTACACAAATTAATCTGGGTGAAACATTTAGAGCGATCCTGAGTGCTCTTGACAGTGCTGAATCCTGTGTTGTGTGACGCTGAGCATCATGCAACGTGGTACAGAGCACTCACACGTGTCCCTTGATAAAATAATCAGTTAGAATTAAACAATAATGGGGCCAAATGGCAGGAGCTTCCTTGTTATTTTTTTTTAATCACCTATTTATTTTGGTTGTGTGCATGTGAGTGAGCATATGTGCCAGGGAATATACATAGAGGTGAAGGGTTCTCTCCTTCCAACACAGGGATCTTCCAGGCTGGGGAGTAAGTGTCTTTGCCCTCAGAGCCACCACACCAGCCCCCAAAATTTCAGAACTAATATTTTTTAATTATCATTTCCAGGAATGAAATTCTCATTTGCTATTTTTCTTCATCTCATAATAAAATTCAGCTCCCCTAAAGAGAGAGAGGACAATGTGATAGGAAAGAAACATCTTCCATAAATGGTTCCCTCTTGAGTGTCTTTGTGTTATTATACAAACCCTGCATGTCTTTTGACTGATCCTCCCATCTCAGAATTATGAACAACCTCCCCTCAAAAACAGTCAGTCACTCGGCCTTCTCATCACTGGGAAAGCCCTATTGTTTTCTAGGGAAAAATGTCCCTCTCAAACGTTCCCAATAGAAGAAGGCATTAAGTACTAAAAACGAGTTAATATATGCATTAGTGCCCAGATGTCAGCAATTACCTTTCACTGGCCATCTCTAACTTTGTGGTTACTGTTTGCCACTGCTATTGTAAATCTAGACCAACCTATTTTACTGTGATTGTTCTTTGGGGTTTTAGGGTTATGTTATGGTTTGGTTTGCTTTTTTTGGTTCTTTGAGAGTTTCATATAATGTGTCTAATCATATTCACTCTTGTCCATCAGTTCTTCCCATATTCACTCCACTTTCTGCACTCACCCAATTTTGTGTAACTCTTTTTTAATTTATTTATTTTTTAATAATTACAGTTTATTCATTTTGTATCTCAGCTGTAACCACCTCCTTAAGTTCCCTCCCACTCTCACTCTCCTTCCCTCTTCTCCTCCCTTACCCTTCCCCCATTCTTTTAAGCCTTGAAGAGCAATTTGTGCTGCCTAAATATTTTTGGCTCTGTGGTCTTCCAGTGGAGGCCCACTGACTTACCAGAGGTCGTATATATTCACTGACCTCCAGAATTCTCCCTTGGCTTCCTGCATCTATCACGGTATCTCCAACCCAACCATTGCTTGTTATTCCCAGCTACATTAGCATATTCAAATCTATCCTTTGCACTTGGAGATAACAGTAAGTGATCTATAGTAAGAAAAGTAAAAGAGAGGCTGGAGAGCTGACTCAGAGGCTAAGAGCACTGTCTACTCTTCCAGAGGTCCTGAGTTTAATTCCTAGCATCTACATGGTGGTGCACAACCACCTATAATGAGATCAGGTGCCTCTTCTAACATGCAAGTGTACATGCAGACAGAACATTATATACATAATAAGTAAATAAATCTTTTTTTTTAAGTAAAGAAAGATTCACAGTAGGGGAATGATGTCTATCTGCTACATTCTGGCCCCCTCCATACGACACCTCAAGAGTCAATGAAGACTCCCTGCTCACCCTAGCATCCTTCAATTAACTCAGATTGGTCCAAATTAGGTTGCTCTTCAAAAAGCATGACTCTTTTAATGTGGGTCTTTTTTTTTTTTTCAGTGTCTAAAAGTAAATTGTAAAAGGTCTTCAGTTATGGCACACTCTTTCACTATCTTTAGTTGGTTTCATTATTTCAACAAAATGACAAACCAGGGCTGGAAAGATGGCTGAGCAGGTAAGACTGCTGCCCACTTTAATGACCTGACATGATTCCTGGAGTCCACAAGGTAGAAAGAGAGAACCAACTCCCACAAGTTGTCCTCTGACCTCCATACGCACACCATGGTGCATGAACCAACACATATAAATTCACCCACCACAAACAAATGTAATAAAAAATTTAATGATAAACCATATTTTATAACTAAGTCCTAGAGCCGTCAGACAGCACTCCTGATTCACCAGCACAGTGTGTCAGCACATAAGGTCAGCTTCCTGGACTGTGGGACATCATCTTCTCTCCTCAGTATCAGATCCATGTTTGACACTACCCTTCCCCCAACTGTGACAAACACCTAAAGGACACAGTGTTTATCTGAGCAGCTCAAGCTCAGGGAATGACGAAAACTCAGTGAGTGTTAAATATTATAGACCTAAGTAATTGAATAGCTGTAATTGAACTACCTTGTCAGTCATAGTACCAGGTAGACCAAATATCTTTTTAGTCCTTTCACCAATCACTTATTATTCTCTCCAATCCTTGATGCAGTCATCTTTTTTTTTTCAAATCTAGCTATCAACCTTAATTCTCTAGCACATATATACTTATTTTTAAATATGAAAGGGAAGTATGTGCATTTGAGTGTATGTGTATGGAGACCAGAGGCCTCAGTTAACCCTGGAATTAGAGTTACAGGATATTGTGAGCTACCTGAGAGGTGCTAAAAAAAAAAAAAAAAAAAAGTTCACTGCAAGAACAGTATTAACACTTAACCACTGGGCCACTTTTTCAACCTATATAGAGCTATTATTAAATTCTTTGTGTGTGCATGTCTGTGTGTGAGTGTGTGTGTGTGTGTGTGTGTACATCTTCAGGTGCCTATGCCGTGCATATATGTACATGCACGAGGCAGCCAGTCAATGTCTTGTGGCTTTCTCAGCTACTTTCCACTTAATTTTAATTTTCTGGGGAGAGGTCTCTCATTGATCCAGGAGCTTTCTAGTTTGACTAAATATAGCTGGGCAGCAAGTCCAAGAACTTCAGCTGTCTCCATTGTCTCAGAGCTGGGATTACATGTCTGTGGCATCATGGCCAGCTTTTTCTTTCTTTCTTTTTAATATGCTGGTGTTTGACGTGCATGTATGGCTATGAATCAATGGCATGTAGTCCCAATGGATGTCGGGAGAGGACAATGGATCCCCAGGGGCTGGAGTTACAGATGGTTGTGAGCTGCCATGTGGTTGCTGGAAACTAAACCTGGGCCCTCTGAAAGAGTAGCCAGTGCTTTTAACCCCTGAGCCACCTCTCCTGCTACAGTTCCTTTTAAAACCAGGCTCTACAGCTTTATTCATAATAGCCAGAAGCTGGAAACACTTCAGATGTCCCTCAGTTGAGGAATGGATTCAGAAATTGTGGTACATTTACACAATGGAATGCTATTCAGCAATTAAAAACAAGGAAATCATGAACTTTGCAGGCAAATGGTGGGAACTAGAAAAGATCATCCTGAGTGAGGTAACCAAGAAGCAGAAAGACACACATGGTATATACTCACTCATAAGTGGATATTAGACCTATAATATAGGATAAACATACTAAAATCTATAATACTAAAGAAGCTAAGCAAGAAGGAGGACCCTCAGTAAGATGATCAATAGTCATTCAGAAAGGCGACCAGGATGGACATTGAAGGAGGAAGAAAACAGGGAATAGGACAGGGGCCTACCACAGAGGGACTCTGAAAGACTCTACTCTGCAGCATATCAATGCAGATGCTGAGACTCATAGCCAAACTTTGGGCAGAGTGCAGGGAATCTTATGAAAGATTATGAGAGATAGAAAGACTTGAAAGGGACAGGAGATCCACAAGGAGAGCAACAGAACAAAAAAAAAATCTGGGCCCATGGGTCTTTTCTGAGACTGATACTCCAACCAAGGACCATTCATGGAGATAATATAGACCTCCTGCACAGATGTAGCTCATGCAGCTCAGTGTCCAAGTGGTTTTCCTAGTAATGGGAACAGAGACTGTCTCTGACATGCACTCAGTGGCTGGCTTTTTGATCACCTCCCCTTGAGGAGGGTGCAGCCTTACTAGGCTGCAGAGGAGGACAATTCAGCCAGTCCTAATGAGACCTGATAGGCTAGGGTGAAAGGGAAGGGGAGGAGGACCTCCTCTATTAGTGGACTTGGAGAGGGGCATGGGAGGAGATGAGGGAGGGAAGGTGGGATTGGCAGGGGGTGAGGGAGGGGGCTACAGTTGAAATACAAAGTGAAAAAACTAATAAATAAATAAATAAATAAATAAATAAATAAATAAATAAATAAAATTTTAAAAAACTAGGCTCTAGGGGTGAAGCTCGGGTCTCCATGTGTGCATAGCAAGTACTTTACTTATAGAAAGCATAACATGAGTGAGCCATATTCCTGTAAATATGGGAGTTTCATAAATTCCTTCACTTTCTATGAAGTAGTAAACTTTTGTAATAGTTGCACTTTGGTCATCTAAAAATGTAAGAGTCTCTTTCCTACTGGGTTTTTCAAAACATGGTTTCTCTGTGTAGCCTTGGCTGTCCTGGATTGGCTTTGTAGATCAGGCTGGCCTCGAACTTACAGTGATCAGATTCTGCCTTTGCCTCCTTGAGTACTAGGATTAACGTGCACACCACCACAGCTGGCTTCCAGTCTCTTTTCTTGGCCTGACCTCAAATTTGACTGAAACACAAACCAATCCTTTATTAAAAAAAAAAAAAAAAAAAAAACACCAAAAAAATAAAAATTAGGTGTGAATTTTTTATAGCCAACCAAATAAAAATTTAATTTCTGTGTTCCATTTCCTTGATTTATCTCCCAAGAAAGATCTAGCAATACATGTATAGTCACTTACTTGGATTTCATCTGATTTGAGAGTGTCCATATAGCTCCCAAGTGACAAAGATATATGAATTGGGGATATTTGTTCTAAAAGAAAAAATACACCATGGAAAAGAACTCTGAATGTGCTTGAGGGAAGATTCACAGTCAGCTAGATGGTGGGGGAGGTAGGCCATCGGTCCCCACCCTCAACCCTTCTCTTACTGATATATGGTTCCTGAAAACTTGCCCCTTCCAATTTCGCTCATGTTTTCTGTCCCCCTGTGAGCAGCCATGTTGGCTAAAACTAAAATGTCACAATGATGGATCACAATTAGATGCTCCATTTGGGGCCAGCTAGATGCCTGCGATCCATCATTGTGTGAAAATTCCCTTCTCCCTGGACCTGGGAAAGATAAAGGAGATAAAATCACACATTATTTTATGTCCCATTTTAGCTAAACGAACATGTAGCCTTATTTAAGACATCTGAAACCCAGTGGAGCCTGGGGGTTGGTGCCCTGAGACAGGTAAAAACCCTCTAAGCCCGTGGATTGTACATGCTTCTCTCTGGCTGTTCAGGCGTACAACTGTGGCCTAACGCTTAAAGGACCTAACGCCATCTAACTTAAACTCTGTCCCTTCATACTCGAACTCTCAGCATGTTCCTCCTCTTCCGCCAAACTCGCCCAGATCATAATCCACAATCATCCCTTTGGGTTCCTTTCAAACAGTGCCATTTCGTATCCAAGCAGGAGCCCCGGGGAATTGCTCAACTCTATCGCTTTATCGCCAGTGAATTTCAAATCACATTTCACCACATAAAAGTTAGAGAGACTTTTATCGGCTTTATTAAAGCCGTAAATTTTTATTTTAAAACCTGTCAATGCCTGCGCTCCTGGAAGCCTCTAAGAACAAATTAACTTCTTGTCCTTGGAGCTCTGCACAGCCCCCCCCCCCCATCCAGTCCAGCCAACAGGACACTGAGCAGCATGTGGGGGGATTTCCAATAATTCAAGACAGCTCAATGATAACTCTGTTTATGCTACCTAGAATCATACTTAGCAGCATGCTGCTGCTCAAAGTAAAGAGAAGAACAGCACATCTAAGAAGCATGGGCCAGGCAACATTTTGGAGGCACTGGTCTTACAAACACGCAGTAGTGACTGGATGGCTTGAAATTATCTGCCCAAAAACGCAAGCCAAAGGCCGTCTGTTCCCAGACCTCTTTCTGATCTCTTCCACTTTGTTGTAACATAGACTCATTCTGGACAAGATTACCCCATTGTCTCTCTCTTCATCCCCAGTCACTGCTACCCCCTGAACACACTGAGTCATACTTTTTGAAGGTACCTTCATATATCATAATTTCTTCTCTTTATTTTTTTCTGCCTTCTGAAATTCTTTTTCTTATTATTTTAATGTTTATTTACATCCTGGTCATAGCGCCCTTCCTCCTCTCCTCCCACCCTTCCTCCTTGTTTCCCTTATCCCCAATCCCCTACTCTTCAGAGAAGTAGAGTCCCTCCCTCTACACAAACACACACCCAGAATACCAAGTCTCATCTGGACTGAGTACATCCTCTTCCTTGGTGACCTGGCAAGACAGTCTGCCAAAAAAGACAGCATCTTCAACAAATGGTGCTGGTCCAGCTGGATGTCTACATGTAGAAAAATGCAAATAGATCCATACTTATCACCCTGCACAAAACTAAAGTCCAAGTGGATCAAAGACCTCAACATAAAACCAGACACACTAAACCTGTTAGAAGAAAGAGTGGGGAAGATCCTAGAACTCATTGGCAAAAGAGACAACTTCTTGAATAGAACACTAACAGCACAGGCTCTAAGATCAACAATCAATAAATGGGACCTCATAAAACTGAAAAACTTCTGTAAAGCAAAAAATACTGTTGTCAGAACAAAACGACAGCCTGCTGACTGGGGAAGGATCTTCACCAACCTTATATCTGACAGAGAGCTGATATCCAGAATTTATAAAGAACTAAAGAAGTTAAAAAGCAACAAATCAAGCAATCCAATTAAAAATGGGGTACGGAGCTAAACAGAGAATTCTCTGTAGAGGAATATAGAATGGCAGAGAAACACTTAAAGAGATGTTCAACGTCCTTAGCCATCAAAGAGATGCAAATCAAAATGACCCTGAGATTTCACCTGACATCCATCAAAATGGCTAAGATCAGAAACTCAAGTGACAACACATGCTGGAGAGGTTGTGGAAAAAGGGGAACCCTCCTCCACTGCTGGTGGGAATGTAAACTTGTACAACCACTCTGGAAATCAATCTGGCGCTTTCTCGGACAATTAGGAATAGTGCTTCCTCAAGATCCAACTATACCACTCCTAGGCATATATCCAAAAGATGCTCAAGTACACAACAAGGACATTTGCTCAACCATGTTTATAGCAGCTTTATTTGTAATAGCCAGAACCTGGAAACAACCCAGATGTCCCTCAGTTGAGGAATGGATACAGAAATTGTGGTACTTTTACACAATGGAATACTACTCGGCAATTAAAAACAAGGAAACCATGAACTTTGCAGGAAAATAGTGGGACCTAGAAAAAAATCATCTTGAGTGAGGTATCCCAGAAGCAGAAAGACACACATGGTATATACTCACTTATAAGTGGATACTAGACCTATAAGATAGGATAAACATACTAAAATCTGTATACCTAAAGAAGATAAACAGGAAAGAGTACCTGAGGTTAGATAATTAATTCTCACTTAGAAAGACAAATGGGATGGACATTGGTTGTAGGCGAAAAGAAGTAACAGGACAGGAGCCTACCACAGAGGGCCCCTAAAAGACTCTACCTAGCAGTGTATCAAAACAGATGCTGCGACTCATAACCAAACCTTGGGCAAAGTGCAGGGAATCATAGGAAAAATGGGGGAGTTAGTATGACCTGGAGAGGACAGGAGCTCCACAAGGACCAAATATATCTGGGCCCAGGGGTCTTTTCTGAGACTGTTTCTCCAATCAAGGACCATGAATGGAGATAACCTGGAACCCCTGCTCAGATATAGCCCATGGTAGCTCAGTATCCAAGTGGGTTCCCTAGTTACGGGAACAGGGACTGTGTCAGACATGAACTCAATGGCTGGCTCTTTGACCTCCCCACCACCACCACCGAGGGAGGAGCAGCCTTGCTAGGCCACAGAAGAGGACGTTATAGCCAGCCCTGAAGAGACCTGATAAGCTAGGATCAGATAGAAGGGGAGGAGGACCTCCCCCATCAGTGGACTTAGAGAGGGGCAGGAAGGAGATGAGGGAGGGAGGAAAAGAGGGAAGGAGCTACAGCTGGGATACAAAGTGAATAAACTGTAATTAATATAAAAATAATAAATAAATAGATAAATAGATAAATAAATAAATAAATAGATAGATAGATGGATAAATAAATAGGAACATAAATAAATAAATAAATCCCTGCCAAGGGGAAGTGATGAAAAAGCATACAGCAGAGTCCTTGTTACAAACGGCCCTCGCTCCCATTAAAGGGGACCTACATAAAGACCAAGCTGTCTATCAGCTACATCTGTGTAGGGGGCCTAGGTCCTCTCTGTGCATTGTCCTTTGTTGGTGCTTCAGGCTCCACTGGACCCCCTGGGCTCTGGTTAGTTGGCTCTATTGGTCTTCTTGTAGGGTTCCTGTCCCCTCTGGTTTCTTCTATCCTTCTCTGCACTCTTCCACAAGACTCCCTGTGGATCTCTGAATATGTTTCCACCAGCTGCTGGATGGAGTCACTCAGAGGCTAACTGTGCTAGACTTCTGTCTGCAAGCACAGCAGAGTATCATGTCAGGAGTTGGCTGTCTCCCACGGGGTGAGTCTCAGGTTGGGTTAGTCATTGGTCGGACATGCCCTCAATCTCTGCTTTATTTTTGTCCCTGCACATCTTGTAGGCAGGGTAAATTTTGAGTCAAAATTTTTGTGGGTGGGTTGCTGTTCCTTGTGTCTAATTAGAAGGTGGCCTCTTCAGTCTCCATGACCCTTGTTAGTAGGAGTCTCAGCTAGAGTCACCCTCATATCCTCCCAGGAGCCTTCCCTGTTATAGGTCTCCACTCAAGGCTTCTCTTCTCCCTCCGAGCCCTCTGTCTTCCCACACCCGCTCTCCCCAGATTTGATACTAACCCTCATTTTTCCCCATGCTCCCTCTTTTACCCTGTTCCCTCTCTTCAACAACTTCCGCTGTCCGTTCTATTTCTACTTCTGAGTGGAATTTAAGCAGCTTCTCTTGGGTTCCCCTTGTTACTTATCCTTTTTGGGTCTGTGAGTTGTAGTGTGGTTATCCTGCACTATATGGCTAAAATCCACTTATAAGTGAGCACATGTGTGTCTTTCTGGGTCTGGGTTACCTCACTCAGGATGACCTTTTCTAGTTCTATCCATTTGCCTGCAAATTTCATGATTTCCTTGTTTTTAATAGCTTAGTGGTATTCCATTGTGTAAATGAACCACAATTTCTTTACCCATTCTTCAGGCGAGAGACATCTAGGTTGCTTCACGATTCTGGCTATTACAAATAAAGCTGCTATGAACATAGCTGAGCAAGTATCCTTGTTGGATAGTGGGGCATCTCTTGCATATATGCCCAGGAGTGGTATAACTGAGTCTTGAGATAGAACTATTCCCAATGTTCTGACAAAGCGCCAGATTGATTTTCAGGGTGATTATACAAGTCTGCACTTCCACCAACAATAGAGGAGTGCTCCCCTTTCTCCACACCCTTGCCACCTTCTGAAACTTTAAATCTTATTAATTGAGATTTATTTTTTGGGGGCTGGAAAGCTGAAGAGATGTCTCCATGGTTAACAGCACCTGCTACTCTCTCGGAGGACCTAAGTTGGGTACACACAGCACCCATCTCAGGCAGCTCGAGACACGCCTGTGGCATACACTCACACTGACAAACACACATACTCATAAATAAATATGAAAATAATCTTAGTAGAGCAGTGGGGGCTCACACCTTTAACCCCAGCACTCAGGAGGCAGAGGCGGATGGGTGTCTGAGTACAAGGCAGCCTGGTCTACACAGTGAGTTCCAAGACAGCCACAGCTACATAGTGAGACCCTGTCTTAGGAAGGAAGGAAGGAAGGAAGGAAGGAAGGAAGGAAGGAAGGAAGGAAGGAAGGAAGGAAGGAAGGAAGGGAGAGAGAGAGAGAGAGGGAGAGAGGAGAAATCTTTTTAAAAGACACTGTTTTTTAAGCACAGGAAATGCATGTGTGTGCAATCATGCCACCACCCACTGAGATGAGAAGAGGGATTCATCTCCTGAGGCTAGAGTTAGTGATGTTTGTGAGCCACCTGCTGTGGGTTCTGGGAACTGAACTTTGCCCTTCTCTAAATGCAATCAGTGTGCTTTTCCCACTGAGCTGCTTCTCCAGCTCCTGCACATCTATTAAGGGCCAAGGCATGCCCATACATGTTCTGGTTTCAATTAGCTCAAACAACCCTTCTTCCCAGCCTCTTCAAACTTTGCACTTCTTCCTTCTTTGCCTCCCTCTCTACATTAGATGATCCTGACCATCCTGCACCTGTCCCTCACCTGCCAACCCTGAGAATGAATTAGCAAAGCAGCTCACACTGAGTACAAAGTAAAGGTGAGTTATAAGACAGAGAGTGTGTGCATGGCCATGTTCTAAGAGAGCCAAAAATAGTGGAATGGCTATAATATCCTGGCCTGCCTACCCAGATATTACCCAGTCTCTTACTCCGTTTATTAGACTAGCTAACCAACATCCTTGGTAAATTGAAGACATTTTAAGTCTTCACAAAATGTCCTCCCAATCCCAATCCCAAAACTATAGTTTTTTGACATTAAAAAACTATAGTTCTGTTTATTTCTTATTATGTCTATATAGTCTGTGTATGTTTGTGTATGTGTGTGGGTGGGTGGCTGAGTACGTGTCTTCGCACATGTTCGTGTACATGTCGATCAAAAGACAACTTGCAGGAATTGTTTCTTCTACTTTGCGAATCCCAGGTGTCAAACTCAGATCATCAGGATTGGTAGCAAGAGGAAACATCTCACTGGCCCCTAAAACACTATAGCTATGAAGCCTAAATAAAACACCAAAATGCATGCATTTTTGGTATTATTGAAGAAAAAGAATATGAACATAGTTGAGCATATCTCTTTGTTGTATGCTGGAGCATCTTTCAGGTGTATGCCCAGGAGCGGTAAGACTGGTATTGAGATAGAGTTATTCCCAATTTTCTGAGAAAGCGCCAGATTGATTTCCAAAGTGGTTGTACAAGTTTACATTCCCACCAGCAATGGAGGAGGGTTCCCCTTTCTCCACATCCTCTCCAGAATGTGTTGTCACTTGAGATTTTGATCTTAGCCATTCTGATGGGTAAAAGGTGAAATCTCAGGGTCATTTTATTTGCATGTCCATGATGACTAAGGATGTTGAGAATTTCTTTAAGTGTTTGTCCACTATTTGAGATTCTTCTATTGAGAATTCTCTGTTTATCTCTGTATCCCATTTTTTTAATGAATTATTTGGTTTGTTGGTGTTTAATGTCTTGAGATCTTTACGTATTCGGGATATTAGCCCTCTGTCAGATGTAGGAATGGTGAAGATCTTTTCCTAATCTATAGGTTCCCGTTTTGTTATGTTGACAGTGTCCTTTGCTTTACAGAAGTTTTTCAGTTTCATGAGGTCCTATTTATTGATTGTTGATCTTAGAGCCTGTGCCTGTGTTGGTGTTTGTTTTGGAAGTTATTTCCTGTGCCAATGAGTTCAAGGCTCTTCCCCACTTTTTCTTCTAACAGATTTAGTGTGTCTGGTTTTATGTTGAGGTCTTTGATCCACTTGGAATTTAGTTTTGTGCAGGGTGATGAAGATGGATCTATTTGCATTTTTCTACATGTAGACTTCCAGTTAGACCAGCAACATTTGGTGAAGATGCTGCCTTTTTTCCATTGTATGCTTTTGGCTTCTTTGTCAAAAATAAAGTATCTGTAGGTGTGTGGGTTTATTTCTGTGTCTTCTATTCAATTCCATTGATCCACCAGCCTGTTTCTCTGCCAGTACCATGCAATTTTTATTACTGTTGCTCTATAGTACAGCTTGCTCTATAGTACAGCTATAGTACAGTGCCTTTATTTGTAATAGCCAGAAAATGAAAACAATGCAGATGTCCCTCAACTAAAGAATGAATAAAGAAACTGGTACATCTACATAATTGAATACTATTCAGCTATTAAAAACAAGGACATAATGAAATTTTCAGGCAAATGGATAGATCTGGAAAAGATCATCCTCACTGAGGCAACCCAGACCCAGAAAGACAAGCATGGTATGTATGCTCACTTATAAACCAATATTAGACATATAATACAGGATAACCATACTACAATCCACAGACCTAAAGAAGCTAAATAACAAGGAGGACCCTAAGAAGGATGCTTAATTCTCATTCAGAGGGGCAAATAGAATAGACACTGGACAGGGTTGCAGGAGCCTACCATAAATGTCCTCTGAAAGACTCCACCGAGCAGGAGATGGAAGCAGAGGCTGAGACTCACAGCCAAACTTTGGACAGAGCACAGGGAGTCTTATGGAAGAGTGGGAGGATAGAAGAACATGGAGGCGACAGGAGCTCCATAAGAAGACCAACAGAGCCAACAAATCTGGGCTTAGGAGGTCCTGCAGAGACTGATGCACCAACCAAGGACCATGCATGGAGAGGACCCAGGACCTCTGCTAAGATGTAGCCCATAGGCAGCTCAGTCTCCATGTGGGATTCTGAGTAAGGAGAGCAGGGGTTGTCTCTGACATAAACTTTGTTGCCTGCTCTTTGATCACTTCAGCTTGACAGCGCTGCCTTGCCAGGCCACAGAGGACGAGGATGCAGGCATTCCTGATGAGACTTGATAGGCTGGGGTCAGTTGGAAGGGTAGAAGGGCTCCACCTTTCTGGGGACTTAGAGAAGGGGGTAGGAAGGAAGATAGAGGGAGGTTGGGACCAGGGGGAGATGAGGGAGAGGGCTACAATCAGGATGTAAAATAAATAAATTTTTTAAAAATAATTTTAAATTTTAAAAAAGAATATATCAATAGGGTAGACAGCTGGCAATGATGGGAAGGTTGTTGGTGAGATTTTTTTTTTCTTTCCTAGTTGTAGATGAAAACACTGGGAACACAAAGAAAAGTGGATTCATGTGTGTCTCATAAGCTTTTCTTCCTCAACACCCAGATACTGCCTGAAATATGGTAAGTCTTACACACAAATAGGAAACAAACATTCTAAACATCAGTTGCTGCTGGCCATGATAGCTTCTACCGTATCCACAACAATTTGGCAGAAGTGGCAGGAAAATCATGAGTCCAAGGCTATCCTTGACTGCTCAGTGAGTTCAAAGCCAAGTTGGGCTACATGAGGCCCTAAATCAAAAACAAAATCAGTTAACAGGTGTATATGCACAATGATTTGAATTATATTCCAAAAATCGTGCTGGCAGCAGAGTTGTTGGCCTGCTCTATTAATTGTCGTACGTTAGAGCTTAGAGTCAGTGTGCCAAGTCCCCCTAAACAGTTCAGTGTCAATTATTAAATGGAGCAGAATGCTGGAGGTCCTCAAAATCAAGTTAAACTTCGGACTCTGTCCTATTAATCAGAAGTCATTACAAGGCTTTAAGCCAGAAAGCTATATGATTAGATTTGGTTTAAAAGCCCATCTGGTGGTAGAATAAGGAAGTACAAAAAGAATGCTGAGAGAATACAAAGCAGTGTCTCAAATCTACATAAAACACAGCAAAACTTTAGCCAGGAGTAGCAGCCACAGGGTTGGAAGGATGAGGGCTGATTTCACAGAAGTTTTCCAGGGAACACTGGTAAAAAGTGGTTATGAACATGGTTCCGGTGAGAAAGCTGAGAGGGTTAGAGCAACAGAATGGGTGGTCAAGACACTGATTACTCAAAGGAATGGGTTTCACAGGAAAGGTTGTGCACGCGGTTTTCTGTGTGCTAATGGTTGTGAGAACCGGGGTATTGACACAGGTGTCCAGCAGGTCGCCAATGATTGTGGTAAGGAGCTAAGCAGAGGTTGTTCCTAAGAGTTAAGGCATAGGTTATACAGATGGACAACCCAAGAGCCAAATCCTGCCCTCAGGGTGTTTCTTTAGCCAACAGGGAGGATTTTTAAATTTGTTTTGACTAAGTTGAATACCTTTTCAAATGAGAGGATATCTCATTTTAAAAAGAAAAAAAAAAAGATTTTCAACTTCTCATGATGATTGGAGATCTGGTAAGATGAACCCCATAATCTCTCAAGCTAGCCTAAAGCTTCGTGTGAATGTGATACATCCCTTAGGTAGGGTATTCTCTGCCAGTCCGCACAAGGTCCTCATTCTGAGCTCAACCCTCTACACTGATGTTTCCATTATCTTCATGGCTGTGTGGGTGTTCTTCTTGGAAAAGAACTAGGGGGAGAACGAAACCCTCTCACTCTACTTCCTCTGTTGGGGGTCAAAAATGAACACCACTGAAGGATGGAGCCAGTCAAGGGTCCTCTGCTTGGCACCTCACACCCTTGCGGTGTATCTGTCTAGTTCCTAGATGGTGTCAGCATTGGAACTGCTGCTATAGTTTCAGAGCATAATCTGAGTCACCCTTGTGATCCTCAGCTGGGGGATTCACTGCCCGGAAGCTCCGAACAGAGGGCGCTGGCTTGTACGCTGACGGTGTTCTGGAGTTAAGCTCTTCTCTTCATTCATTGTTTCCTTTAAGGCCACAGAAAACAACTCTTTTATACTGCGCCAACTTGGTAGAAAGTAATTTATAATAAAATTATATTGCTTTTATGCATCTATGGTAAAATCCATGATGGGTAAGATTAAACTGTCTCCAGGGTGAGGTGGTTGAATGGGTTCAAGCACTTGCCACAAGCCTGAATAGCTATATTCCATCCCCAAAGACTCACAAAGTAAGAACTGACTCTCCAAAGTGGTCCAGGGACCTCCACATACACTCTGCAATACGCACATGCCTGTGCATGCCAAACAAACAAATAAATAAGGTCCCTGGAGAGTTTACCTGTAAGAAATAATACAACTCCTTGGAGGCTGCAGCAGGAGTACCATAGTCCCAAGTTCTACCTAGGCTATTGAGAATGAACTCAAGGCCAATGTGAAAAACTTAATGAGACCCTCTTCCAAATACTAAGTAAAAGGGGGAGCTAGAGATACGGCTCGGTGGCAGTGCACTTGTCTAGTGTCTCAAAACCCTAGATTCAGCTCAGAGAGAGAAAAAGAGACAGACAGAGACAAAGAGACATGATGGGCAAGTTAATTAACCTCCCTGTTTCACAGGGTGAAGTAATAACTGGATAATCTGTTTCTTAGATTACAGGAAATTAACATGTAAAGCACTTTAGAAAATGTACGTCAAAACGGAGTGGGGTGGGGGTTCACAAACTATTTTCCTTGTTTTTGGAGATACTCAGTAGCCTGAGCTGAGCTGCTTTCACCCAGGGAAATGCTCATCAGCCTCCTTCTTGTGCACTAATATTACATTGACAGTTGAACGTGGGCATTTGGTAAGAAACTGTTGCAAAGAAAATGCTTCCGTGCTGAACTGCCCCTTCGGATATTTGTTTGGTTTCCTCAAGCGTCCCACAGGGAAAAGCAGCTACGATTCTGAGACATTTTTCTGAAGAGCCTGTCCCTCAGGGGCTGGGTGCATCTCACAGAAACCAGCTGACATTTCAAACACTCAGGTGATAGGAATTGCCAGGGCGCCCTCTTGAGGCTGCTCTGTCCAGGAACCTCCCGGAGGATACAATGTCGGTTGCGTAGTACTCAACCTTCCTGATGCTGCGAACCATTGATAACAGTTCTTCATGTTGTGGAGACTCCAACCATAAAATTGCTTTCGTTGTTACTTCATAGCTGGGATTCTGCTACTGTTATGAGCCATAATGTAAACATCTGATATGCAGGCTGTTCTTGAGGAACGGTCTTTCCACACATCCCTACAAACGGTTCGCGACCCACAGGTTGAGAACCACTGATTCAGAGGGCTTCTTTTAAAGAGGGTTTTTGATGTACTTTAATCACATACTAATCAGACTGGAGAGGGGGCCTGTAAGACCTGGGCTTACTGTGTTATCCAAGACTGGTCTAAAACTCCTGGACTCGAAAGATCCTTGCACCTCAGGCTTCAGAGTGCTGGCCCCACAAAGCGAATGCTGCCACACCCAGTTTGGTATTGTCAACTGGACACTGACTACATTTTACGTGAAAGGAAACTGGGGCTCAGAGAAATTAATGCCAAGATTCACAAAACTATTAAATGATAATGCTGTAACTCAATGAATAACAAGCAAACATAAACATATATATGTATATGTTGTGGTAACTGACATGCAGAAGACAGCTTGGGAGCCCCTGACGCAGAACATGCCTTCTCATGGGCACAACACCAGAGCTCAGGAGTAAAGTCACCACAGCAGCAAGACGGGGAAAGATGATCCTTTCTCAGACTAAACTGCAGCTTCGATCTACCTGCATAACCGACCTGGATGGAATTCAGATTAAGAACTAGAATCAAGGTGCTGGAAAATACACTCAGCAGTTAAGAGCCCTTGCTGCTCCTACAGAGGACCCGGGTTTAGTTCCCAGAATGTGCATTCCAGCCCCAAAGTTCCAGCTCCAACGCCCATGGTCCAGCACCCTCCTCTGGCCTCAAGGGAAGCACACAGACACAAAGGGCTTGTAGGGGGGAAAAGAAACAAAAATCTAAAAATAAATTTTTCTTTTGAACAATTAGAATTAAGAATAGGAGTCAATCTGGCGCTTTCTCAGACAACTAGGAGTAGTGCTACCTCAAGACCCAGCTATACCACTCCTAGGTATATACCCAAAATTTGCTCAAGTACTCAACAAGGACATTTGTTCAACCATGTTCGTAGCAGCTTTATTTGTAATAGCCAGAACTTCGAAACAACCCAGATGTCCATCAACGGAGGAATGGATACAGAAATTGTGGTATTTTTACACAATGGAATACTACTCAGCAATCAAAAAGGAGGAAATCATGAAATTTGCAGGCAAGTGGTGGGATCTAGAAAAGATCATTCTGAGTGAAGTATCCCAGAAGGAGAAAGACAAACTTGGTATATACTCGCTTATATAGACCTACAAGATATGATAAACATAATGAAATCTACACACCTAAAGAAGATAATCAAGAAAGTGGACACAGGCGAAGGTGATTAATCCTCATTTAGAAAGACAAATGGGATGTGCATTGAACGTATGACAGGAGTCTACCACAAAAGGCATCTGAAAGACTCTACCTAGCAGTGTTTCAAAGCAGACACTAAGACTCATAACCAAACCCTCGGCAAGTGCAGGGAATCATATGAAAGAAGGGAAGTTAGTATGATATGGAAAGGATAGGAGCTCTACAAGGACCAAATATATCCTGGCACAGGGTCTTTTCTGAGACTGACACTCAACCAAGGACCATCTATGGATATAACCTAGAACTTCTGCTCGATGTGGCCTGTGGTAGCTCAGTAACCAAGTAGTTTTCCAAAGTAAGGGGAACACGGACTATTTCTAACAGGATCTCAAGGGCAGGCTGTTTGCCCCCCCCCCCCAGGGGAGGAGCAGTCTGTTAGGCCACAGAGGAGGACTTTGCAGCCAGCCCTGAAGATACCTGATAAAACAGGGTCAAATGAAAGGGGAGGACCAGTGGACTTGGAAAGGGGCAGGGAGGAGACCAGGGAGGGAGTGTGGGGTTGGGGAGGGAATGAGGGAGCGGGATACAGCTGGGACACAGAGTTAACAAAATGTAACTAAAAAGAAAAATAAAATTAAAAAAAATAATAATAATAAAAGAATTAAGAATAGGTATAGGTGCACTTAAAACTAAAACAAAAAAAATTTTAAGGTGTAATAGTTTCTTTTTCTAGTGCAAGTGAGGAAAGCATGATTACTCATGTATGTGAGATGTCATAATGAAACCCATTGTTTTTGTATGCAACCTAAGAATAATTAATGAAAAGTTACATATTGAAAATCCAGCTATGGATAATACAGGGCAATTAGGTGAATCTATATCATTAGAAATCAGATTCCTTGCAAGGTGGTGCATGCCTTTAATCCCACTGGGGAGGCAGAGGCAATCAGATCTCTGTGAGTTTAAGGCCAAACTGGTCTACAAAGTGAGTTCCAGACAGAGCTAAGGAAGGAAGGAAGGAAGGAAGGAAGGAAGGAAGGAAGGAAGGAAGGAAGGAAGGAAGG
>NW_026594377.1:5561206-5586003 GCF_907164565.1 Psammomys obesus
AGGAAGGAAGGAAGGAAGGAAGGAAGGAAGGAAGGAAGGAAGGAAGGGAGGGAGGGATGGAGGGAGGGAGGAAAGAGGGAAGGGAGGGAAAGGGGGAGGGGGGAGTTAAATTCCTAGCACACTGTTCCAACACCTAAGCTTAAGACCCCAAGTCTAAGGATGCCCGTAAGTAAAAGTAACTTTTATATGCCTGGTTCAGTTGTTGTCTATGAAGCTTACTGCCTCCTTCTGCTAATCTTGGCCTAGTCCTTGAAGCTTCTAGCCTCTGTACGATCTAACCTAAGCCTAGAGCATTACTTTTACATATGGTGAGCCACATTGGGTGCCAAAATGTTGTTATAAAAAAAATGAAAATCTCAACCATTCTATTTTACCAATAAAGACTCAGGAGACAGATGCTGGGGTAAAAACCTGCTAGCTCAGAGAGACAGAAAAAGTACCTTCCTTCTCAGCTCAGGTCCAGATGGAAAAAAAACAAAGGTTCAGTAGCTCAAAAGCTCTTTTTCTTCTCCACACTGTCTTAAATACACTTCAACTCAAAGTCCCTCCTACTCTTAAATCCCTGTCAGCTGGTTTGTTTCTTGCTCTGCCTCTTGGCCTAGGGTCAACTTTATTAAATCCTGTGTACAAAAAGCTCCTGGGTTAAAGGTGTATTAGGGCTCAACCACACCAAACAAGAAACAGGGTTTTACAGTTCACAACTTTGCTGCTCACATTGGGATCAAATACCCTGCAACAGGTCCCTGGAAGTTCTACAGAGGAGGACTTTGCAGCCAGTCCTGAAGATACCTGATAAACCAGGGTCAGATGAAAGGGGAGGAGGTCCTCCCCTATCAGTGGACTTGGAAAGAGCAAGGAGGAGATGAGGAAGGGAGGGTGGGTTGGGAGGGAATGAGGGAGCGGAATACAGCTGAGATACAAAGTTAATAAACTGTAACTAATATTTTAAAAATAAATAAATAAATAAAAATAAACAACTTAAAAGAGAATTTATTTTTCTTTATGGTTTCAAAGATTTCAACCCATAGCTCTCTTTGGCCCTGTTGATTCTGGCCCATGGTGAAGGAAGATCCCATAGAGAAGAGGTTACTTATCACACAGCAACAGGGAGAAGGGGATGATGGGACAAGACACTCTCCAGAGACACACACCCCAGTGATCTTCTCATATGCCTCACCTCCAGTACCTTTCTAAACAGCACCACCATCTGAGGAACAAGTCTTCAACAAACAGGCCTTTGGGGAAAAACTGTTTTCTACCCAGACTGCACACTCCCCCATACAATCACAAGATGGCCACATTAGGAAAAGAAGGAAAGAGAAAGATATTCAGAAGAAGTGATGTGTGCTCACTCAGGACATGGAGCTTCATCAGACCTTCCAACACTTATGGCCCAGAGGCAACCAGAAGACCTGGAACCATATCACATGTTACCTGAAGGAAAGAGAAATAAATGAATCTACTAGGAGGTTCATCAACAACAAGATCAATGAATTATAGTAAATAAAAGTCAAAGAAGGAAATGATCAAGAGAAATATTACTGTAAACGGAGCTTAGAGTAGGCTTATTTTTTTTTCCCAACTACTAAGAGCAACATGTAGTCCTGGAATATTTTGCCTAAAACTACTGTCCTGCTGTCTCATCAAACACCATGTTTTTCTCTCATATGTGGAACCTAAGGGTAAATTCTCCTCTCTCTCTCTCTCTCTCTCTCTCTCTCTCTCTTTCTCTCTCTCTATCTCTCTGTGTGTGTGTGTGTGTGTTTAAATATCTATAAGTCATGAACTGGAAAGGGGGTCATCAGAGGAGAGAGAAAAGGTTTTTAAAGGAAGTGGGAATAAAAGAGGTAAAGAAATACATGTAATAAGAAAACGTAAGTTGGGTAAGAGAGTTGGTTCAACCGATAAAAGGGCTTGCCACCAATTCTAAGGACCTGAGTGCAAACCCCAGGACCCACACACAGGATAAATGATTCCACCGTTTGTTCGCTGACCTCCACAGATGAACTGTGGCACACATGTACACAGTGAAAGAAGAGAGAGAAGTCCAGAGAAACTGGAAGAACCCGGGAGGGTTCAGGACAGACAGAGGGGCTAGAGATGAGTGAGAACATTTTATAATGACATGTGGATGAAGATGGCATGATGAGGTCCATTGCATTGTATACCTTAAAAAGTTAGATTTAAAACACTGTTTCTTAAACAATAGGCATCATTATGTAAGCAAGACAGCCTTCACTGCATGATATAAGTAAATCTCCATCTGAGCAGATTAGTAGATGTATATTAATGACATGTTAAATTGCTGGCAACAGCCTCAAAATATACCAGCAGTTCAGATTGATAAAGTTGATTGCTTTAAAATAAAGGTTATGTTCATGTTTTTTTTCCCCTCTTTCTAAGAGCATACAGGCTGTACCCAGTCATGGTAACAACTTAAAGCACGGGTGAGTTAAAGCATCTTTTTGCGTGTGCTCTTGTGTGCATGCCTGTGGGGAGGTCAAAGAGCCACCTCCAAGTGTCTTCCTGAATTCTGCTCCACCTCCCACCAGACTGAGAGCTCACTAGTTAGCCTAGAAGGGTTTTCTGGCTGGACAGAAAACCCCCCGTCTCTACCTGCAAGCCTGGCAGTCAGTGACACTTGCCTGGTTTTTAATGTGGATTCCAATTCAAGTGCTCATGCGTGAGTGGCAGACATTTGACACCTTCTCCAAATCCAAAGCACCCTTCAGTTCTTACGCACCTGAGAAGCTCTAACTGAAAAACCCAAACATACTGGAAATTTGTCCAAGAATATATATTTACACTCCAAATAGAACCAGCTGCTGTGTCGTCTTTGAAGCTGAGCTATGCCCAAACCACCAAATCTGAAGAAAGGCCCAGGCATGGTAAATGTGTAAACATTTAATCCACTAATTGGGGCAAAGCTGCCTGCAGGTTGTCTACAGCCTGTTCCCCATCCTCTGAAGCTCAGCATGCAGGCTTGCTCCCTGCATGAGGACCTGCAGTCACAACCTGTCGAGGCTCAGCTGGGAATGGAATCTCTCCTACACTCACTCTTTCCTCCTTGAAGGCACACTTGTTCGGTAGCCTGTGAAGTAAGTCATTGGAAAATGTTTTATTATTGTTAGCAAAACAAAAATGCTTATTTCTTTTCTATTGATGGGGGTGGGGCAGAAGCATGGCTGCATCAAGCAGTACTGATTTAGTAGCTCACAGAGACAGGCTGGAAGTTGTGCCCAAGGCCAAGTTCTGTATTCAGGCTGATCAATAGCTTCTCCAGAGACGTCTGCTATGTGTGCTGATTGAGATCTATAATACAAGCACTTGTGGTATGAAGGCAAGTGATGAGAAAGTCAAGGCCATACTCAGATATCTGGGGAGTTTGAGGATAGCCTGGGCTACATGAGTCTCTTCCTCAAAAACAAAGTAAAAAATAAATAATAGCTTATTGACTTGTGTGTGTTTGGGAACTGTCTTAGTCACAGTTTTATTTGCTGTGATGAAACACCATGACCATGGCAACTCTTGTGAGGGAAAACATCCAACTGTGGCTAGATTACAGTTTCAGTGGTTTATTCCATTATCATCGTGGCTGGAAGCAAGGCAGCATCCAGATAGACATGGTGGAAGAGGAGGAGCTTCCTCTTGATCCACGGGAAATGGAAGGAAACTGTGTCCCACACTGGGCATAGCTTAAGCATATATGAGACCTCAAAGCCCATCTCCACAGTGACACAGTTCCTCCAACAAAGCAGCACCTCCTAATAATGCCTAATTGTTGTTCATGTAGCTCTTGCTGTCCTGGAACTTACTATGAAGACAGGCTGTTCTCAAACTCAGAGGCAGATGCCTTTGCCTCTCAGAATTAAAAGCACCCCCACAACACCTCCGGACAATTCAAAGCAATTTATTTCACAAATGTTATAAACAAGGAAATCTGTGTGGTACACTACATATTAGAATTTCTTTTTCAAATTCTAAGTAGGAGCTGGCTATAATGTAGTTAGTAAAATATTTGACCAGCATCTATAAAGCCCCGAGTTCCATCCCTTGAACTGTATCAAACTGCACATGGTGGACACGCCTGTAACCGCAGCACTTGAGAGGTGAAAGCAGGAGGACCAAAAGTTATTCTTGGCTAACAGTGAGTTTATGGCCAGGGTGTGGGACACAACATCCTGGGCTTTTGTTGCTGTTAGCAGTCATGGAGGTTTTGGTTTGTTTTTTTATTCTTATTGTTATTGTTTTGTTTTTCAAGACAGGGTTTCTCTGTGTGGCCCTGGATGTCCTGAAACTTACTGTATAGACCAGACTGGCCGTAAGCTCAGATATCCACCTGCCTCTGCCTCCGCCTCTGCCTCTGCCTCTGCCTCTGCCTCTGCCTCTGCCTCCCAGAATCCTGTATATATACTGTGAAATATATATATTCACAGTATAAAGAAAATTTTTACAAGAGTATTATGTATACATATAATCAATATAGATAAAATAACTTGCAAGAAAAAAGTCTCTTTCTTGATGATTATCATCACATCTTTGGAAAGCAATAACTAGAAGCCCTGCTTTTTCACTTTGAACAGTAAAGTTCTGCAAAGGTTGCTTTATCCATTAAATTGTGAAAATTATTAGTCTAGGGATGTAGCTCAGTGGCAGAGCAACTACCTACCATAAGAGAAGGCCTGGTTTGATGCTGAACAGAGAAGAGGTGGAGAGAGAGACAGAGACAGAGGCAGAGAGGCAAGATCTTACTTCACATCTCTGTGATAGCAGCGGCACCTAGTGGTCTATGTTAGCTTAACTTTTTAAGATATTTACTTAACTTTCAAATGATAGAACTTTCACAACAGATCAAAATACAGAGTTGTAGAGCCCAGTGCCAAGGGGATACAATCCTGCAATGGGATCACTGCAGAAGAGGAGCAAGGAAGGCTGTAGGAGACAGAGGATCAGAGAATCTTAGAATTACCTTGCATTACTAAAATAGTTGTGGTGGCTCATGACTTCCAGTCCAGCATTCAGGACATGGAAACAGGAAGTTCAGGAGTGCCTAGCAATTTGGATTTTAGTTAATTCCACATGTAATCAAGTTGAAAAGCCAAGAATAGCCGCTGTAGCCTCCATGAAGTAAACCCACAGAAGTTTGAACATCCAGGTGTGCACAAAGCAAGTGGTATTTGAGAATTAAACATCAAAACTGACCAAATAAAGCCATGGCAGAACAGGGCCACCAAGCAATTGCAGTCAAAGGAAAAGTTGTAAACCTCTATAATTTGTGTTTATGGAAAAAGAATATTATGGCAATCCCATATTTCTAAACAAGCCCCAGATAAGACAAGTGGATAGTAGAACTTACTCTATTTATATACAGTATTGATGATAAAATGGCAGAAGGCAAGTGGATAGTACAACTTACTGTATTCATATATAGTACTGACAACGAAATTGCAGAAAGCATATTGGGGACTTCCACTCCACAGAGATCAGAATGACTTAACAAACTATCCATCCTGGCTAGGGAGTGACTCTAACAAGTCTCGAGCAAAATTCCTCAGAAGTTTGTCTTTCCTCTTCGGTGACCTCATTTGACTCTCTCATACTGGCTTAACTCCAAGATGTGGGAGACACACAACACAATCTTTTGAAATTCCTGTAACTCTAATTAAAAGTCTTGCCCAGTAAAAGAAAGAAAGACACGAATTCATACTTTGAAGGCTTAGGAGAGCAGCTTGCTCTTAGAGCATGCATTCAGCATGTGTAAAGCCTGTGAAACACATCATATTTTCTGTTTCTCTGAAACGTGTAGAGACAGGACCCTCTAGAGTCCAGGAGAAGTGTGCTTCAGAAGGGAAAGGTTAACAGCATATCAATTCTGAACTTGTCTGGAGACACGGAAGGTGTCTGGCCAAGACTGGCTAAAGAGAGAACCTCTCAAGTGATAAATACGATTCTATCAATGAAGGGCTCTAGGCAGCCCAAGCATAGCAAGCAGGGCACCAACAGGTTGTGCCCTTCACCCTTGTCTCTCTCTCTTCCCAACCATTAGATTACATTCCTAAAGCTGATCCCCAAGGTCTACTCCGTTATTCCCTAATTTGGCGGCTGACTCATTCCTGAGACAAAACACCCGGGTCCAACAATCAAATTTTATTATTTGGCTCACATGTCCAATCATGACTTAACAATTCACTCTTGCATGGACTTCCTTTTTGTTCTCTTTAAAAACCCACTCAAAAAAAAAAAAAAAAAAAAAAAAACACTTGCTACTGCTACTTCTTGTGAGAGACCAAAAGAATTAAGAACTAGGCGGCCGCCGCGGCTGGTGTGGGGTTGAGTCAGTTGTGGCACCCGGAGCTGCTGACCCGATGGGAGGCTCTCGGAACCCGCGGCCCGGTAGCAGGCGCGGAGCTCCGGGAGTCGTGAGCCTGGCCCCCGTCCTAGAGCGGCACAGAGCCGGCGTCACCACCGCCGCTGTCTCCGATGGCGTCCGCCTCCGGGGCCATGGCGAAGCACGAGCAGATCCTGGTCCTCGACCCGCCCTCAGACCTCAAATTCAAAGGCCCCTTCACAGATGTAGTCACTACAAATCTTAAACAGCAAAATCCATCGGATAGAAAAGTATGTTTCAAAGTGAAGACTACAGCACCTCGCCGGTACTGTGTGAGGCCCAACAGTGGAATTATTGACCCGGGGTCAACTGTGACTGTTTCAGTAATGCTACAGCCCTTTGATTATGATCCGAATGAAAAGAGTAAACATAAGTTCATGGTACAGACAATTTTTGCTCCACCAAACATTTCAGATATGGAAGCTGTGTGGGAAGAAGCAAAACCTGATGAATTAATGGATTTTAAATTGAGATGTGTATTTGAAATGCCGAATGAAAATGATAAACTGAATGATATGGAACCTAGCAAAGCTGTTCCACTGAATGCATCCAAACAAGATGGATCCCTGCCAAAACCACACAGTGTTTCACTCAATGATACAGAGACAAGAAAACTGATGGAAGAGTGCAAGAGACTTCAGGGGGAAATGATGAAGCTATCAGAAGAAAACTGACACCTGAAAGACGAAGGCTTAAGGCTCAGAAAGGTAGCACATTCGGACAAACCAGGATCCACCTCAGCTGCATCCTTCAGAGATAATGTCACCAGCCCTCTTCCTTCTCTTCTGGTTGTAATCACAGCCATTTTCATTGGATTCTTTCTAGGGAAATTCATCTTGTAGAGTGAAGCATGCAGAATGCTATTTCTTTTTTTTTTTTTTCTCTCAACCAGAAAAAGATTTGTTTACCTACCATTTCATTGGTAGTATGGCCTGGGGTGACCATTTTTTTTGTGTGTACAGCATCATATAGGCTTTGCCTTTAATGATCTCTTACGGTTAGAAAACACAATAAAACAAACTGTTCGGCTACTGGACAAATTGTATATTGTCAGATCATCACTAGCAGATGTCAGTTGCACATTCAGTCCTTTATGAAATTCATAAATAAAGAATTGTTCTTTCGTTGTGGTTTAAAAAAGAAAAAAGAATTAAGAACTAGGTTTTTGGGGTACTGAGCTAAAAAGTTTAAAACCTGTCAGGCCAGTTAACCTTGCTGCTTCTAGGCAGATCCAGCCCATTGCAGGGAAGAGCTGACTTTGCTGCTCATGAGAGGTTCTGCTGCTAGGAAACCAACCCTGATGGCCTTGCTCCTGTCGATAATCACCCTGTCTCCCCTAGCAGCAGTCTAGCAGTCCAGGACAAGACTGAAACCCAAAGCCAGCACATGGCAAGACGGAAGCCCAAGGTCAACCATTTCCCCTCACACACACCCCTCCCCACCACCGGCAAAAGAGAACAAAGAAAGCCGAAACCTTTTTTGGTCCTGGCACTTTCCCATAGCAAAAAGTTTATGAAATGTAGCACCCCCCTTTTCTGTATTAACCAATCTAAGCTTGCCAGGCTAGACTCTCCTCTTTTGGGTGTACAGGGAAGGACTGGGACCTATAAATAGCCCACAATCCAGATCTCGGGGCTCTCAGTTGGATGCCAATGCCTTGGTGTCTATGAGAGTGCAGCTCGAGCTATAAATAAAGATCCTCATGTGTTCTACTCCTGGTGGTCTTTTGGTGATCTCACAAATTGGACATAACATCTTGGGGGCTCATCTGGGATCCCCAAGACACACCCCTCCCAGGAACCACCACCACCTACCTGCAAGCCGGAGGATCAAAATCCCAGGTAAGCATGTTTGCCTTGGCCAAATTCTGTCTTTGTTCTGCTATCCTGTGTCTCTGTTCTGATATTCTGGGTCTGAGATCTCAAGGTGTTGGCATTGGTGGCCAAAAAGCAGCCATATCAGTAGGACTCTGGCTGATGAGCTGGAAGGCCATGGTCATGGGGATCTGGGAGACATCCCAGGTCCTGGTGAGAACAGAGAGCTTCACAAGTGGGACAGTAGGTCCCAAGTCTGTTTGCTAGACCTAGAAGAAAGTGAGTCGCTCCCACGGAGACAGAAAGTGCTGCCAAAACACTGGTTTGGGTTCTTACCCACTCGACTTGCAGAATGTGTTGTTTGGCTTTGTGTTTGTCTGTCTTGCTGTCTGCAATAACTGTTCTCATTTATTTGGATGAGACTCGGATGACATACAATATGGGACAGACTCCTTCCATTCTTGGACTTACTCCTCGCCCACTTCAGAGAAGTTAGGGCCAGGGAGGGAACCTTTCTCTTTCTCTTAACAGAAACAAATTCACCACCTTTTCCAGCTCTGAATGGCCCACCTTCAAAATTGGATGGACATGAGAGAGGTCTTGGAAGTGATCTAACAGCCAAATCAATGATCCTCAAACCCCTCACCCAGGCCACCCAGACCAGTTTCCTTACATCATGGTCTGGGAACACCTGGTGCTTAACAACCCCCCCCCCATATGGCTCAAGTCTTTCAAACCTTTTCTCCATACTAACCCAATTTATTTAGGTCCAGAAGCCAATACGGTGTTAACTATGGCAGAGCAAAGCAGCCAGAGCTGCTTTTTTGGAAGAACAGCACCCCAAGTTACTCTCTTGCAGTATGTAGATGATCTGCTGATAGCTGCTGCTGACAAGGAGACTTCCCTACAGGAGCAAAGGACTTACTCAACACTCTGGGAGAACTTGACTATCAAGCCTCGGCTAAGAAGGCCCAAATATGCAGGTCAGAAGTGCAATACCTAGGCTACATCCGAAAGGAGAGTAAAAGATGGTTGTCAGACTAAGATCAGAAAGGAGAGGAGAACCTCCCCTATCAGTGGACTTGGGGAGGGGTATGCACGCAGAAATGGGAGGGAGGGTGGGATCGGGAGGGGAAGAAGGAGGGGCTTATGGGGGGATACAAAATGAATAAAGTGTAATTAATAAAAAATAAATAAAAAGTTAAAAAATAAAAAAAAAAGATGGTTGTCAGATGCCCGCAAGGAAACAGTCCTCAAGATCCTGACCTCCATGAGTCAGAAACACGTATGGGAATTATTGGGGTCAGCTGGATTCTGTAGGCTCTGGATACCACATTTCACAGAGCTTGCTAAGCCACTTTATGAGGCCACCAAAGAACAGTCAGGTGACTTCTCATGGACAGCTGAGCATCAGCAGGCCTTTGAGACCAGAAAAGGGACATTGCGGTCAGCCCCAGCCCTTGGGTTGCCTGATGTTACCAAACCATTCCAACTGTTTATAGATGAGAAAAAAAGGAATAGCAAAGGGGTCCTCACTCAGACGCTTGTGCCATGGAGGAGAACAATAGCCTACTTTATCCAAGAAGCTAGACTCAGTGGCAGCCAGATGGCCCCCATGCCTCCGCATCATTGCTTCAGTAGTATTACTGGTCAAGGATGCTAACAACTTAAATCTAGGGAAGGACTTAGTTATAACCCTGACCCATTATCAAGCACTGCTGCTGAATCCTCCTAGAGTCACTTTTCAGGTGCTGACTTCCTTGAATCCAGCCACTCTGTTGCCAGACCCAGATCTGGATGCCTCCTGTATGACTGCCCTGAGATCTTAGCCCATGTGCATGGAATCCAAGCTGATCTCCAGGATGTCCCCTGACCAATGCACACAAGACCTGGTTCACTTTGGGAGCAGCCTCGTCAGGGGTGGAAAAATGTATGTGGGGGTGGTAGTGACGTCACTGACTGAGAGTACGTCACTGACTGAAAGGCAGAGCCCTTCCTCTTGGGACTTCAGCCCAGAAAGCCCAGCTTACAGCACTGACTAAGGCATTAACTCTGAGAAAAGATCTAAGTCTTTTTTTTTTTTTGTATTTTATTTTTTTCTTATCAGTTACATTTTATTAACTCTGTACCCCAGCCGTGTCCCGATCCCTCATTCCCTCCCAGTCCCTCCCTCCCTCCCTCCTCTCCACCGTGCCCCTTGCCAAGTCCACTGATAGGGGAGGACCTCCTCCCCATTCATCTGATCCTGTTTTATCAGGTATCTTCAGGACTGGCTGCAAAGCTCTCCTCTGTGGCCTAACAGGACTGCTCCTCCCTTGGGGGGTGGGGAGGCCAAAGAGCCAGTCACTATGGGAAACCAATTGGTTACTGAGCTACCACAGGCTACATCTGAGCAGAGGTTCTAGGTTACATTCATACATGGTCCTTGATTGCATGTCAGTCTCAGAAAAGACCCTGTGCCCAGATATCTTTGGTCCTTGTGGAGCTCCTATCCTTTCCTCATCAGACTAACTCCCCTTCTTTCTTATGATTCCCTGTACTTTGCCAAAGGTTTGGTCATGAGTCTTTGCTTTGAAAACACTGCTAGTTAGAGTCTTTCCAATGCGCTCAGTAGACTCCTTTCATACGTTCAATGCACATCCCATCTGTCATTCTAAACGAGGATTGATCATCTTACCCCATGTCCACTCTCTTGATTATCTTTTTTAGGTGTACAGATTTCATTATGTTTATTATATCTTATAGGTCTATATAAGTGAGTATATACCGTGTTTGTCTTTCTCCTTCTGGGATATTTCACTCAGGATGATCTTTTCTAGGTCCCACCATTTGCCTGCAAATTTCATGATTTCCTCCTTTTTGATTGCTGAGTAGTATTCCATTGTGTAGAAATACCACAATTTCTGTACCCATTCCTCCGTTGATGGACATCTGGGTTGTTTCCAGGTTCTGGCTATTACAAATAAAGCTGCTATAAACATGGTTGAGCAAATATCCCTTTTGTGTACTTGAGCAAACTTTGGGTATATACCTAGCAGTGGTATAGCTGGGTCTTGAGGAAGCACTATTCCTAATTGTCTTAGAAAGCGCCAGATAGATTTCCAGAGTGGTTGTACCAGTTTACATTCCCACCAGCAGTGGAGGAGGGTTCCCCTTTCTCCACAACCTCTCTAGAATGTGTTGTCACTTGAGTTTTTCATCTTGGCCATTCTGATGGGTGTAAGGTGATATCTCAGGGTCGTTTTGATTTGCATTTCCCTGATGGCTAATGAGGATGAGCATTTCTTTAAGTGCTTCTCTGCCATTCGATATTCCTCTGTCGAGAATTCTCTGTTTAGCTCTGTTCCCCATTTTTTAAGTGGATTACTTGGTTTGCTGCTTTTCAGCTTCTTTAGTTCTTTGTGTATACTCGATATTAGTCCTCTGTCAGATAAAGGGTTAGTGAAGATTCTTTCCCCATCTGTAGGCAGGCGTTTTGTTTTGATGACAGTGTCCTTTGCTTTACAGAAGCTGTTCAGTTTCATGAGGTCCCATTTATTGGTTGTTGCTCTTAGAGCCTGTGCTGTTGGTGTTCTGTTCAGGAAGTTGTCTCCTGTGCCAATGAGTTCAAGGGTATTCCCCACTTTTTCTTCTAACCGATTTAGTGTGTCCCTTTTTATGTTGAGGTCTTTGATCCACTTGGACTTTAGTTTTGTGCAGGGTGATAAATAGAGATCTATTTTCATTTTTCTGCATGTGGACATCCAGTTGGACCAGCACCATTTGTTGAAGATGCTGTCTTTTTTTCCATTGAATGGTTTTGGCTAATGTGTACACTGATAGTTGATATGGTTTCGCTATCGCACATGTGCCTGGCGCCATCTACCGGGAGCGAGCCTATTGACAGCTAAAAGGAAAACCATTAAAAACAAAGAAGAAATACTGGCATTATTAAAAGCTCTCTGGGCAGAGTACAGGAAAGCCTATGAAAGAAGGGAGAGATAGTAGGTCCTCCCTAAGAAGCCAGACAATTAAATGGGCTACAGGATTGCCCATGTCCCAATACCTAGATGGATGGTAGAAATCAACTGAAGGAAACTTGATACTCCCTGAAAAGCTGGGAGAAAATATGTTAAGAAAAATCCATCACTCCATCCATACGTGGCACTCCCCTTGCAAGCTTTGATCTAACAATAAAGGTTTGATCCAAAAATACTATCAGAGATGCAGACTCTAAGACTGGTGATATTTGTTTCCAACTACAAGGGATGCAAACTGACAAATGCTGTACCTAATGGTAAAAATGCAGGTAACTGGCTGAAAAGTAAGAAAGCAGGAGCCTACTGGGAAATAGATTTCACAGAAGTAAAACCTGGGAAACATGATTATAGGTATTTGCTAGTTTTTGTAAACACCTTCTCAGGATGGACTGAAGCCTTCCCCACAAAGCACGAAATGGCACGAATTGTAGTCAAGAAGTTACTAGAAGACATCCTATCAATGTATGGTTTTCCTCAGATAATAGGATCAGATAATGGACCAGCTTTTATGTCCAAGGAAAGTCAGAGTTTGGCCACAGTTCTGGAGATTGATTGGAAGTTACGTTGCGCTTATAGACCCCAGAGTTCAGGGCAGGTAAAATGGATGAATAGAACTCTAAAAGAGCCCTTAACTAAATTCACCTTGGAGACCGGTAAGACTAGGTGGCTCTCCTTCCATTTGCATTCTAGCAGGTGTGCGATTCTCCTTATCAGATGGGACTTACGCCTTTTGAGATTATGTTTGGAGTCCCTCTCATTATCCTTAGCCTACAAGCTGAGGTCATTGCTGAGTTTGAAGACAGAGACTTCCTAAACGACCTCAAGGGGATACAATGGCCCCATAAACATGTTTGGCCTAAGCTAAGAGCTCTTTATGAAACAGGTCCTCCCCCGGAGCTTCATTGCTATAGACCAGGAGATCGGGTCTGCGTCAAGAGACACCTCCAGGAGTCACTGAAACCATGCTGGAAGGGACCATACATGGTGCTGCTGACAGCACCAACTGCCATCAAATTTATGGCTCTGGTCCACGTGGATCATTACAGGAGTCACTGATTTTACTGGCAGAAGTCGTGTTACAAAATAGGAGAGGTGTAGACTTGCTATTCTTCCAGCAAGGAGGACTCTGTGCAGCCCTCAAAGAAGAATGTTGTTTTTACATTGACCACCCCAAAATAGTCAGAGAGTCCTTGGCTAAGGTGAGAGAAAACCTGGCTAAACATGACAAAGCAAACCAAAGCTGGTTTGAATCTTGGTTTAGTGCTTCCCCTTGGTTTACTACTTTGTTCTCTGCCTTAATAGGACCCTTGCTGATAGTGTTACTTATGCTTACCCTCAGCCCCTGCATATTAAATAGATTGATTGCCTTTATTAGACAAACATTGGGAGCAATCCAGCTAATGGTCATGAGGACTCAACATCAAGCCCTCAATCTGATCACTGAGGCAAGAGAATCTACATTTCAGGAAGCCCCATGATTGGACCTATGAGAAACCTGTCAAAGGGGGGAATGAAAGACCAAAGGAATTAAGAACTGGGTTTTATGGGTACTGAGCTAGAAAGTTTAAAACCTGTCAGGCAGTTGACCTTGCTGCTTCTAGGTAGATCCAGCCAGCTGCAGGGAAGAGCTGGCCTTGCTGCTCATGAGAGGTTCTGCTGCCAGGAAACCAGCCCTCATGGCCTTGCTCCTGTCAATAATCACCCTGTCTTCCCTAGCAGCAGTCTAGCAGTCCAGGACAGGACCAAAGACCAAGGTCAACCATTTCTCCCTGTCCCCAAAAAGGAAACCAGACCATTCATGGTCCTGGCACTTTCCCATAGCAAACAGTTTATGAAATGTAGCATCCCCTTTTTTCTGTATTAACCAACAGAAGCTTGCCAGGCTAGAATCCCCTGCTTTGGGTGCGCTGGGAGGGACTGGGCCCTATAAATCACCCACAATCCGGAGCTCAGGGCTCTGAGCTGGATGCCAATGCCTTGGTGTCTGTGAGAGTCCAGCTCGAGCTGCAAATAAAGATACTTGTGTGTTTTTCAACAGACTCGACTCCTGTGGTCTTTGGAAGATCTCGCAAATCGGACACAACACTTGGTGTCTGGGTATGTCCTGTACGAACTCAACTCTGAGGGGACAACCTCAACCCTCAAACTGATAGAGGTCGCACACAGCAAACTCCTACCAAGGCTGGGTGTGGCGGCCTGTGCCTCTTGTTCTACATCCTGTTGTTTTTATTCTAGCTGCTATCAAGAAAAGGCCTAGTGAGATGGGTTATTTATTTGACTTCTTTGAGGTCTTATCTAGTCTTTCTGAAAGTCTTCCTTTTTTTTTTTTAAAGTGTGTGTGTGTGTGTGTGTGTGTGTGTGTGTGTGTGTGTGTGTGTACATGCATGTAGAGGGCAAAGGTCAACTCGCAGTAGTCAGTTCTCTCCTCCTGCCATGGAAAATCCCATGGATCAAACTCAGGCCATCAGGCTTGGCAGCAAGTACTATGACCTACAGAGCTACCCCACCGACCCCTCCTTTTTATTGCCAGTTTATTCCAAATTTAGCTTGGTGTTCCCAGGCAGCATGTGCAACTCTCTTCATTGCACTAACTTCTATATCCTAAGATCTGGCTGTTATTTCCTTCCTTCTTTCCTTCCTTTCTCACTTAGACTTTCTCCACATTTACACTCACTTAACATATATACACATACACACTACAAGTTAAGATGCACATATGAGAAAGATAGGCATACTTTGTCTTTCTGAACTTCATTAATTAATTAATGTAATACTTTAATTAATACAATATATTATTTTCCAGATCCATCCAAATACTTCCTATATTCTGAAAGTTTAAAAAACAGTAAATAAATAAAAACAGTAAATAAGAAGAAAGGACAGCCAGGGAGCCCCTCACTGTGGGGTGATAGCAGAGAGCACTGAAAATACCCTGGTGAAAACAAATGCCAAACTCTGAAGGCAGCTACAAAGTCTGAAAGTTACCTGTTTCCTAAACTCTGCCCTCCAGCCTGGCTGTATCCGTAAAGTTAAAGAATTGACCAGAGTCACATACGTCTTCAAGCCGCGTATGTGCCAGCCCATGGTTAGTGTTCACTTGCTCTGGATCGTTTATATTAGTGGCATTTGCAGATAGGTGTGTGGTAGAAAAGTAAACAGTTGAATGCCCACACCACTTCCTGTTTCCTTGTCAATTCTTCACAAGGAAATGCGTTTTTACTTATTTATTCTTTGCCTTGAGAATACAGATTTACCTTGAAGGAGTCCTAATTAAAGCCAGCTAGCTTAGTGACTAATCCAGCCAGCTAGATTAGTGAGTGAGTCAAAGAACTTGCATGAGAAAGTCCGCGTTTTCATGACCTGGGAGAGAGAGTACGAGAATGCTTACCAACCGGCACAGCCTAGTCCTGGCCCAACACACTGAGGACTCTGTCTAAACCTCACGGGCCCTTTCCTGGCTTCTCGCAGGACAGGAATGTTTCTGGTAAGTGTTTATAAGATTCCAGTATTTTCTTTGACTCAAAATGAAACTTTTCTTTTTTGTTCATCTGTACTGACTGCTAAGATGTTTCCCTTACACAAATACATGAAGCTAATGCTCGTTCTTTCCTGGATATATATTTTTTAACTGTAGAAGCAATATGGCTCAAGAGGAAGGAAGGCAATGTCTGCTTTGTAAGAAATGCCGCGTGAGCGGACTTCCCTTCTCCTTTGCTAAGTATCTCTTGTTTGTCCTGATTTTTCTTCCCCCAAGTTAGAAAATACATGTTTTTATTTAGTTCATGATCATTTAAGCAAACTAAATTAAACCACAAACCCTTACTTGGTTCTTGTACTTTCCTATTGTGGAAAATATGGTACTATGAAACAAGAAGCAATTTCAAGGAAAAATGCTGGGGAACATAGATAAATAAGGCCCTTTCTTATTTTAATACTATCATTAAAAGTATTATTAAAAGCATTCCTTCTTGAATAAGTTACCTTTACATAGTGAATAGCCGGTAAAAATCTGTGGCCATACTCTACATATTCAACATAGAAGTTTTAGGGAAGATATGAAGGCACATTTATGTTTCTAAACTTCAAACTGATATATCAGACTTGTACATTATGTGACAAATGTGGAAATTTTGCTTACAAAAAAAAATCATTGCTAACAATTTTTAAGGCTCTTTGGAATGTAATATTTATAGTAAATATATCTATGCACTTATGCAATGTTACCTTTTTGTATCTAGAAGTCCAGCCTAGGGGGAGAGATGTACGCCTTCAGTAGCAATGCCATTGTGTTCCCAACATTTCATTTTTAAAATTATTTAAGCATGGTGAAGAATGCAGCAAGAATGTCTGAACACTTAGGCTCTGGACTTCATGACTAGCGTGTTGCTATGTTAGCTGCCTCACTTGTCCACAATCCACCTATCTATACATCCATCAGTTTATCTTGTTTCTTCTATGACGCATGATGAGGTTAAAGACCTCAGTAAAGCTAAGTCTAAACCTTTAAGAAGATATATCGCTAGAGTTTATTATGCCACCTTTTGCCTGGAATGAAAGTCCATGTCCAACGACCCTGTACCACTGCCTTCAGTCAGAGAGTTCTACTCAGGGTCAGGAAGTCATTAAATGAGAAACTCAGAAGCACTCAGGAGGCAGAGAAGCAAGTAGATCTCTGTGGCATTGAGGCCAGCTTGATAGATACAGCAAATTACAAGCCAGACAGGTCTACCTTGCCTCAAAGGGAAAAAAAAGTTTATAGAGTTCCAACATCAACCAGGACTGCAAGATACAGGTTTAACAACCTAAATAAACAGTGTTTCTGAATGAGGTGTGGTCCTGCAGTCCACCTGTCTTTAACAGCTGTCTGATTCAAATAAGATGATTTGATAATGAATGTCTAATTTCATCCAAATGACTAAACACACACATTCAAGAATACCTAAAGAGAGCCAGGCCAGGTAGCTCCCACTCTGAGTCCTAGCACTTTAGATGCTAAAGCAGGAGGATTTCTGTGAGTTTAAAGTCAGCCTGCCTCAAAACAAACAATTAAAACTCCCCCAGGATGTGGAGGAAGGAGGATCAGAAGTCTGAGATAATTTTACAACCAAGTCCAAGACTAGCCTGGGCTACAAGATAAAAAGCATTTTTTCATGCAGGGCATACTATTCACCTCAATCCTCTCAAACTGAAGAGCATAAGATCTGCATGCTAGGCTCTGAGAGATATAATTCTACCCTGTCAAAAGAGTGACCACTTTGGGGGCTGGAGAGATGATGCAACAGTTCAGAATACGCACTGCCATTCCAAAGGTCCTGAGTTCAATTCCTAGCACTCACATGGCAGCTCACAATTGTCTGGTGCCGTCTTCTAGTATGCAGGTGTACACGTAGGCAAAATACCCATATATGTTAATTTTTTAAATGACTGATTTGAAAAGCATGCAAAAGAGGAAGCCTCAGGTATTAGCTTTCATGCTCAAGACTGAGCTTAAATTACTTATAAATTCAAAAGACCATGGAGAAAATCAGCCTGGGTGAGATAACCCAGACCCGGAAAGACACACATGGTATACACTCACTAATAAGCAGATTTTAGTCAGATAGTACAGGATAGACATATTACAGTACACAGAAGAAAAACCCAATGGGCATCTTAGGCTTCAGGTCAGCCCACTAGTGGGGGATATCTCTGACACAGACTATGTGGCCTGATCACTTCCCCCTGATGGGACTTCCCTACCAGGCTACAGGGGAGGAAGATGAACTCCGTCCTCATGTGAATAGATGAGCTGAAGTGTCTGGGTAGGGAGCACCCATATTCTGAAGAATAGGGGAAGGGTTATGCAGAAAGAAGGGTTGGACTGGGAAGAGAGGAGGAAGGGGTCTATGTCCGAGATGTAAATTGAATTAATTAATTTAAAAAAAAAACAGAAAAGACCAGGGAGATCAATTATTTTCAGTCGCAGAAGGATTCTGATTATTTTGCTTAGAGTATGACTGGCTACCTACAGTGAAGGGGGAGTAAAAAAGATGGAAAGTTACTAATCTCAGCGTGAACCTGAGTGTAGTGTGCATACACTTAGGAAAGAAAGAGATAAAGGTCTAGGAATCCACATCTCAGAGACTTGTGAGCCGCTAAATGGTTCTTTCAACGATATGTGACTACTGCCTGAAGATTTCTGGGAGAACAGCAAGTGAAAAGCCCAAACCCTTGTGTGATTTTTAATTCTCCCAAGTTTTTATTTGCCAAGATTCCAAGATTCTCCAGCAATTATTTTACCTTTTACAATCACAAATAATTTTTAAAAGCAGGTTTAAAACAAACAAACAAAACTATAAAGATGCAGAAGGTGAAATTAAACTGAAAATCAGACAAGTGTGGTGCCACAAGCCTTTAATCCTGTCACTCAAGGTCACTGAATCCTAGACAAGCTTGAGCTACATATCAAAACTGTCTCAAAATAATAAAATATGTTAGTAAGTAAATAAACTGAAAGGCAAGCATACTTTGTAAAGAATTTGGTGGACCAGGTGGTCCAGGACTGTAATCCCAGTACTTAAGAGGCAGAGGCAGGTGGATGGGCAAGTTCTGAACAAACCAACATAATAGAGGCAGAGAGACTGACAGATATGGACGCTCATCCCTGTAATTCAGTATCTGGGATACTGAAGCAGAAAAAATGAGATAAGTTTTAATTCAGTCTGGACTAACAGTGAGTTTTAGGCTAACCTGTTATGCTGTGTGAGAGCCTATCTCAATAAATGTTGAAATAAAAACACAATACGTATAGGGTGAGAATAGTTGGGGTTTTATTTTTTTCATTTATACCTTATTTTTGAGACAGGGCTTCACAATGTAGCCCTGGCTAGCTTAGAAGTTTTATATAGACTAGACTAGTCTCATACTTACAGCAATCCTCCTGCCTTTCCCAAGTCTGGGACTGAAAGTGTAAGCCTCCAAAGCTGGTTTGTCACTTTTAAAATAAGTGTGTGGGGGCTGGAGAGATGATACAGTCGTTAGAACAACTTGTTGCTCTTGCAGAGGACCTGAGTTCAGTTCCTAGCACAACTGCCTATGACTACAACTCCAGATCTGAGGTCTTCTTCTGGCCTCCTAGAACACTCACAGCCACATGTGCATATGGACAGACAGACACACTCACACACAAAATAAAATATGTTTAAAACCTGAGTAGGCAGAGCTGGAAGTCCTCACAGGTGTCAATGCAGGCAGAGATCGGCAAAGAAATAAGAGTGAAAACCCGGTGCAGGTTGACCTCAAAGAGGCTAATGCCAGGCGGTTTATTCCTAATGTATTCAGGCCCAGTATACTGGGGGTAAAGTTCCTGGTGTAACACAATCCCTGATGCACCACAAGTGTAATTAATTATATCAAAACTCAACTCAGGGTATGTGTCATTTCTTCCAAGGAGACGGTTTCTGGAGATGCTTCCTGCACTAGATGCTAAGTGCAGAGGGCCTGGTCTGGTCTCAGTCATACAGAAAGTGTAGCGTTTACTTGGGCTGTTAGCCACCTGCAGTCCTGGCTGGGGAGCCTGGGGCAGTCTCTGGCTATAAAAGTCATTTAGATTACTACTTAGGTCCTGGTTGTGGGCGTTTGATATGGCCTGGCCCAACAGATAATAGATTGCCAGGAGAGCAATCACCTCCAATTCTCAGTTTTCAGGGTGGAAAAATAGGTTTTTCATCATTCTTATTGAAAAGAAAATCCTGCATGTTTAACATTCCTGATTTCTCTGGAGATCTATAGGCACAGGACCTTAGTCCCAAAAGCAGACCCAGTTCCCTCTTCTAGACTCTGTGGCACCCATGGAGACACACACACATACATAACATACATACATACATGCATGCACATACAAATTAATTAACTAATTAATTAATTAATTCATCATGTAGACTAAAGTGCTGACACACTTATGGTTCCAGCACTCAGAAGACAGAGGCAAGAAGATCAGGAATTCAAACTCATCCTTGACTTGGTTTTATAGTAGGCTCAAGGTCAACCTGAGTCACATAGAACACTGTCTCAAAAATAAAAACAAAAAAAACAAACCACACACACACACACACAAAAAAAAAAAAAAAAAAAAAAAAACACATACACACACCAAGAGAAAAATCATGTTGCTAAAAGAAATTTTAAAGATGGACCAAGCACAGATTGAGACTAAATTTAACAGAATCTTTTAAAGTGAAAATCTGCGAAGGCAATTCTTGGCAGGCACAGGAAGAAAAATGAATCTCAATGACTGTTTACTGAGACCTGCCAAATTGTCAGGCACCGTTCAACATGTCTCATTTCATTTGATCCTCCCTAGATCTTCAAAAGTCGACTTTCTTTTTTTTTAATTTTTCTTTTTCTTTTTTTGTATTAATTACAATTTATTCATTTTGTATCCCAGCTGTAAAAGTTGACTTTCTAAACTTCTGGAGTAAACAAACCCACTAATAACAGTATATGTTGCTCCTATGGGACAGAGTATCTTGCTCTAGGCAATGTTTTCAGCACAACTAAAATAAAGGCAAAGAACACTTGCTCATTAAGCCGTGGGTGAATATGTACAGTAAACATCAAGTGGTGTCCCTTAAACATATACAATTTTTATATGCAAACATACTTCAAAAGATACAAAAAGTCTTGTGGGTAGCATAAATCTCAAAGAATTTCTGAAGGATAATAAGAAAATGATATAGAAATATCTTAGATGGGCAGGATAGGTGGTGTTCAGCATAAAGTTAGAAAATTAGGTGGATATAAAGACTCTGGGTGGTGGTGACACATGCTTTTAATCCCAGCATTTGGGGGGCAAAGGAAGGCCGAGTTCTAAGCCAGCCAGGTCTACAGAGCAAGTTCCAAGACTGCCATGGCTACTGAGAGAAACTATCTCAAATCAAACAAACAAAAAGATTTTAGGGGTTGGAGAGATGGATTGGCAGTAAAGAGAGTATATTGCTCTTTTAGAGAGCTCGTTTGATTCCCATATCACATGCTGGTAACTCTTGGGGGATCTGACACTGTGGCCTTGACCAGCATCTGAACATACCCACACAGAGACAAGCACACATACGTCTGTCTTCGTTAGTATCACTATTGCTGCGATAATACACCCTGACCAAAAACAACTTGGGAAAGAATGAGTTTATTCCACTTCCACATAGCTGTCCAACATCAAAGGCAGTCAGGGCAGGGACTGAAGCGAAGACCGTTCAGAAGCGCCGCTGGCTGGCTTGCCTCCCTTGGTTTGGCTTGCTTGTTGCTGGGGTTTTTTCGTTTTATTTTGGTTTGGCTTGGTTTTTGATTTTTGGTTTTTCGAGACAGGATTTCTCTGTGTAGCGTTGGCTTTCCTGGACTAACTTTGTGGACCAGGCTGGCCTTGAACTCACAGAGATCCAACTGTCTCTGCCTCTGCCTCTGCCTCTCTGCCTCAGCCTCCCCAAGTGCTGGGATTAAAGGCGTGTACCACCACCACCCCCAGTTTACAGCCCTATCTTATGGAGGCATTTTTTTAATTAAAATTTCTTTTTATCAGATGTCATTAGCTTTATCAAGTTGATATAATCTATCCAGCACAGATGCCCTCTTCTAGTCTCTACCAACACTGCATATATATAGTTGAGCAGGCAAAACACTCATACATAAACATAAGTAAAAAAAAAAAAAGTAAAAAAAAAAAAAATTTAGAAAAAAAATAGAGGCTAAGATGTAGCATAGTCAGTAGAATTCTTGCTAGGTTTGCATAATGCTTAGGTTTAAGGAATAGCACTTCCTAACCAGAGGTATGGTGGACCCAACTTCAAGGCCACCCTGTGACTATATCTGAAAAGGTAAAGTAAGGGCTGGAGAGATATCTCTGTGGTTTAGAGCACTGGCTGCTTTTCTAGAGGACCTGGCTTCAGTTCCCAACACCCACATAGATTTGTAACTCCAGTTCAAGAGGTGAGATGCCTCCTTCTGGCCTCTTCAGGTACCAGGAAAGTACACGGTGTATAAACATACATGCAGGCAAAATGCCACACACACATAAAATAAAATAATAATAATTAAACCCAAACAAAGTAAAAAAGGAAACAAAAACTCAGACATGTATGAGGCTTTATTGGGAATCAGGCTATGGATAAAATGAAAGGGATCCTCAGCTGGGATCATTTGAAGTCTAGTCACCCTAACCCAAAACATTGTCTTCCCTGATTTTAATTGGTTGCTTTACTTTAGAGAGAATAGGAATAAAAAAGAGAAAACACAGGAAGAAATTACAGAATTATGTCATATGGGAAATTTTTGTTTAGACAAAAGAAACCCTAGTAGCTTGATAAAGTCACTGTCTTTATGAGAAAGTAACTTTCTACCTCAATAGGAGAACCAAATGGTAATGCCTCACGGAGAGAGAAAGCAGTAGTTTCATGGTGTTGGGGAAAACTGTATTGTGTTTGTTGCTGTGCTGTGGTAAAATACCCTCACAAAAACAACTTAAGGGTGAAGAGCTTTATTTGGCCTAGAGCTCCAGAGGGGATTCAGTTCATAACGAGGAGGGCATGGTGACAGGGGCATGATGAGGTCAGCAGGTCACAGTGCCTCAGAAGCAGAGAGAACCGGAAGTAGGACCCGGCTCTAAAGACTCAAGGCCTGCACCCAGTGAAGTACTTCCTCCAGAAAGGCTCTAACTTCTAAAAGTGCCAGACTCTTTCCAAAATGGTTCCCCTGCTTCGGAGCAGGTATTTGCACATATGCGCTTACGATGGACTTTTCACATTCAATCCACAACAGTAAATTTAATATTTTTCCCATGCCTGATATTTTATTTACAGGAAATTTCTCAGGAAGGAAATGTCATTTAAGTAGGAAAAGAAGGCTTGTATGGAGTTGTCCAAGAAAAGGGGAGGGAACTACATGGAGATCCAAACTAAAAACAATTTAGGTATTAAGGACATATTGTATCTCAGTTGGTAAAGTGCTTGTCTGGTGTGTACAGGTGCCCCAGTGGACTATAAACCAGGAGCAGCGATGCTTGCCTGCATCCCAGGGCTCAGGAGGTGTAAGCAGAGAGGTGAGGAGGCAAGCCTCAGCTACATAGTGAGTTTGAGGCCAGCCTAGGCAACATGAGACCCTCTCGGGGAGGGCATGAAAAGAGAAAGAGATGTAGTAAGGTTAAATAATGTGAAGTAGGGATTAGTGGCTCAGTGGTTAAGAGCACTTACTGCTGCTGCAGAGGACCAGGTTCAGTTCCCTTATATGGTGGCTCTCAATCATCTAACCCCAAATCTGGGTGCTCTACTGCCTTCTTCAGGCCTTTACAGACATCAGGCAAAACACCAATACACATTTTTAATTTTTTTTAATTTAATGTGAAGGAAAAACAATAGTTATTTCCATTCCTCAATTGAAAGTTGGTGACAGAGAGGGAACTACTAAAACCATTGCTGCCTACATAAGCCTATACAGTAAATAACTGGGCCTAGGACACCTGTGCACAGAGGAATGAGTGGTAGCTTTTTTAGAGGTAGCAGAGACTATATCTTTTTTTAATTCTTTTTTAATACTAGTTACAGTTTGTTAACTTTGTATCCCTGCTGTATCCTGCTCCCTCTTTCCCTCCCAATCCCACTCTCCCTCCCTCATCTCCTCCCTGCCCCTTTCCAAGTCCACTGATAGGGGAGAACCTCCTCCCCTTTCATCTGATACTGGTTTATCAGGTATCTTCAGGACTGGCTGCAAAGTCCTCCTCTGTGGCCTAGCAGGGCTATTCCTCTCTAGGGGGAAGAGAGGGGAGTCAAAGAGCCTGCTATCATCGAGTTCATGTCAGAAACAGTCCCTGTTCCCCTTGTTAGGGTACTCACTTGGATACTGAGCTACCATGGGCTACATCTGAGCAGAGGTTCTAGGTTACATCCATACATGGTCCTTGTTTGGAGAAACAGTCTCATAAGCAAAAACTATCTCTTACAGCCTCTTTTCTTCACTCTTTAACTGTGGACACAACATGACCAAGTGTGTCATGCTCTGTCTGCCATAGTGAACTGTATTTCTTCAAACAGTGATCCCAAATAAATGCTTCCTTTAAAAAAAAAAAAAAAAAGATTATAGTTCAAAGCCTTCTTTTGCATACAGTGGTCATACCATAAGTTAAATCTATGTACAACTTCTACACCCTCACAGACACAATAGAAGGACAATCATTTAATGAAGCAGGTGTGTTCTTGAGATGTGTCCCAGAAAGAGGCACAGAGGGGAGATCCAGCAGAAATAGGAAATAGTATGAGTAATGGGTTAGTGCCAGTCTGTGCTTTAACTGAAGTCTGTGAGAATATCTGTGCACACTACAATTTTCCTTCCAAGATACTTGAAAATGAGGAAGAGAGTTGGACAAGGGGTGGGGGGTACACACCTTTAATCCTAGCACTTGGGTGGGAGGCAGAGTCAGGCAAAGGACAGCCAGGATTACACAGATAAATCCTGTCTCAAAAATGAAAGAAAAAAGGAAGAAGGAAGGAAAGAAGGAAGGAAGGAAGGAAGGAAGGAAGGAAGGAAGGAAGGAAGGAAGGAAGGAAGGAAGGA
>NW_026594377.1:5586013-5588179 GCF_907164565.1 Psammomys obesus
GGAAGGAAGGAAGGAAGGAAGGAAGGAAGGAAGGAAGGAAGGAAGGAGGGAGAAAGGAAAGAAAGAAAAAAGAAGGAAAAGAGAAGAAGAAAAAAGAGAGAAAGGAAGGAAGGATGGAAAGAAGGAAAAAAGAAAGGAAGGAAGAGAAAGAGGAAAAAGAAAAGGAAAAGGGGGAGGAGAGAAAATGGCAGTGCCACATGGCATTGGGGGAGGGAGGTCTGTCACAGTCTTTTGTAGCCAGCCATTAGAATTCAAATACCAAAAATATTCCTTGGTAACGAGAAAGTTTACTTATTTACTTTGAGTTGTGAATGAGCCCTTTATTTGAACTCTGGCAGACGTTTTTCTTTGGGTTAAGGCATTCATTTTACCAGGGACTTTGGCCCTCAGTGCATACAACACAGCATTTACACAAGGAAGGAGATTAGACAAGAAGGGCCTGTTTGTTCCTCACAGTCCCCAAGCCATCCTCATGGTGCCACTCAAGGGTGCCACACTACAGAAAAGCAGAGTTCATAGAGAGAGAGAGAGAAAAGGAAAGTGACAAAGGAGAAAGGACAAGGGCAGGAAGGACAGCCATCCCCTCCCAGTACACCACCAGTACTGGTGAGATTTGTGAGGTCATTTCCAAAATGGATGTCTTGTCCTCTGGTTGAAGTGTTAACATCTCATAGACCTCCTGGTCTAACTGACGTTTCTGCAGCCACATTTTCCATCCCTAAACCTAAAAAGTTCACGTTTTTACACTGAGTTTCTTGTTCATGTGCTTCTCTCATTGATGACGAATCAATGAATACTCACAGAAATTTGTATTAAAGTCTAGAGATGTAACTGCATGGATAATGTGCACCAAGACCTGGGTTTGAGCCTTGCTCAGAGTGGCAAACCCCAGGTATGGCCATGCAGACCTATAATCCTAGTACCCAGGGAATAGAGGGAGGAGAATCAGAAGTTCAAGGTCATACTCTCTACATTGAAAGCTTGAGACCAGTCTTGGCCTCATAAAAACAAGAAAGAAAGAAAGAAAGAAACTTGTACTATACAGAAGTCATTTTTCTAAGCCCTCCCAACACAAAGGTTAAAAAAAAAAAAAAGAGAGAGAGAGAGGGCTGTGTCATAGAGCTTTAGTTCATGGGCAATAAAGACAAACAACAGAATCCAGTGGATCATAAGGACTGTAACGAAAATCAAACATGGAGCACAAGGAAAGCAGCTGTGAGGAAATGGTGTTTTAACCGAAAGAAAGATGTCCAGAAACTATGCCCAGAACACAGCCAGGGCTCCAGGCAGGAAAAGACTCAAACAAGGGGCTGGGAAGATGTCAGCCCCGAGTGTCTAGACAAAAAATGAGGGGCAGTGTTAGAGTCAGGAGTCATAGCTGATATGGGCTGGTGACACTGGACCCTCTAGGGAAGCTTAGGAAGACATTTGCAAATCAGCATAGGGGAGGCATAATCAGGACTTGAGTGTTGGGGTCAATCCTGAGGCTCTGAGGTAAGCCCCAGTGAGCGTGCAGCTGTGGGTGGGAACTATAGCTATGAAGATGATTATCAAGTCTAAAGGCTAGTTAAGTAGAATGGTGAAGAAAGTTGGGTTGGGTTGGGTTGGGTCGGTTTCTCAGTCTTTCTTGTAACCCAAGCTGGTCTACTACATAGGACTTGCCAGTAACACTCACCCAGAGAGCAGCTGCAGAGAACTAGTGATTCATTTCTGAATCAAGCACCCCAATTTGCAAACTGTGAGAGCAGATGTTTTCTCCACTAACTGGAGGATGGAAGGGATTGGCGCGTGTGCACGGGCCCTGAGTACTCCTGAATACTCCTGAGAATCGCTGCCCTCCTCCACAGTGTGTCTGACCCAGAAGACTGTTTTGCATTTACATAAACTTTCCTTACTACTTTGCAAAAAAGAAAACATAAAAATAAAGTTTCCACAGAACTGACATATGGGTACACAACACAAGAAAAAATAAGTTCTTCTGATACTTGTGCAAGAATTTCAAGAATAGGAGCAGTAGGGAAACACCAGAAATATAAAATACAATCTATGTGTGTGTGTGTGTGTGTGTGTGTGTGTGTGTGTTGTGTGTGTGTGTGTGTGTGTGTGTGTGGTGTGTGTGTGTGTGTGTGTGTGTGGTGTGTGTGTATGTGTGTGTGTGTGTGTGTG
>NW_026594377.1:5588279-5610582 GCF_907164565.1 Psammomys obesus
GTGTGTGTGTGTGTGTGTGTGTGTGTGTGTGTGCCTGTGGTGTGTATGTGGTGTGTTTTCTCTGTGTGGAGTGTGTGTGGTATATGAATGTGTATGTCTATAGTATGTATATGTGGTGTCTATGGAGTGTGTGTGTGTGGAGTATGTGTGCAGTGCTGTGCTGTGTGTGTGGTATGTGTTTTTTTTTGTGTGTGTGTGTGTGTATGGTAGTGCCTGTGGTGTGTTCGTGCAGTGTGTGTGATGTGCTGTGTGTGTGGTATGTGTTTTTGTGTGTGTGTATGGTAGCGGCTGTGGTGTGTTTGTGTGGTGTGTGTATGGGTGTGTGGTGGGTGAGTGCACACATGTAATGTGGTATATTTGTGTGCATGTATCTATAAGTGTGGCGTATGTGTGTGGTGTGTGTGCTTATGTGCTTATATGCTTATGTGTGTGTGCATGTGTATGTGGGGATGTGATGAGTTGTGGTGTTTATATGTAGGTATTTGTGGCATAAGTGTGTGATATGTGTTTACTGTGTGTATGTGGAATGTGTTTGTAGTATGTGTGTGTGGTATGTGTTTATGTGTATGTATGGTATGTGCATGTGGTGTGTGTGTGTGGCATGGTATGTGTTTGTGTGTGTAAAATGTGCGTGTGGTGTATGTGAGTGTATGTGTGTGGTATGTGTTTATGTGTGCTCTGTGTGTTTACACACTGGAAACAGAACCCAGGACATCACATATGCTTAGCATACATCCTTACCACCAAACTACACCCCCAAGCCTGAAGACAATATATACTGAGTAGTTTTCACACTCACATGATGGTGGTGCGAGCTTCCTTTGTGGAATTAGGGCTCTCTGCCCAGCACTCCATCAGGGGTGATCAGGCTCCTCGACCAGAAGTCAGAAGTGTCCAAAAACATCACCTCCTGTGGCTTTCAGCACCTTTCCACTGGAAAGAAGGAAAGATGCTGCTTTGGTTTGTTCATCACTAGGACAGCCTGGAGAGGCTGGAGAACCGCACTGCGTGTGGCCTGTGTCTGGAAAACAGGAGTGATCATCTCTGTCCGAAACACCTACACTCACCCTCGCATCAGTGTTTCAGCTAATGATGCGGCTCACCGGCTAAGCAGACACAAGGCTCAACCTCCTCACCGCTAAGGAAATGAATAGAAAATAGAATGTTACAGAAAGCCAGCCATGGAGACACACGCCTGCAACCCTACCACTGGGGAGGCTGGGGAAGGGAAAACAGCAAGTTCAAGGCCTCCTGGGCTACACGGCCAGACCCTGTCTCAAAACAAACAAGCAAAAGCTGGGTTTTGTTCTGTTGTTGTTTAGGGTTTTTTGTTTGTTTGCTTGCTTTGAGGCAGGACCTCAGTTCGTAGCCCAGACTGGCCTGAAACCCACAGATCCTCCTGCCTCTGTCTCCTGAGAGCTGGATTAAAGTCCTGTGCCACCGCACTCAACAGACAAGAATGTCAGGTCCGAGCATGGAATGACGCTGGAGGATGCATACAGTCATCTCACACTAGCATGTGGAGCCACACAGGCCCAGGGGGGCATCTGGAGTTCATCTTTTATCCTCTTCCTTCTCCATCCTTTAGCATGCACATACCAGAAGGTGGCACCATGTATCTCTATTTTGCCTCCTTTGTTTCCTGGGATAACGGCGATAAAATTAAGTTCTGGTTCCTGTGACTCCATAGCAGAATTCATAATCTTCACAGCCCTAGAAGAAACAGGCATAATCCATCCAGATACAAAATATTAACGTTACAAGATAAATGTGACCATGTTTTTTCTACTAACTGTAGGAGTGACATTTTCCACACTCAACTCACACCATTCTGTGGTTTTGCTGGTGAGCCTCATTTTCTTTTTTCTTGGATGAGTCTTGGGGTTCCCTCTGCTTCCCCATATAGCAAATAGGATGCCCACATTCCCCTGTATGCCCTTCAAAGTGAGTCCTGGCTTACATCCTTCCATCTTTTCCTTTTTGTTAAATTTTCCCTAGTGCTAAAATGACAACACAGAACTAAAAACCTCACCCTGAGATTTTTCCCAATTAGCATTTTTCCTTTCATCTATCCTGCATAGGGCGTTACTATCAAAATCTGCCTCAGTCTATCTTACCCTACTGAAGACCTGTGTTCACTTTCTTAACTGGGGCCAATGGAATAACTCGGTATGTAAAACACTGCACAGGCTCATGGCATGAGTTTGAGCCCCGGAACCCATGTAAAAGGGAAAAATGATAACAAGTTGTCTTAGGACTTACACACACAGCAGCACCACCACCACCACTACCATTCTAGGCCTTTTTTTGTTTAAAGCTAGAGTGTCAGGTAGCGGCCACCAGCTCTCTGTGTAGCTGCAGATGACCTTGAGCCCCCATCTCCCTGACTCAGTCTCCCAAATGCTGGGATCACTGGCATGTGCCACCACATTTTTCTGTCTCATTTCTGAAAACATTTTTAAATTACTGTTATTTTAATTGTGTTGATACATGCACTCCAGCTTTTAAAGGCGGGAAGGATGTGAGTATGGTGGTACAATAATCCTGGCAGAAGGGAAGCAGAGGCAGGCACATCTCTGCAGGTTCAAGGCCAGCCTGGTCTACATAGGAGTTCAGGTCAGTCAAGGCTACAACGTGAAACTCTGTATAACAGAGAGAGAAACAGACCTAGCTTTTACCACCAGTCCTGAATCTCATCAAGAGAATTCGTTGAGATCATTTAAATGCCACACTCAGAGAAACTTGAGGCCTGAGGGAAGAGACTAATAAGTTACTTCTTTATGTAGTAGACGGAGGGCTTGAGGTGGGTTATGACCACTCTTTCTATAGGTGTCCTCAGACTCTTTCTATAGGTGTCCTAGGCTCTTGGCAGTGTTTTAAACAGTTGGCATTTGTCTAAAAGACAAAGCAATACAGACAGCAGTTGTTTCGAGCAAGATAATGCTGCAGCTGTGTGTGTGCGCGCACGTGTGTAAACGTGTGTGCTGAGTTCTCAGAAAGACAGAGAACACTTAGTCCACCTCTATCGCTTGCCTCCTTATTCCATTTAGACAGCATCTCTCACTGAACCTGGAGACAGACTGTCAAACAGCAAATTCCATTGGCCCTCCTATCTCCACACCCAACAGTGCCAGGATTATAGGTGCATTCACAACCAGTGAGATTCTTTCTTTTTTTAAAGAGTTTTATTATTTTTAATCGTGTGTGTATATATGGGAGTCTGTGCATGAGCATGCAGGTGAAGCCAGAAAAGGAAGTCAGGCCCTGGAGCTGAGTCACAGGCAATGGAGAGCCACCTGATGGAGCTGCTAGGAATAGACCTTGAGTCCTTTGGCAGCGTAATGTGTTCTCTTAACCACTGAGCCATCTCTCTATCCACTGAGCCAACACTGACACTTGGCTTTTTCCAAGAGTGCTGAGATCAAAATTCAGATCCTCACAATTTTTCCTCAGGAACTACTAGTGCCTGTCTCTGTGTCTGTGCCCAATACTTGAGTCTGAGATGAACATTCTTCTGCTTGAACTGTTAACAACTAATCTTTATTGGCTTTGATTTGTGATTTAATCCAGAAAAAAAAACTGCTAAAAAATTAATAACAATTAATTCCAAGGTCTTGGCTTTTATACACACACACACACACACACACACACACACACAAATACTTTAATTGTATATTCACCATCTGGCTAGCTGACACCAAATAATTTCCTACCTTAAAGCAAAGAGATTTACTCTGAACCTAGTCAAGGCAGACAGATACCAACAGTACTACTTCAAGATATCTAATTTCCAGGGGCCTGGAAATATGGCTCAGCAATAAGAAACACTTGCTTCTCTTCCCAAGGACACAAGATCAGATCTTAGCTCCCACTTCTGGTGGCTCATGGCTGTCAGCTCCAGGAGATCCAATGCCCTCTCTCTTTTGGCCTTCAAGGCACCTAACACATGCAGAATATGCACGGATAGATACGTAAATAGATGACAATGATGAAGATAGATAGAGAGATACATATATACATAGATGATAGATAGATAGATAGATAGATAGATAGATAGATAGATAGAAGATAGATAGTAGATAAATAGACAGACAGGCAGTCAGATATATAGAAAGAATGAATCTTTCAGTTGAAAAAAAATTAATAAAATAAAATAGGGTGCGTGAGATGCCCTGCAGGAAAAGGCACTGGCAGCATAAGCCTGACAAGCAGAGTTCCATCCCCACAACCACATAAAGTTTCCAGAAGAGAACTGAATCCAAAAAGTTGTCTTCTGATTGCCACATACTTTCCACAGCACATGGACCCCACATACACACCATACACACATGAAAGTAAGTGATAAGAAATGAGAGGCGCCTGTTTTTACTCCTAAAGTTCAAAACAAAATGTCCCACAAAAATGTGTCATCACAGGCTTCATAGTCCCCATGCCCTTTGCCTATTTATGCAAAATGGATTCGAGTGAATCATGCCAAATTAAAATTTTAAACACACACACCTTTTCTTCTTTAACATTTATTTATTTTGATTTTATGTATATGAGTATTTTGTCTAATGTGTACAGTGTGCAAACGTGGTGCCTGAGGAGGGCAGAAGAGGGTGTCAGATGCCCCAGAATGAAATTACAGACAGTGGTTGCTGGGAACCAACCAGGTCCTCTGTAAGAGAAGCCAGTGCTCTTAGCCACTAAGCCGTCTCTCAGCCCCCTTTTCTTGGTTTTTGTTTGTGTGTTTGGTTTTGGTTATGGTTGAGTTGGTTTTTAGACAGAATTTTGGATCTGTAGACTAGACTGGCCTCAACTCACACTTATCCTACTCTGGCCTCCCTGACACTGAAATGACAGCCATATGTCTCCACACCAAGCCATACTTCATTTTCACCAACGCCAATTACGTTGTTCCAGGCACATGAAGTATTCAATAAGTTTTGGCACACATTTGGGGCTAAAATATTTGCTGAGCAATTCTCTGTTTTTCAGTGTCCTGAAACAGTGTTTGTTTCCCACTGCAGGTGAAAACACCCTTGGGCTTTCATGGAGCTTCCATTCACCAACCTGGAGGTGGCATTCATTCTACTGGCGTTCCTTATCTTCTCCCTGTTTACTCTGGCCTCCATCTACACCAGCCCTAATGAACAGAATGAAGGTAAAACAGAAAAGAGAGAGCAAGCCCTCCCTTGCCACTCTCTGTTTTGTTTTGTTTTGTTTTTTCACAACCATCTTTCTGTGCTGCTGGACTTGGCTTCCTTTCTGCTCCGTATATGAGAATAAGGTTGTTTGGTTTTATGAGTGGGGTGTGTGTGTGTGTGTGTGTGTGTGTGTGTGTGTGTGTGTGCATCCGTGTGCATGTATTGGTTTCATTTAAGTACACCTGGAAAGGATAAGAATTAGAATTTTTAACAAACTCTTGCCAGGCTTTGGAAATGTGGCTTAGCTGGCGCTGTAGCCCAGCTGTCACGGTGTTTGCCTACCACACTGAAAGCCCTCAGATGTGCACACACCAGGTATGGTGGCTGATACCTGTAATCCAGCACTCTGAAGACGGAAGCAGGAGGATCGAGAGTTCAATAACCAGCCAGAAACACAAGAAATTCCATCTCAAAAATGAACTAATTCTTAATCTGGGCAGTGGTGGCACACACCATTAGTCCCAGCACTCAAGAGGCAGAGGCAGGCCATCTCAGGGTTTGAGGCCCGCCTGGTCTGCAGAGCAAGAGTTCCAGGGTAGCCAGGGTTATTCAGAGAAACCCTGCCTTGAAAAACCAAAACAAATAAATTAATTAATAAACAAAAATAATTAATTCCTATCAAAGCTTAAACATACAAAAAAAGATGTACTTTAAAACCCAATACCATGTTTTTGACAATTGCAGCAAGTGTTTAAAAAGGAAGCACACATAAATGAGTGTGCTAGGTAGCCCAGGTCCCACCAGGATCTATGCAGACTACCTGATAACGCAGGGAGCATTTTGAAGACAAAAAAAAAAAAAAATTATACACATATAAATAAACATATGCCAAGGACATTTTACATATGTATAGAGAACAAGATAAAAATCACAAACAAATTGTGCTTGTGTTTGTTTGTTGTTGAGACAAGGACTCACTTTGTAGCCTTTGCTGTTCTAGAGCTTAATGATCAGGGTGGCCTTGACCCCACAGGTTCTTTAACTACCAAGGGCTGAGATTAAAGGCATAGGCCAACACAGCTTGCTGTGTTGGTGGTGGTTTGTTTTGTTTTGATTTTTTACTTTTTATGTGTATGAATTTTTTGCCTGTGTGTATGCATGTATGTATAAGGACTATGTGCATGTCTGGTGCCTAACAAGGTTCAAGGAGGCATTGGATCTTCTTGAACTAGTTACAGATGGCTCTACAACCCTGGTTGGGGTCTAGGAACCAGTCCCCAGTCCCCTGCAAGAGCAGCAAAATCTCTTAAGCACTGACCCATCTCTCACGCTCCTTTCTCTGTTAATGGTTTTTCACCAAACCTTTTTCATAGTTCTTGTCTTTAAGAATCTGTCTGTGAAATAGATTATACCTCAACACTTACATAGCCAATTAGAAACACAATAGAAAGCGATTAGAACCCACCAAATGGATACTCTGATTCCTACTGACACCTAAAGCCTAAATGGAAGCTTTTTTCCCGGTTCACAACTTGTTTAGATTGAATTATCTAAAATGGATATGGCTGACAGAGTTAAACCAAAGCAGCACTTAATCTAACTGGATAATGTAGCTTCTTCACATGGTAGTGAATTTGGGGCTGCCATGGCCTTCCATGGTACCTTGAACCAAGACTATTTTCCTACATTGGTTCCTTACCATCACTAACCTCCATGGTCCATGTTATGGACCAATCCAGAAAATTGGAAACCAAATCTTTGGGCTCAGAAGTCAAACACCTAGCCAAAATTTTGAGTTTGCATTTGTAAGTCAAGAAAAGCAAAACTAATTATGCCTGTTTTATACACACACACACACACACACACACGAGCGTGCATGTGTGTATGCCTTAATCACACCATCATCAGGGATCTGATTGGCAGTAAATCATGGCAGAGTCAAGCTAGAAGAAATATTTAGATTACTTGACCGTCAAAACTGTGTGTGCGTATGAGGGTGTTAGAGGATGTGAGTGCATGTTTGTTTGCTTGTTTGTTTGTTTGTTTGTTTGTTTGTTGAGGTGGAGTCTTACAGTGTAACCCTGTCAGGCCTGGAACTCACTACATAGACCAGGCTAGTCTTGAACTCATAGAGATCTGCCTTCCTCTCCCTTTTCAATACTGGGATTGAAAGAGTGCCCACTCCCAGTTTAATTATGAATTTTCAAAACAATATTTTATACTTTGAGAATTTCATGTGTGTATACAAACTCTTTTGATCATAGCCATCCCTCACTCTGCCCTTTAACTCCCCACAGACTTCTCTCCGACAGATCCTTCCCAACTTCATGTCTATGTATTTCTTCATATATATATATATATATATATATATATATATATATATATATATATATATATATATATATATATATATATATGTTTATTTGCCACCACAACCAGTTAGTACTGCCTGTATGTGGATAGAAGTTCATCCAATGGAACATGTTCAGCTACCAGGGGCCACACCCTCAGAGAAAAATGAATGATTCCCCTGCTCCTAGCAGCTACCAGCTGTCAACGGTGTTTTATATAAGGGTGGGGCCTCAGGAGCCAGAGCGGAGCCCATCATTTTGAATGCTAAATTTTAATTTTAATTTTAAAAATACATTTTGAGGCTGAGGGTGCCGCTCAGTTGGTAGATCGCGTACCTAGGAGGCACGCATGTAGTCTCCATTACCACACACAGCAGCTGCGTTGCTGGACACCAGTCAGAGCTCTACGAGGGAGGTGGAGGGCAGAAGACCACGGGCATTCTTAGCTTTATAGGAAGTTTGAGACCAGTCTAGAATAAAGATCCTGCCTCAAAAAATAGGAAAAGAAAGTAAGCTTCCCGTCACAGAGCTATATATTCAACTATCATTTTTCATCTGACAAATCTGCAGGCGTGCATGGACATCTCTCCACCATGATTTCTTTAAACCCAGCCCAGTAAAGGTGGACAGCATCTGAAACCAGCCGCGCCTTAGCCACCGCCCCAGCCGTTTGCTTCCTGAAAACCCCCACTCGCCTGCTTCACAGCGCGGGTTTATCAGGAAGCACTGTGTGCCCTACTCTTAGATAAGACTCACTGTCAACTTTCATTATGGACTCCGAGAGCCTCCTGAGGATCCCGAGTTACCTGATGCAGGGCAAACAGAGGCCTCTCCTCCTCTCAGGCAGTTGACATGGACTCGCAAACACTCCAACTCTTTGTCTTATGGTTGTTTTCACTGAGATTAGAACTGTTTGTCCCTCTCAAGCTAGATAGAGACAAAGATAAATGCTTCCTGTAAGGCTAACTGAAGGAGGTTTCCCCAGATTGCAGTGGTCCCAGGAGTCAGTCACCTGTACCTCCCCTCCCCTTCCTGTAAGAGGCTAAAGGAAAACCACCCTGCGGAGGTCCCATGGCTCTTTTGGTATGCGGCCAACCTGGCAGTGGGTTGACTCAAGCCAATCTCTTGGTTTGTTCTTTATTTTCCTCTTTTTCCCTCTTTTTTTTTTCCACAAAAATGTGGTATGGCCCCAATGTATGATCCTCTCAAGTGAATATGATGCAAGACCACATAGTTTCCTAGTTGAGTTACAACTATTTCTTCTCTGTGTGAAAGAGACCAATGTTCAGTATAAGAATCTCACTAGGAGGCCAGTGAGAGCAACCAATTAATTAATTAAAATATGATTTCAAAAAAACAACCCCCCTAAAAACTGTAACTCAGTGAGAACAGAATTTAGGTACTAAAATCCACCTCTAGATCCCCAGTGGCCACCACAATTCATTTGTCATCATTCATGTCTTTTGGAAGAGAGAAAACAGGTAGGAAAGAACAAGATGAAGAGTCACATCCAGGTAAAAATAAAAGTATTAGCCTGGTAACATGCCTCATCAGTCACAGGCACTCTCTGCCAAGCCTGATGGCTTGGGTTCAAATCTCAGGTAAAATCAGCTCCTGTGAGTTGTTCTCTGACCACCACATGCATGTGCCACACACTTACATAGACGAATAAATGTAATAGTATTTTTTAGAAACAAAATGCTTTATGTCCACTGGACCATTCCCTTGGGAGGAAAAACATTCCATTACAAACAAACCAGATAAAGCAATATTTTGCACAAAATAAAATAAAGCATGGTGCATACCACCTAGAATCTGGTTGGTTTTAGCTGTGCTTCAGCCAACTCTTAGAACACAGCCTAGGGCATAGGAGGTCCTGGAGGACTCTCTGCTGAGTGCTGCAGCTGATACACCCAGCTTGTTTCTTTAGGCAGTCTCACCATGTGCTTCCCAAATTCATCAACACGGTGTATTCTTCCCCTCTCCTCACTCTTTCATAATAATCCTCTATAGCTACTTAATCCTTTAAGCCTGACAAAATCTGTGAAGCACATACTATTATTATATCTAAAAGTTCACAAACATACCCACTTGTAATCCTTTACCTAAAATTCCATGCCCTTGTGAAGGAGCAGAAAAACCATCATAGGCGACACAAAACCATTATAGGTACACAAAGACGTCATCGGACAGAGCCAGGCTGGTGGCTTGTCCCTATAGCCCTGGCTCTGAGGTAAAGACAAGAGGATCAGGAGTCTAGACCAGCCTGGGCTACATAAAACTCTATCTTAAAAGAGGAGTAGGGCTGGAGAAATGACTCTGTGGCTAAGAGCACTTGCTGCTCTTGAAAGCAAGGGGACCCAAGTTTGGTTCCCACCAAAGTGGTGGCTCACTATCACAATTACCTCTAACTCAGGGACTCTGACACCCTCTCTGGCCTTCTCAGGCACTAGCACATACATGGTACATGTACATACATGCACATAAACACTCATACACATAAATTAAAATCAAACCTTTAAAAATAATAGTAAGACCTGGACGTGGTGGCACATGCCTTTAATCCCAGCACTCAAGAGGCAGAGGCTGGTGGATCTGTGACCTCAAGAGCAGTCTACTCAGGCTGGAGGGATGGCTCCATGGCTCAGAGCACTGTGTGCTCTTCCATAGGTCCTGAGTTCAATTCCCAGCAATCCCATGGTGGCTCACAACCATCCATACTAAGATCTGATGCCCTTTTCTGGCACGCAGGTATACATGCAGTCAGAGCACTCATATACATACATACATACATACATACATACATACATACATACATACATACATACATAAACTTTTAAAAAAATGTAAAAGACCAGGCTGATCTACAGAGCAAGTTCCAGGACAGCCAGGGCTACACAGAGAAATGCTTTCTCATAAAATAATAATGGTAACAAATAATAAAGAAATTTTTAAAAAGGTGTTATCTGAGTTGTCTCTAAACACCTTGCAGTAAACTGTGTCACACAAAGCACATTAATTCAGAACAGTACAAATCTATATATGTGAGCTCTGAATACTGGTTCTCAGTGTGTATTTGATCACCCATCTATAGCATTCATATTCAATATGCTCATGCATTATATATCCTAACCTCAAATCAAACATCACTATCTTGCATACACGTGCTTGATAGAAGAAAATATGTAATGAATGCCAGAGTCAATGCAGATAGGTTGGGAGGTGGGATCTGAGTGATAAAGTATCCACCTGGTGTGTGCAAGACTGCATTTTATCCCTGCACACCATGAAAAATACCTGTGCACAGATAGTTTCCTATATTTCCATTCTCAGTATGATCCAGACCACTGTGTCTTTTTACTTTCTTGAATTACAGAGAATCATTTCCACCTGTTTCCTTGTCCTTGGTTTCCTAACCTTCACACGGTAACGTTGCATCAGTTTAGAAGAGACTAGAGTCATAGCGTGAGTCTTAGCATAGGGTCGCAGGCAGGGGCCATTTCCTGCCTGAGTTATATTGTCATCCACCTGCCTTTGAAAGCTGTCCCCTCTTAACGAGCAGGAGGAAGTGATAAAATGTAAGTGGCACAGTAGGAAACTATAAGGATATGCTAGGTAAGTAATGATCCTTCATCAAAGGTGTGTGCACAGCCTCCTGACAAACAGGAGCCGCCCACAGCCCCATGCCAGACACTCCCTTGCCAGGAAACTTGTGGGAACCTCCAGGTAGAGAGCCTTTGTGACTTCATCCGTGAGGCTCAGGACAGCAGACAGAGCTGGGAAGCTGAGGCTGAGGCGCCTGGGTCACCAACTTAGATTAAGAGAAAACTGAAATTATCTTAGAATTCTTTAGCTAGGCTTGAAAGCTCTACATACATTAAAAATTGATTGAAAGTCTAGCATAATGGTGCATATCTTTAGCCCCAGCACTCGGGAGGCAGAGGCAGCCCTGTTTATATAGAGGGTTCCAGGATACCCAGTGCTTTAAAAAGAGAAGCGTCTGTATAACAGTAACAACAACAACAACAATGTAAATTTATAAGGCTGGGGGATGGCAGTATGTAGTTAAGAGAACTACATACTGCTCTTCCAGAGAACCTGAGTTCAGCTGCCCGCACCCCCAGCAGGCGGCTCACGAACTTCCTGTAACTCCAGCTCCAGAGGTACAGGATACCTCTGGCGCTCACTTGCACACACGTGTGCACGCACACACACACAGAGACGCTAAATAGAAATAGACCTTAAAAGTAATAACTTATTTTTAGTCCTTGGTGATGTACACACCTGCAACTACAGTGTTTGAGAGATGGAGGCGACTGGATCACGAGTTCAAGGGCAGCCTAGGTTAGAAGACATGGAGGGAGAGGCCAAGCAAGTTATTATTTAGGTGTTTGAATGGCTGTTGTCATACTGAGTCAATACGACCAAGACGTATTACAGTACGTTCTAACAAAAAAGACTAAATGGAAAGGATGGTAGGAGATAGGTCAGGGTGAGTCAGGCTCCCATCCCCATCACCACAGCATGACGAGAGTAAATTCTGTAAGGGCCACGGGGCTGCTCTTCTCGCCTATAAATTAGCGAAGATAAATCAGCCCCACGGAGCTGTTGTGTGAATTGAAATGTGGCCGGGTAAAATGTGATCACGTGTTTAAAGCACAGCGTTTCCTCTGTCGGGCTGCCTTGCTTTAGTGTTGCTTGCTCAGGTCATCCATTGCCAGTGATCCTCTCTGTAATGGCCTCTTGTCTGTGTTTCTGTCTCTGCATTAAAGAGTTTGTGGCCTCTTGAGCTGACTGGTGGCTTTGGTGTTTTCAACTGCATTTTCTTTGGGCATTTATCTTACACACACACACTTAACTGCCAACAAGTTAAGATGGTTGAAATGAGTTTCACATCTGTAGCAGTTTTTCTAAATTATTTTTGGCTTGGTTTTGTTAGGTTGGGTGTTAGGGTTTTGTGTGAGGCTAGGGGTGTTTTGTTTTGAAAGGGGATATGATATTAGGCTTTGGTTTTATGAATACTTTTGTGACATCGGATACAGCTTGATGGCAAGAAATATTTGTTGAGAGCCTGCTCGTCGATATTATAGTTCAAATATTTGTTGGGAACTTGTCATAGATATTATAGCTCTTCCAGAGAAATGTCATTTGCTTTGTTCTGGAAGGATTGGCTAATTAACACACGCACATACACACACACCTGAATTCTAGAATCTGGATGGCCATATCCTTAAAGGATACTAACAAAGGCAGAGCACAGAACAGCACTGAATAAACAATTGCTCTGCCCCCACCGCAACTGGCTCCGGCTATCTTCTTACAAGTCCCGTAGACACCTGCATAGCTATTTTCACTCAACAGCTGGTCTCTGTGTTCTCTGTTGACTGATGGGTTCACTGCCCTGATCGCAAGCTTTTAAATATTCATGAGGCAAAATTCCAATGAACACATTCCAACGAACACGTCGTGTTTCAGTGCAGATCTGACGCTAAGCAATCACATTAGCCTCTCCTAAGGACAGATATTATGCCTCTGGAACCATGTCACATTGTCCTCTCCAGTGTCTATGCCCTCTCACAGCCATCATCGTAGACTGCCATGTGTACTCCACTGGGGCAGAAGTCAATTGTTTTGTTTTGTTTGAGACATGGTCTCACTGCATAGATCTCACTGGCATGGAATTCACTATGTAGACAAGGATGGATTCAAACTTGCAAGAGACTTACTTGTTTCTGCTTCCCCAAGTACTAAGATTAAGGGTGTGCGCTACGCTCAGCCCTGCCAATTTTTTTATAGTGATCAGTGTCTGGAGGTACATTTCTGAAGGCAGGGTTAGGTTGTACACCTGTTATCTATTGATAATTTTGATTGTCATCATTGATAAGAAGGGGTAAAGAAACCTTGCACCAGGTATGGTGGTACATACCTTTAACATAAAAGAGAGAGAGAAGAGGGGAAGAAGGGAAGGAAAGAGAGAGGGAGAGAGAAAGGGAGAATATTTCTGACTGCATTTATTTCTAGTTACTTTGACAGTCATGAAAACAATTCAACAATAGTTTTAAAAATTACTTTATGGCATCAAAATTTTTATATTGAATTAAATTCCAAACCCATTAGATCCATTATTGTAGGGAAGGGGAGAATTTTAGCTGAGTTGGGGGCAGGGTATTTTCTTTGACACAGGGTCTCTTTATGTATCCCTGACTGTCCTAGAACTCACTGTATAGACCAGGCTGGCCTCAAACTCAGAAAGATCCATCTGCCTCTGCCTCCCAAATACTGGGGTTAAATGCTTGTACCACTATGTCCAGCTACCTAGTTTTATTTTTTCTTTAAGCATTTAAAAAATTTTAGTTATGAGTTTGTGTGTGTGTGTGTGTGTGTGTGTGTGTGTGTGTGTGTGTGTGTGTACATACACTTGAGCACGCAAACGCATGTGGAAGTGCCCACTGAGGCCAGAAGGGAGCATTGACTCCCCTGGCACTGGTGTTACAGGTGGTTGTGAACAAGCCTGTTGGGTCCTGGGAACTGAACTCCAGTCCTCTGCAAGAGTGACAACTTTTAATCACAGCCATCTCGACATCTCATTATCTGTATTTTGAAGGAAAAACAAAAAAGGGAACGTGTGGCTCAGAGGCCATGCTTGGAACGGAGAGGCGGCTCAGAGGCCATGCTTGGAACGGAGAGGCGGCTCAGCCTTTAACTGCACTTGTTGCTCTTGTGTAGCACCCACATTCGGTTCCCAGAACCCCCAGGTTCTCAGCACAGCGGCCTGAGACTCCAGATCTGGAGAATCTGATGCCTCCAGGGGCTCCTGTGCACACACTTGGTTCACATCAACTCACAGGCACACACACATATCATAAGAATAAATAACTAAAACGTTTAAGTAAACCACTTTAAAAAGAGAAAAATATACTGCTAAATAGTAGTTTTTGTTATTTTCAGTTATTTACGTAAATACATTGTATATGTTTTTAATTTTTATGTATTTTTATTTTAAAAGATCTTTATTTTAAAGATTTTTAAAGAGAATTCAGTTGAAATACATGCACTCAATACACTGATATCCAGAAACATACCAATGGAGTAAAACATATAAAGATGGGAGCATTTTTTTTAATTTTTTACATCCTGCTTATAGCCCCCTCCCTCCTCTCTTGCCGGTCCCACCCTCCCTCCCCATTTCCCCTGTCCCCCTTCTTCTAACTCCTCAGAGAAGGAGAGCCACCCTGCACTTATTTTATTTTATGTGTATGGGTATTTTGTCTAAATGTATGTGTGTGCACCACAGGTATGCCTGGTGCTTACAAGGGTCAGAAGAGGCATCAGATAGCCTGGAACTGGAGTTACATATGGTTGCCAGCCGCCATGTGGGTATGTGGGTGCTTGGAATTGAACCTGGACACTCTGAAGGAGCAACCGATGTCCTTAACCATTAAGCCAACTCTCCAGGCCATATATATATATGTATATATATATATTTCTGTGAATATGTATGGGTGTATTCACAAATCAATTTATCAGTCATTTCTAGACAAATAAAAACACAGGGAGTGGGCAGCTCTGAGACAGGAAGCAGGAGATAATGTGTATGCCCTTCTAAAGTGATTGACAATGAACTATTTTGCCAGCAAGATGCTATGATTTCCCTCCACATTTAATAGTAATGCACATATTGCTGTTTGGAGCTCACAGTGTGCATGTGTGCTTTTTAATGCATTCCTGACAGCTTGCTACACTCCATATGGTGAGTCTTAGTTACTTTCCTATTCCTGTGATGAAATAGTGTGACCAAGGCAGCCTGTCCATTGTGGCAGAAAGCATGGCAGCAGGCAGAGACTGGAGCAGAAGCTGAGAGCTCACGCCCTTATCTGCACAAGTGTGAGGCACAGGGAGAAATAACTGGGCCCAGCAGGGGCTTTTGAAACCCCAAAGCCCACCCGTAGTGAAACAACTTCTTTGACAAGGCCACACCTCTTAATCCTTCCCAAACAGTTCCACCAACTGGGAACCAAATACTTAAACATATGAGCCAGGGGGGTGGAGGCACATTCGCAATTCAAAACACCACAGGAAGGAAGATCCCTGTGTCCTCCCTCCCCTAGTGAATGCCAAGCTGAAAAACCACTAATAGAGGTTAGTTTAATGCAAGGGGAAGTAGAATGAGCCAGGATTCCTTCTGTGTCGAGCTCAATGCCCATATCATTCTTTGGAAGAGAGACAAAAAGTAAAAGATGCTAATTGTGGTTTGAGCAGAGATCAGACAGAGTGGGTGGGCAAAGAGAGGGAGGAGGCCAGAAGCTAGGTCAGGATTTTGGATTTCATCCCATGAGCAAAGAAACAGTTGATGAGAGTGTGCAGAGGAAACATTTCTAAAGTTAAACTTTCATTTACTTTTATTTAGCGAGTATGGGTGTTTGACCAACACATATGTATGTGCACAATGTGCCTGCCTGACGTCCCTGGAGGCCCAAAGATGGCATCAAATACCCTGGAACTTGGATTACAGATGGTTGTGAACTGATATGTGGATGCTGGGTACCAACTCTGTGGTCTCTGAAAGTACCATTGAGACATCTCTCTAGACACCAAAGCATAATTGTATATAAACATCCAGGAATTGGTGAACAGAGACAGATGCAGGCTCACAGTTCACCTCTGTCTATTAGGACAGAACACAGGAAAACTAAGGGACCTAAGAACCACAAAGGGGTCTCCTGAAGCCTCTTGTCAGCTGAGGAGCAAGAATCACTGCACCGTTAACATTTGCTGTAAGATAGTGTTTCTTATGGAGAAGAATTACCTCAGCAGTAATGAACCATGGCTCTATGACCTTCCTCACTAGCCAGACATTCCCTAGGAATCTCATCAATAAGACTAAACCTCTGTTTACAGTGAAAACCTCTTAACTTTTCCTCAGCCCTGCTGACCCAGCGTTTTCTCTTATCAGCTGTGACCGTATCCAATGCATAGAAGCCACTCTGTGGCTGCATTTCGGTCCCTTGGCAACCCTAATACCTTCAAAAGGCCCCAAAAGCCAGCACCTATGCCTATGAGAGACACTCACAGGTGACTCATATCCCAGAAGCCAACACTCACATTCTCCAGTGTCTCCCTTTCTTCCTGGACACTCACCTTTCTTTCAATCTTTCAATCTTTGTCATCAGAATCTATTTTTTAATGCCTTGTCCTGTGTGTGTGTGTGTGTGTGTGTGTGTGTGTGTGTGTGTGTACACATGTGTATAAGAGAGAGAGAGAGACCTAGACAAAGAGACAGGGAGAGGCTAGAGGTAAATATGAGTGTGCACTGGTGTGAGTCACATGTTCCACATCACACATGAAAAGGGCATGGCTTCTTAATCCATTATAGCTGGCCCAAGAGCTTCCAGAGTCTCCTGGTTTTGCTTACCATTTCCGGGATGCACCCTAGGACTCCTGATGTGTGTACTGATGTTTTTATGCAGGCTGTAGAGATCTGAACTCAGGTTGCCGTGCTCCTGTGGCAGTCACCTGTATACCCTTAGCCATCTCCTCAACCCCTACATAAGAAGTTTGAGGACAGCCAACTACATATAAGGCCTATTTCAAAAGGAAAAAGAGGTGGTCAGGACTGGAGAGACGGCTCATCAGTGAAGCGCACTTTACTGCTGCTGCAGAGAGCACAGGTTACGTTACGTTTCCACAACCATCTGTAATTCCAGCTTCTGTGGGTCCAGCACCCTCTTCTTGCCTCCACAGGAACTGCATGAACACAGTGCATATGAATTCATGTAATCACATACACATACACATGAAGTTTAAATGCCTTGTATTATACTTACATGTGTGTACAGGTACATAGGTATGTACAAGCATATGGAGGCCAAGGGTTAACTTCAGGCGTCTTCCCCAGTTACTCTCTACTTCGTGTTTTTGTTTTGTTTGTTTGTTTGCTTTTGTTTTTCCCCACATTTTTTCTTTTTTAACTTTATTTGTGCATATGTGTTTTTGTCTGCATGCACATCTGCACGCCAAAAGAGGGCGCTCAATCCTATAGTATACTGCAGTTATAGACGGTTGGGAGCCGACGCATGGGTGTTGGGGATTGAACTCGGGACCTCTGGAAGGGCAGTTAGTGTCCTTAAACCACTGAGCCATCTCTCCAGCCCCACGACCTTGCTTTTTAAGACAGGTCTTCCACTTTGCCTAGAACTGGACTACTCTGCAGGCTGCCTCCTGCCTCTACCTGCCCAGCGTTGGGATTGCGAGCACGAACACTGAGCCTGGCTGTTTTACTTGGGTCTTGGGGATTGAACTCAAGTCCTGCTGCTTACATGACAAGCGGTTTGTGAGCTGAGCATCTCTCTGGCCCCAAAACTATCTTCAAATAAGCTCCAACTCTGCCTCATATTGGCTTCTCCCGAAGCCAGTTCTTTTCTGAGGCACAGGTAAGAATCCAGTTTCACCTAAGTGGAGAGCCCTAAAAAATAAAGGGGACTTCTCAGACCGTGAGCTGTGAACGGCTGTCAACATTTGCCACAGCAACAAACTTTTTGTAAATAAAAAGTAACATCCTACTCTGAACAAAACAAAATACTGATGGAAATGGAAGGGACAAGTGAAAATCCAGAGTGTGTGTATGGGTGTGGGGACGGGAAGTGGGGAGAACCCAGACATGAAGAACATCACTTTCAACAAAAGGCTTCTTCAGTCTAGTTTCATTTCATTACATTTTATTTTATTCTGTGGAGTTGGGGTGTGGGGCAAGTGTGTAGGTGCGTGGGGAGGCATGGGTTTGGGAGGAAGGGGGTGGGGTAGGTGTATATAGGAGTGTGGGTAGGTGTGTATATAGGTGTGTGTAGATGATGTGTGTGCTGTGTGTGTAGATGTGTGTGGGTATAGGGGTATGAGTGTGTAGGTGTGTTTGTGTGAGTGTGTGTATGTGTGTGTGAGAGAGAGAGTGAATGCCAAGGAACACCTGTGAACGTCAAGAGACAACTTTGAAGAGTCTGTTCGCTCCTTCCACCGTGTGAGACTGAAGATTAAATTCATTGTCAGGCTTGGCAGCAAGAGCCTTTACCCATTGAGCCATCACAGCAGCCCAACACTTTTCTACCTCAGTGTGCTGTTTGTAATGAGCTAGGTTTGATTAAATATAAAGCACATGTCTCTGGCAGGAGAGGAAACCATCACTAGGGAAAGTAAAGCTAAGATGGTGTGACCTCAAGACGTGGTGAGAAGTGCGCTTCTCCCATTCATAGTACTTAGAAGGAGGCTTGGGCTTCTGTCACTAGGCTATTTCCATACTGTGTGGCGTCTGCTGGGTTTGCTGTTAAGAGAATGCTTCGAAGCACAGGTCTGCAGGGACCAGGGGCTGGTTTCGAGTGAAGCTGTTGGAAGTAAAAGGCCAAACTGCCTGGATCTCAAATTAGGAGCCCCCGGATTTACTTTATAAAAATGAGGAAAACTTATATTAGGGAAAGACTAAATGGCCCTCACTGCCCAATTTGTAGATTTTCTACGCTGTTAAGGCTAGTTGTGTTTTCCTGCAATGTTTTTGCTTTTCATTGCACCTGACACACCTTCTGCCTTTATGAGCAAAATTATGAAGCCAAGGCTATAAATGGGACGAAGGTCATCTTACCGAGCTCACTCATCCAGAAGCCATTAACTTGACAGAAATGAGATAAGGCACAGGCCGCCGTGGGTTATTTCTGAGGCCAAGTTTCTAGTTTGTTTTAGATGGAATCAAGACATCCACACTCCTGACACACCTGTTTACGGAGCAGGGGGCTCAGTAAAGTTGTGGTTACACAAGAGTTACCAACATGTTTAATCACAGGCTGGTAGATGTGTGGACACAGCACACGGCACGTTTTTGAAAGCTACTGACAAAGAGTTCCTCTGCATGGATTCCAGGATGTAATTTCAGCAGCCAGCCAACCAGTAAACAGAACTATCTTCCAGTGAAATCCAAGAAAAGCAAGTCATTGCTGTTGTGTTCAGAGAACCCTCTCAGAAACTAAAATTACAGCAAACAGGGTGCCAACCCTGGGGACACCTCACCTAAGCCCCGTCTCCCAACAATCCCTCTATAACATGTATAATGCAGACAACTTCTCTTTCTTCAAAATCTGAAGGGTAGTCCGGGAGTTGAGTAAGGTCTGTCCTGTGGCACTGGGTTAACTGATGGCACTGCTAAGCGGGTTCGTTTAAACAGAGGCTTTTAAAGGGTCAGTAACTCTACAGGTCGGAAAAGATGCTTGAAGCTACGAAGGTGATAAAAGCTGCTGGGCTGGGTGGCAAAGGCCAGTACCCCACAGCTACTGGGGTAGCTGAGGAAGGAAGGTCATTAATTGATTATGGTCATTGATTGATTAATCAGGTCTAGTAGGGGTATAGAGTGAGTTTAGGAAAATCTAGGCAACTTCTCAAAGTTAAAACAGCCTAAGCTCACTTAAAAAAAATGTTAATGTTCTTTTAAAAAAAATTAAGGATTTACTTTGTAAGCTCTTGCCTAGCATGTGTGAGGCCCCAGGTAAAACTCTCATAGCACATGCACAAACAGAATTAATAGACTCATTAAATTTTTTATACAATACTACTTTTAAAATCTCACATAATGGACATTAGGGCTGGTGAGATGGCTCATCACTTGTTGCCAAGCCTGATGAGCTGAGTCAGTCTCCAGATACATGACAGAGGAAGAAAACCAACTCCCAATGTTGTGTTGTCCCCTGACCTATACACACACACACACACACACACACACACACACACACACATACCTCCAAATATAATTTTACCGTGAAATCTTGGTACATGATTCCAGCGTTTTTGAGAAGGCAGGAAGACCACTAGTTTAAGGCCAGCTTGGGCCTGTCTTGAGATTTAAGTAAATAAATAAATATCATATGACCAAAGAGTTCTGTCTACCCAGTACTTATATTTACACAAAAGCATGTATACACTGTTTATACCATAATTCATAACTACCAAATGACAAACAAAACAAAAACCAGAAAGGATAACAGGGCTGGAGTGAGTATGATCAAAATACTTTATGCACATATATGAAAATGTCGTAATGAGATTGTGTATAGTTTACATATGCTTATATAAAACATTTTCCCCATTTATTAAAAAGTAGTTCTCTCATACAATGTCTCTTGATTACAGTTTCCCCTCCCTCCACTCCTTCTAGGTCCTCCCTACCCCTCTTCCCCTCCACATCCACTCCCTTTCTGTCTCTCATTAGAAAAAAATAGGTTTCTAAGGAATAAAACCAAACATAACAAAATAAAATATAATAAAACAAAACAAAAACTATCACATCAAAGTTGGAAAGGACAAATCAACAGACAAAAAGAGCCCAAGAGAAGGCACAAGACTAGGAGACCCATTCATTCTCACACCCAGAATTCCCATAAAATCAATGAACTGAGCTGCTGGAGAGATGTTGCACAGGTTAAGAACACTGGCTACTCTTCCAAAGGTTCTGAGTTCAATTCCCAACAACCACCTGGTGGCTCACAACCATCTAGAATGAGACCTGGTGACCTTTTCTGGTGTGCAGGCATACATACAGGCAGAACACTGCATAATAAATAAATAAACCTTAAAAACAAACAAACAAGAAACCATTGAACTGAAAGCTATAGCATATACACAGAGGACCTGGTGCAGACCTGTGCATGCTGCCTCAGTCTCTGTGAGATATAAAACATTGCTAAAGATTGGAAACAAGCCAAATACCTTTTACCAGGCACATAGATAATCGCAAGTAAGGGAAAGATACAGTCATTCTTGGTTGTTGTCATTTTAGGACAATTGCACTACACAGCCAAGGCTGTCCTTGAACTCACAATGATTCTCCCACCTCAGCCTTTCAAGTACTAAGGTTAGAGGCATTTGCCACTATGCAGCCCTCTAGACTCTCCTCAGCTCAGCTCTCCCCATTTGATAATTGACAGTACCCTGAAAGGTCAGGAGTGTTTTGCTGTATGTCTGCAATCCCAGCATTTGGATGCTGAAAGAAAGATGCAAGTTGGAGGCTAGCCTGGGAGGATTAAGGCGACATCTCCGCCCCTATCCTCAAACAAGCAACTCAAGACACTGTCAAATATCCCCTCTGGCAACAGTCATTTCTGCTCAGCAGTACTGTGCCCAGTAAAAGATGTGCTAGAAAGATTATAGTGTGGTTAATTCTGTTTACATGCCATTCTGCACAAGACAAACTATAGAGATTAACCAGCAGCTGCCAAGCACAAAGGGAAGCAGAAAGGTTAACCAAAAAAAGCTGGGGAGATTCTGGGATGAGGGCCTTGTTTGTGTCTTGATGCTAGTAATGCATTCCTCACTGTCCATGCCTCAGGACTCATGGAACCTTCTACAAAACCAGCTTTACCGTATGGTAAAGTAACTTTGTGGAGCACACAAAACCCTGTCTCGGGAACATTTTAAAAACACGTAATGAGGTTGAGATGTGGGACTTTAAAGGAATGCCATCCAATCGCACATTAACTGGTGATGTTCTAAACTCTCATATCAGTTTCAAATAAGTTAACATGAAATGACAATAAAGCATATAAACAGGGGCCAGTGCGATGGCTCAGCAGTGAAAGTCCCACCAAGCCTGATAAGCCGGTGTTTAATCACCAGGACCAAGACGGTGGAAGAAAAATTCAACTCCCCAAATTGTATTCTGGCCTCCACATGTGAGGTGGAAGTAGATGCACACATGTGCGTGTGTGTTTGTGTATACACACACATACCACACAGGGAAACCATATAAATATATATATATATATATATATATATATATATATATATATATATATA
>NW_026594377.1:5610592-5632995 GCF_907164565.1 Psammomys obesus
ATATATATATATATATATATATATATATATATATATATATATATATACACACATATATGTGTATGTGGTTTAACTGAATTATCTATGAAAAAACATGGTTATCAGTACATAGAGGGTTTTCCTGCGTAGCCCTGGCAGTACACTGTGGACCAGACTGGCCCAGAACTCAGAGATCCATCAGCCCCTGCCTCCAAAATACTCAGATTAAAGGCGTGCAGCATCCATGCACTCCCAGAGGGTGGCTCATTTCAATGAAATCAATTTATAGAGCTCTATTTGTTTGGTCTTGGTTTTTTGTTTGTTTGTTTATTACATATACAGTGCTCTGTCTGCACTCGAGAAGAGGGCATCAGATCTCATTGTAGATGGTAGGGAGCCACCATGTGGTTGCTGGGAATTGAACTTTGGACCTCCAGAAGAATAGCCAGTGCTTTTAACCTCTGAGCCACCTTTCCAGCCCAATTTTGGTTTTGTCTTAAAGACAGGGTTTCTCAGTATAGCCAGCCGTGGCTGTCCTGGAACTAGCTCTGTAGAACAGGCTAGACTTGAACTCAGAGCTCCACCTGCCTCTGCTTCCTGAGTGCTGAGATTAAAAGCATAGACCACCACTGCCTGGTGAAGCTATAGACCTCTTAATTTCTAATATGAGACTGAACGTCAATAGAAAAGACTCCATCTCTCAGATGTTTTAGGAAAGATGGCATACATCTAGGTATGGGGGTGCGGGGGGGGGGGGCTTAATCTGTACAGGCACTTTTGTTTTATTTATGTGAACCTACAGAAAAACTTCAGAACTGTAAAACAGAGAAGCAACTTTCTTGGTTTGGAGCCTGGAGTATAGCGTATTGGTAGGACACATGCTTTAACTTGAGGAAAACCCTGGGTTCACTTCCTACAGTCAAAACTTTTTTTTTACCTTTTTTATTAATTATTATTTATTCACTTTGTATCCCAGCTGTAGCCCCCTCCCTAGCCCCCCCCCAATTCTATCCCCCCCCCCCCCCCGGCTTTTCCTCCCATGACCTTCCCCAGTCCACTGATAGGGGCGGTCCTCTTCCCCTTCCATCTGACCCTACCCTATTAGGTCTCATCAGGACTGGCTACATTGTCTTCTTCTGTGGCCTGGCAAAGCTGCTCCCCACTCAGGGGGAGGTGATCAAAGAGCCAGCCACTGAGTTCATGTCAGAGACAGTCCCTATTCTCCTTACTGGGGTACCCACTTGGAGACTGAGCTGCCATGGGCTACATCTGAGCAGGGATTCTAGGTTATCTCCATGAATGGTCCTTAGTTGGAATATCAGTCTCAGAGATGACTCCTTTGCCCAGATTTTTTGGTTCTGTTGCTCTCCTTGTGGAGCTCCTGTCCTCTCCAGGTTTTTCATCTCTCCCTTCTTTTATAAGATTCCCTGAACTCTGCCCAAAGTTTGGCTATGAGTCTCAGCATCTAAGACACGTATGGTATATACACACTTATAAGTGGATATTAGACATTAATATAGGAAAAACATACTAAAATCTGTACATCTAAAGAAGCTAACCAAGAAGGAGGATCCTGGGTAAGATACTCAATCCTCATTCAGAAAGGCAAATGGGATGGACATCGGAAGAGGGGGAAAATGAGGAATAGGACAGGAGCCACCACAGAGGGCCTCTGAAAGACTACCCAGCAGGGTATCGAAGCAGACACTGAAAAACTCAAAACGTGTTTTTAAAAATTAGCCCTGCGGGCGGGGGTGAGCTGTAGAGATGGCTCAGAGGTTAAGAACAGTCGCTGTTCTTCCAAAGGTCCTGAGTTCAATTCCCAGCAACCACATGGTGGCTCACAGCCATCTATAGTAAGATCTGGTGTGCAGGCAGAATAGTGTATAAATAATAAATAAATCTTTAAAAAAAATTAGCCCTCAAAGTGCAGCTTTAGTGACAGGAATAACAAGGGCTCCAGACGTGACTTCCCATGGGTCGTGAGTAGACGTTCTGCCCACTGTCTGCCGTGAAGCAAAGAATGGTAGCACTAAAACCGAGCAGGAAAAGCCAAGCTAGCTAGGAAGAGCGAAGAACACACTGGGGTCAGGAGAGCAGCTGTAGCCAGGCAGAACTTTCTCATTGCTCCCTGGAGAGCTGGAGGACAAAAGATATTGCAAACTGGACACCAAGTCCACCGGCCTCTGAGTCTCAGACTAAGGCCTCCTCCTTTTACCAGCTCTGCCCAAACTTTAAAACGAGCAGTTTATCTTTGGTAAATACAATCACTATATGCCACTAGATCTTGGTATTGTTGTAAAACATGCTACACGTCCAGAAGAGTATTCCTTTTGACCCAGAAAAGACTATTGATGAGCAGAGAGAAGCTCTTGAAAGATAGCTCAAATGGGAAGTTGCATACTTGAAAATGAATTTCACAGGAATAGCAAACAGCTACGAGGCGAGGCCAAAGGGCAGAAGAACAGCGCTGGCTCGGGATAGACGGTGCTGCTTGGAGTAAGATCTGCCCTTTCCGAGAGGACTTGGGGCGCAAGGAAGATGAGCTTGCAGTTCTGTGTGCCCCTCGAGCACCTAGGAAGCAGAATGAGAGTCTCCGTGGGGCTGCTGAGAGGGGGCAAGCCACAACAGACGTCCCTGGATTGATGGTATGGACCTTCGGAGACCTGTGTGTTTGGACCAACCATGCCCAAAAGGAGGCTGTCTCCACCGTCAGCAGCTGCTCTTGTAGGTATTACCTACCTGGGGACTTTTGACTTGTTTTTAACCTCTGTGTATTTCAAATACACTTAATTTTTTTGAGACAGGGTCTCACTATGGAGCTCTGGCTGGCCTGGAACTCATGGAAATCTACCTCCCAAGAGCTGGGCTGAAAGGCATGACCCACTATGTCTGGCATAATGTTTTTTTTTTTAACTTTTGAGTGTGTGTGTGTGTGTGTGTGTGTGTGTGTGTGTGCACGCGCGCGCACGCGCCATAGCAATGCAGGTGCACACACCATAGCAAGGAGGTTAGACACAGCTATCAGGAGCTTCCTTCCTCCTTCTCCCTTGCTAAGGTAGGTCTATCTTCTTGTTTCTGCGGTATCCACCACATTCGGGTTATCAGTTCACTCCTCCTCTGGCAAGCCATCTTTCCATTAACTAAAAGCTAGTTTGCTGGGGACGGGGCGGGGGGTATTTGTTTCTTTCTTTCTTTTTTAAATATGCTAGGCCGTGGTGGCACATGCCTTTAACCCTAGCACTGGGGAGGCAGGTGTATCTCTGAGTTCCATCCCAGCCTGATCTACAAAGTGATTTCCAGGAAAGCCAGGGCTACACAGAAAAATCTTGTCTTGAAAACCAAAAAGAATAACAACAACAACAAAAAGAAAAATAGTATATTTATTGGTGATCAAAGTAACTTGGAATTAAGCCTCCTGTCTGTAATTCCAGCATATAGGAGGACTGAACACACTTAAGGGCAGCCAGGGCTATAGACTGGAACCCTATCTCAAAAAACTTCCTTCTCATTCTCTCTAACACCCAAAAAAAGAGAATGAAACTCAGTTTCCAAAGAGTAAACACAGTATTCCTCTTGTGTTTGCATCTCTTGATACCACTATGTCTCTCCCTTTCTCCCTCTTTCTCTCCCTCTCTCCAGCTTTCCCTCCCTTCCTTCCTCCCTCCCTTCCTTCTTCCATCTCTCTTTCCCTCCTTCCCTCCACCTCTCTTTCGCTTATTTTCCCTGTTCTCTGGTTTTTCTTCCTTTCCCTATTTTTTTTTTTTTTTTTTTTTTTGTTGTTCCAAGTTTAAAATATGACTCTGGGCTTTAAAAAAACTAAAAAAGCTAAGGCCAGTGGAGACAGCCCCAGAGATCCCTCCTCCCTGACACTAGAGAACAAAAGTTTACTTCACTTAGAAAATGGAAAGTCTAGGTCTTTTAACCTTGACCTCCAAATCCCTATCTTTCCAGAAAAATGTGCTTTCTATAGACACATGCACACTGTCACCTGCCTGAGGATACAAGTCTATCTCACTCAGTTCTGGCCTGTTCACTCCAGTGTTTGAAGAAGTCAGCCTTTCGAAAGAAAGACTTAGCCTTGTCTTCTGGCTTAGACACAGTTTAACTTATTTGGCAGAGTACTTAGGTAAATACAATTGACTACCTTGGGACAATGTATTTCACCAGATCTTCAGAACACCATGCTCATTGAGAGTTCCACACTCAGCCATGGCTTCACTCCTTTTCAAAGACTCTCCCCAGCACCTTAGTCTTCTACTCTCAGGAAAACTTAGGGCAAGTGCAGTATTTTGCAGATGTCTTTGGATTATTTGTTTTCATTGGGGAACGGTGCAGGCATTGCCAGTGTTATTTGGACTCCATGATCCTGGCTTGGAAGAACATTTTTTAATTATTTTTATTTTTATTAATTACAGTTTATTCTCTTTGTATCCCCCCCCACGTACCTACCTCCCTCCTCCCCTCCCAATCCACCCTCCCTTTTCCCCATCCATGTCCCTCTCCCAGTCCACTGAAAAGGGAGGTCCTCCTCCCCTTCTCCTCTGACCCTAGTCTATCGGTCTCATCAGGACTGGCTACATTGTCTTCTTCTGTGGCCTGGTAAAGCTGCTCCCCCACTCAGGGGGAGGTGATCAAAGAGCAGGCCAATCAGTTCATGTCAGAGACAGTCCCTCTCCCCATTACTATGGAGACCACTTGGAAACTAAACTGCCATAGGCTACCTCTGTGCAGGGGTTCCAGGCCATCTCTATGAATGGTCCTTGGCTGGAGTATCAGTTTCAGAGAAGACCCCTGTGCCCGGAATTTTAGGATCTGTTGCTGTCCTTATGGAGCTCCTGTCCTCTCCAGGTCTTACTATCTCCACTTCTTTCATATATTCCCTGTACTCTGCCCAAAGTTTGGCTATGAATCTCAACATCTGCCTCAATAACCTGCAGGGTAGAGCCTTTCAGAGGCCCTCTGTGGTAGGCTCCTGTCCTGTTCCCTGTTTTCTCGCTCCTCCGATGTCCATCCTCTTTGCCTTTCTGAATGGGGATTGAGCAACTTAGCCAGAGTCCTCCTTCCTGATTAGCTTCCTTAGGTGTACAGAACTGGAAAGCAAAGGATACTGTCATCAAAACAAAATGACAGCCTACAGACTGGGAAAGGATCTTCACCAACCCTGTATCTCACAGAGGGCTAATATCCAGTATATATAAAGAACTAAAGAAGTTAAACAGCAACAAATCAAGTAATCCAATTAAAAAATGGGGTGCAGAGCTAAACAGAGAATTCTCAATTGAGGAATAGTGATTGGCAGAGAAACACTTAAAGAAATGTTCAACGTCCTTAGTCATCAGGGAAATGCAAATCTCAAAACGACCCTGAGATTTCACCTTACACCCATCAGAATGGCTAAGATGAATAACTCAAGTGACAACACATGCTGGAGAAGATGTGGAAAAAGGGAAACCCTCCTCCACTGCTGGTGGGAATGTAAACTAATACAACCACTCTGGAAATCAATCTGGCGTCTTCTCAGACAATTAGGAATAGTGCTTCCTCAAGATCCAGCTATACCACTGCTAGGCATATGTCCAAAAGATGCTCAAGTATACAACAAGGACATTTGCTCAACCATGTTTGTAGCAGCTTTATTTGTAATAGCCAGAAGCTGGAAAAAACCCATATGCCCCTCAGTTGAGGAATAGATACAGAAATTGTGGTACATCTACACAATGGAATATTACTCAGTGATAAAAAAAAAAAAAAAACAAGGAAATCATGAAATTTGCAGGTAAATTATGGGAACTGGAAAAGATCATTCTGAGTGAGGTATCCCAGAAGCAGAAAGACACACAGAGTATATACTCACTCATAAGTGGATACTAGACATATAATATAGGCTAAACATGCTAAAATCTATACATGTAAGGAAGAACATTTGTTTTAAAGATTTATTTATTATGTATACAGTGTTCTTTTTGCATGTACACCTGCACACCAGAAGAGGGCACCAGATTTCATTATAGATGGTTGTGAGCCACCATGTAGTTGCTGGGAATTGAACTCATGACCTCTGGAAGAGCAAGCAGTGCTCTTAACCTCCAAGCCATCTCTCCAGCCCAGGAAGAACATTTTTAACACCATATAATAGACATGGCGATGTGTGTGTTTCGGGGAGTCATTGTTGAGTCTAACTGCTCCACTTCTGCTCATAAGAGCTAATTCTTCTCATGACTAACAATATTCAAAGTGGGACCACTGAGACAGCAGCAGAAAAGGCACTTGCAGCCAAGTCTGATGACCTGAGATCAGTGCCCGTGGGATCCGAATTGTGGAAGAAGAGAACAAACTCCCACGGCTTGTCCTCTGACTTCTATATGCATACATATTCTCATAAAATAAATTAATAAAATGTAATTTGAAAGAAAACTATATTTAGAGGCTGGAGGGATGGCTGAGCAGATGAAAGCACTGGCTGCTCCTGCAGTGGACCCAGGATCCTGGGGGCAGCTCACGCCCACCTGTAACTCCAGGGCCAGGGCATCCATGCCCTCTTCTGGCCTCTGAAGACACTGCATGCACATGTGTGCAGAGAAACATGAAGGCAAAGCACTCATATACATAAAATAAAAGTAACTAAATGTTTTAGGAACAGAATCTTTCCCCAGACACACACTTTTGTTTTCCTACGTACTAAAACCACAGCTGTTTTATAAAAGAATAAACAGAATCACAGAAACTCATTCCAACAATATGCTACTGATGGAGAAAAAATTTTAATCAATTACAAGTGTCCAGTCCTAAACTATATGGTGGCAAACCCCTGTAACTCCAGCAGTTAAGAGGAAACTGAGGCTGGAAAATTGCAATGAGTTCTAGGCCAGCCTGAACTACAAAATGAAATGCATAAAAAATAATAAAAAAAAAAAAAAACCCAGCTGGTGAGGAGGGGCATGCCTGTAATCCCAGCACTCTAAGAGGCAGAGGCAGGCAGATCTCTGTGAGTTCGAGGCCAGCCTGGTCTACAAATTGAGTCCAGGACAGCCAAGGCTACCCAGAGAAACTCTGTCACAAAAAGCAACAGACACAAGAATGAGAAGTAGTGGGCAGGAATTGTGATGAATGTGATCAAGGTACATTGTTTACATGTGTGAAATTAAAGATATTCTGATAGAAATGCTTTTCTCAAAAATTTTAAGGGTGACCTGGCTCTGTTACGCAATGGATAACTCCAGTGCGCTGGAGTTCTAATTTGGCTACAACCAGAATTTAAAGTGAATAAAAAAAATAAAAAAAATTAAGTTTTTATAAAAGATGCTTTTTAAATCTTGTATATATGCATGTGTGCCTGGGTAATTTTCTGTGTACCATGTATGTGTAAAAGCCCATGCAGCCCAGAGGAGGGCACCAGAGGCCCCTGGAGCCACAGAGAGGGCTGGTTGGGTGCTGAACATGGGTCCTCTACAGAGGCTTAACTGCTGGACCATCTCCAGAACAACTTACTTTTATGGCGTTTTTGTTTCTAAGACAAAGTCTCACCAAGTAGCCATGGCCAGCCTGGAACTCATTTTGTGGACCAAGTTATCCTCCATCTTTGAGATCCACCAGCCTCTGCCTCCCAAGTGCTTGGATTAAATTTGTGCACCATCAGGCCAGGCCAGAAATATAAAAAGTTTTTAAACCTTTTTAATGTGCCAGGTGTGGTAGCACACACACCTACAGTTCCAGAAGGCAGGAGACAGAGGCAGAGGATCTGCAGTTTAAGCTCATTCCCAGCTACACAAAGTACCAGACCAGCCTGGGCTACATGAAAACTGTCTCAACAACGACAACAAAAATGGGAATTTGAGGAGTTCTCACAAACATATCTGCATGGGCTGGAGAGACAGCTCAGGAGCTGAGCGCGGCTGCTCCTGTGAGGACCTGTGTTCTACTCCCTGTACCCACATGGGGGCTCACAGGATGCCGTAACTCCAGGCCCAGGGGCTCCAACGCCTTTAGTGCCCTCCTCGGGCAACAGGCACACGAGTAGTGCACAGACGTGCATTCAGGCAAAGCACTCATGCACATAAAAACAAACAAATGACCTGGCTCTGTGGCGCAATGGATAGCGCATTGGACTTCTACTACAGCTGGGATGCAAAGTAAATAACCTGTGATTAATTTAAAAAAAAATAAAAATTAAAAAATGAAATATGAAACGCGGCAATGACAGAAACAACAAATGGGAAATCTGAAAACATATGAATTAAGCAAACACTTCACCTGGCATCGCTCCAAATGACTATATTTAAAAATTCTTTCTAAATAGATTACCCTTCGAGTAATAAACCAAACTCTAAAACTGAATTATTTGCACATTTTACAGATTACAAAATCCCTATTAAAGTAATCTAATAAATTGTGCCACATGAGTAACTGGCTTTAAGTAACTGCACATGAACTTGTAAATTCTTAAGGCTACAAATAAAGTTAATTAGCATCAGTTTTGACTCTCCTTACGCCCGTAACCATGGTTTCTGAAAAATAAAAGAAAACCTCAAAGAGAACAAAGTCAGTTTTAACAAGAAAAATAAAAACGCTCAGGGCTAGCATTTTCCAGTCAAGTAAGAAATAGCCTTATTCATTTATTTGGGGGGGGGGTGTACGGTGCTGTATGGTACATGGTTCTGTGTGCATGCATATATGGAGGCCCAAGGAGAACGTCGAATATCCTCCTTTGTCACTGTCCATCTTATTTAAGTCGGCTCTCTCCTCTGACTTGAAGCTGGTGTTTCCAGCAAGGTGGGCAGCCAGGGAACCTCAGGAAGCCGGCATCACCAGTGTGCACGTTACCACATCTGGCTTGTTACACAGGTCCTGGGATATGAACCCTGATCTTCATGGGTGCAGAGAAGGGACTCTTAACTACTCAATCATTCCAGCCCAGTAAATGATTTACACTGGGGAAAAGTCTATGTGTTAGGCATAATTCTCTCTATTGACATCAGAGAGGGAGAGGGGGATTGGAAGGGAGGAAGAGAAGGAGTGAGGGTGAGAGGGAGAGCGATAGCTAGCAGACACCATGGACTTGTAATAACTGAGGCAACCTCTGTAGCCCATGCTTGCCTGGAACTCACTTTGTAGTTCAGGCAGGCCTCAAATTCATAAAAGGCTTCTTGCCTCATCTTCCCAAGAACTAGGATTGTCCTGCAGCCTGACCTTGACTCCTTGATCCTCTCTGGCCTCTATGCAGTCACCACCTCCAGCCCACTCTGTCCTCTGTTTCTATATGTGATCTCTTCCCTGGTTAACCCAGGGGAAACCACATCGTACTCAGGTCCTTCAATAACTAAAGTAAGTTTCTACTTTTTTCTCATTGCTAACTTTGTTTGTTTGTTGTAGAAGATGACCAGCAGCTAAAGGAAATTAGAAAGAAAAGGAAAGAGTTTAAAGAGAAGAAAAATCTCCCAGAAGAACACAGAGTTGAAACAACATAATGGAGCTCTCCCAAGCACCTGTGAATGCACAGGGCACCCCTAAGCATGCGAAGGAAAGGGTCCCTGGGAATTGTTTACCTACAGTACTCAACAGGCCGGCAAGACCAAGGACATTAAAAGAAGCCTTCAGATCTTCCAGGATGGCAGTAATCACTAGGACTCAACACGGGGATCCCACTCCGTACTCTGTTTTGGACCTTCTTGTTCAAAAATATTTACAGTGCCTACTTCGAGCACTAGCTGAGATTCAAAGGAATACAGTCAAAGTAAAGTCGTTCAATGAAAAGAAAATATATGTATGATAATCTAATTAGAGAAAATAACAGAAGCTGGGACTGTGGCTCAGTAGTAGAATGCTTGCCTAGCATGTTTAAAGCTCTGAGTTTGATTCCCAGCACTGACAAATAATAAACAAACAATATTTTAAAATTATGTACATTTGTGTGTATCTGTATGTAGATATGTTCACATGAGTATAGATATCCACGGAGGCTGGAGGAGGGCATCACATCCCAGAACCAGAGCCTCAAGAACTGAACCCAGGTCCATAGCAATAGCAAATGCGTTTAATTGCTGAGCCACTTCTCCAGCTCCAAGAACAATACATTTTAACTGCTTTGCTTTCAACTGTATATGCAGAGTGACCTATAAGCTTCGATTTTTCAGTTGCAAAACTACAGTTAATCATGATACTGCTTCTTCTATATCTCAAATAAACACTAAAGACAAAATTATATTTTCACAGCCCCCGAGGTAGAAATTTGAAAGTTCCTATCAAATAGAAATACTGTCATTGCTTCAAAAATTTCAAGACTTAAAGCAATACAATTTACAAAGAATGAGGTTTGGAGTGTTTTAGAGGGTAGATTTTTAAATGTTTATTACCTTTTTTTTCTTCTTTATTTTGTGCATCCTCATGCATGCACATGTGATCTGAGAACAAATTGCTGGGGCAGGAGACTGCACTCAAGTTGTCAGGCTTTGTATGAGACACCTCTACCTGCTTAGCCATCTCACTGGTCCCATATGAATTTCTGTAACCACACAGTTCTAGCACTGTATAAGACAAATTATCTGAGCATCTAGGAAAAACTCTTATCTTTTGTCCTTCTTTTTCTTGAAATTTAAACGTACTTACCACGTTGATAGATTACAGTAAGTCATTACAGCCAGTGTTGACAGGATCACAGAGACAGGAGGGAATAGGTGATATTGCCAACAGAGCCAACCCACCGGTCCTGATGTGAGAGCCACAGAGCCACAGGTATAGGTATAGGCCACTGAGTTCCAGCAATGTGAAAGACCTCCCTCCCTCACCTGCATCGCTCCCTACTCTATACTTTTTGTACTCAGGCAAGATTTACTACAAATGGAATCTTGCCATACATTCATGGAAATAGAATTATGAACCAGCTATTTAGCAGACTTAACCAAATAGATCCCAGGTCAGAACACTAGAAATTTAAAGGCACTCATTACATTGAAAAAAAAAAAAAAAAAAAAAAAAAAAAGACATTGCAGTGTTCTTTTGTTGTTGTTGTTGTTGTTTGGTTTGTTTGGTTTTTATGAGACAGGGTTTCTCTGTGTAGCCTTGGCTGTCCTAGACTCAATTTGTAGATCAGGCTAGCCTCAAACTCACAGAGATGTGCCTGCCTCTGCCTCTCCAAGTGCTAGGATTCCTGGCATGTGCCACCTTGCCCATCTTGTTGCATTGCTTTTAAAGACAAGCATAAAATAGCACCATGGTACTTGCTCCTGATCCTGGTACTCAGAAAGTAGAGGTGGAAAGATCAGGAATTCAAATTCACCCTCATACAAAAGCGTGAGGCCAGTCCAGGTAACAGAAAACTGTCTCAAATAACAAACAGAGCAGGCAAGCAGAGATGAGTCTGCGTCTCTTACAATACAATAAGCATTGTATTCCTCCTTTTTCTGCCTGCTAGAAAATTAATTCAATGTTCTTCCTGAAAAACCAGGATGGGAGAGACCTTCACAGGGTTGTTAAGTGAATAAGAGACAGCATGTTATTCAATGCCGGAGACGCTGCTAAACAAGACTGCCTGTATTTGAATGTTATTGTTTTTCCTTTCAGTCTATTGCACATGATGTTTCTGCAAAGCAGAACAACCGAAAACAAAACACTTGGCTGCTGACCAGTCCACTCCTGTTACCTCATCTTACCTCAAACTGTGCTCACGGGAATGGGAAGCTCTCCGCAATTCATGAAGAACACCATCAGGATAGATGTGAAGAGAGATGTAAGAAGAGATCTCTCTATCATTCTGTGGGATGACTGCTAAAAACTCCTCCTAAGCTGGTCATGGTAGAACACGCCTGAAATCCCAGCATTCTAGACATGGAGGCAGGAAGGGCAAAAGGCAGAGAGAGAGCATGCACATGTGCACAAACACACACACACACACACACACACACACACACACACATTCCTAAAAGTACAAATAAAAAGATTATACAATGGGGTTTGGAGTTTATTGAAACTCTCAGACCCTTTGGAGTTTACAACACGAATGCTTTCTGTTTCACTGTGTGCAAAATTCCAGGTTTCAGTGTGCTTCTCCTCTGAATTTGCTTATAAACATGAATTGTGATTTTTTTCCTGTATAAGAATGTTAGAAATAAGCATCAATTTTTAATTTAATCACACTCAATTAAAAAATTCTTCTGATTTAACAGCAATGTTCAAATGGATAAATAGTAAACCATGAACCTCTGCTGCTTGGTTTGGCTTCCTACACCTAGGGAATGAGCTGTTCTTATTCTCTCCGTCTCATGAAGCATTTAAGAAACAGTAAACAAAAGCTAAGACCTGGAGAAATATGACGGATAAGCATTGTATTTAAGCAAAGGCCTGTCTCCCATCCACACAGAGAGTAAGCATCAAAGACAGAAAAAAATGTTTACCCAGATAAGAGAAAGATTCCAGCAGGGACAATGAGACGAAAAGATAGGGGAGAGCAAGGGACAGACCCCCAGAAGGTATGGTGTTCCCAGTGTGTAAACACTTCATTTTTGCTTTACAATACAGGGAGAGGCGTTCTACTGTGTATTTTGCTGCTTCCTCACTATCTGTGTTTTAGCTGAGTAAAGACAAGTTTGCCCTCCTTTGGGAAGAGAGGTCAAAAGCAGAACTTAGAGGTTAGCCTTTTACTAGGAACCTTTCGCTTCAGGCACTCGTGACTAATGAAACACTGAAATGTTCAGAGGACTCCATGCCGCCTCATCAGTGCCCACCCAAACACAGTGAACAGTGCCCAAAGGAGAGAACAGAAGCACGCTGGCCTGCCAGTGACACCCTCTGTTCATTGTTTGCGATACCTGCAGACAGAAAAGCGAGAAAGGTTGATGAAATGGCTCAGCAGGTAGCGGGGCTTGCTGCTTAGCTAATGACTTGAGTCTGATCCAGAAAGACTCAGATGGTGGCGAGAACTGACACAAGCAAGTTATCTTCTGACCTCCATGTGAACCCCTACCTACCCCCACCTACCCACATGCACACAGGGACGGAGACGTACGAAATCTTCCAGTCTCTTACTGTTATCAGAATGCCCACAGGAGCCCCCTGAAGTTGCTCAGTGACGTCATGCTAATCTCTCTCCTGGAATTCCCTTTTCTTCTTCTGAAGCATTCTTCTCAGCTTACTTATGTATGTTTTCAAAGCCCACCCCATCCCCATAAGCCTCCTACATTTATAGCAGGCAAAGTTGGACTTTATGAAATAGATAAGCAAATACAAACCACTTTGTTGTTACTGTTTTGAGGCAGGATCTTTCTACAGAGCTCTCTGGTTATACTGGAACTTACTGGGTAGACCAGGCTGGCCTCCAACTCCGAGATCTTCTGCCTCCTGAGTGCTGAGATTAAAGGTCAACAAGTGTCATCATACCTGGCTACAAATCACTTTTAAAAGCAGAAAAATCTGAACTTAATAAAGTATAATTACAAAAAAAAAATGTGTTATGTTTGCTCATGACTATGCAAACTTACATGTACTATGATGGACTGTTAATTTTGTGTGTGTGAGTACCTAATGTCCTTCATGAAACTGTGCATTACAGAAAACTTGGTTTTGGTTTTTTGGTTTTTCTGTTTTGTTTTGTTTTGTTTTTGTTTTTGTTTATTTTGTTTTTCCCCTGCAACAGCATTTAGTTCCTTGGTGTCTAAGTAACGTGCAGTTAAGCTTAGCTCACTTTTCTTCTTCTAGGTTCCTCCTCCTCCTCCTCCTCCTCCTCCTCCTCCTCCTCCTCCTCCTTTTCTTTGTTGGTTAGTTTTATTTTGAGACTGGGCCTCAGATAGCTCATACTGGATCTCACTTCCCATGTGGCTAAGGATTACCCTGAACTTTTGAGCCTCCTGCCTCTACTTCCTGAATGCGGCATTACAGGAGCCACTTAAATGCCTGGCTTTTTAGGTTACATTCAATATTTATTTTTATCACATTTTATTTTAAAATACTAGTAAAATCAGATTACAGTCATCTTTGTTATAAATTTACCCCTTAAAGATTTCCTGTTCTCAGCAATGGACCAGAAATTGTACAAACTGCTAGCAGTGCAACTAAGGGACACAGGTAGTTATGGAAGGGAGGTCTTTAAGGGTAATGATTCATTAAGACATAACACACTTAGGTGAATACATTTGATGTCAAATGTGCAGGGAGTCTGGAAGATCTGCGAAAGGAGAATAGAAAAACAAGTTGAGCAAATGTTCTGCTAGAAATAATTAACAACACACACAGGCACATACACACACATGCACACACACATACACAGACACACACACACATACATGCACACACAGACACATCACATTCTCCTGTCGTTTTTTTCTTCAGGCCCTCATACCAGCTACATGCACTGGGTGTGATTATATTCAACAAAGATGGACAGTAGAGGGAATTATATTTTTTCAAAAATGATTTTAAGATGGTTCTGTTTATTTTTCAAAGATTTGTTTCATTTTAATTGTGTGCATATGTGTGTATGTTAATCGGGCACATGTGAGTAATGTTCCTTTGGAGTCCAGAAGAGGGCACTATGTTCTCTGGAGCTGGTGTTATGGGCAGTTGTGACCCTCCACCCCTGACATGGGAGCTGGGAATTGAACTCAGGTCCTCTGCAAAAACAGCAATCTCTGTTAGCCACTGAATCTCCCTCCATCCTTGCCTCAGCCCTGGGTCAGTAAAGTTTTTAACAGATAATTTTCAAGACAAGTTTTAAGTGAAAGTCTAGAAGAGACAGCATGAACCCAGAGAACTCTGGGAAGAAATAGAGCATGTGTTTTTGAGACTGGGTTTCTCTGTGTAGCCCTGGCTCTTCTTGAACTCACTCTATAGGTCAGGCTGGCCACAAACTAAGAGACTCACTTGCCTTTTTTCCCCCAGAGCTGGAATTAAAGACTTGTGCTACCATACCCTGCCTGATATACAATTTTTTTTATTAAGTATCCAATTAAATGTATCACCGTAAGTACTAGAATATGTCTTTTGTGGCCCATTCACACAAGGATGTTTAAATCAATATTGAAAAAATAAATTAATTAATCTTAATTTCTTGTTCCATGTAAAAACAGTTTGACTTAGTATTTTCTTTCTTTCTTTCTTTCTTTCTTTCTATCTTTCTTTCTTTCTTTCTTTTTATTTTTCTTGAGCCAGGCAGTGATGAAATATATCTTTAATCCCAGAGCTCAAGAGGCAGAGAAGCCCTGTCTCATAAAACCAAAAAAGAAAAAAATAATTTTTTCCAGTTTCCTTGAAATGAATTGTGTTTTGTCCCTTCAAAAGTATAGATCATAAGGGTGATATTAAAAATCAGGCATCAGCAAGGGATAGTGACTTGTATCTTTAATCTCAGCACTCAGGAAGCAGAGGCAGAACTCTGTGAGTTTGAGGCCAGCCTGGTTTACATAGTGAGCTCCAGGACAGCTGGAGCTACATAGTGAGAACCTGTCTCAGAAACCAAAACTACAACAGAAAAGCAGGCTCCATTCTACACGCCAAAATAAGCCAGGACCCCTCTTCATCTTTAGTCTTCCTTTTGTTTCTCATTGTTTTCCTTCACCTTTCCACATTCTTTTGAAACTATGAATAGTTTGAACTACTCTTCTTGCCTCCTCCATCACCATGAGTCCGAAGCAGCCGTGTCTCTCATGGAGACAGCTGAGGAGCCGGCCCTCTGTGGTCCCATGTCTGCACTCTCTTCCGCTTGCTGTCTGCCATGTAACCAGCATGATCTTTTCAAGCATCTGCTCTGGGCCTGGAGAATTGGCTCAGAGGCTGAGAGCACTTGTTGTTCTTGCAGATGACCAGGATTCATTCACTTGGTGATTCACAACCATCTGTCACTCTGAGTTCCAGAGGGTCCCTGGTCCTTTTCTGTCCTTTGCAGGCATAGGGCACACACAGGGACACAGACATGTAATCAGGCAAAACACTGAAACAGATAAAAATAGAAATAAGTCTTTTTCTTTTTAATCTGCTTGGCACTCACCTAACTTCCATCACCCCATCTACCTCTCCTACACTCCATCTCCTGCCAGGTATCCCTCTGCCTTGATGGTCAAATTAAAATCCCTGAAAGCCACCAACAAGTTCTTGGGGGAAAAAATCTGATACCTATGATGAGGTTGCCACACACATCTCAGGCTGGGCTCATCTTCACCGCCTTGGTCCCACTGGCCTTCAGCCCCCTCACTCTGTACCAGGACTGTCTTGTAACCGTTCTATTATATTTTTTTTCCTTCGAGACAGGGCTTCTCTGTGTAACCTTAGCTATCCTGGACTCACTTTGTAGACCAAGCTAGCCTAGAACTCACAGTGATCCAGCTGCCTCTGCCTCCCAGTGCTGGGACTAAAGGGACACACCACCACTGCCCAGCCCCCTGCAACCACTCATGAGGACAGCAATGAATACAGCCTACGAGAGAGCTTATAATACTGTGGGGCTTGGTGGTTACCTTGTTTTGTGTTTTGTAACTCAATTACACGGGTTTTTATTTTGTTTTAGATGTGTGTGTGTGTGTGTGTGTGTGTGTGTGTGTGTGTGTGTGTGTTTGTGTGTCTGTGTGTCTCTGTGTGTGTATGTGTTTTCCCTGCATGTATGTATGCCTGGTGCCCATGGGAATTAGAAGAGGTATGTGGAATTCCTTGTAACTGTGGCTGCAAAAGGTTGTGAGCCATCATATAAGTGCTAGGAACAGCTCCTTTGCAAGATCAGCAAGTACTCTTAACTGCTGGGCCGTCTCTCCAGCCCTGAATACACAGATTCTCAACATGAACTTTGCAAACACTAAGGTTCTGGGGGAAAGCTCAGTCATTTGAGCCCTTACAGCTAAAGCCTGGAGCCTGGGTTCAGTCCTCCATGTACTTGTCAAAGGCTGCTTCAGTGACCACACTTACGATCTCAGTCTGGGCAGGTGGAGGCATGAGGACTCTTGGGACTGCTGGCCAACCAGGCTATCCTAATCAGGGGACACCAGGCCAAAGAGAGATGGTGTCTCAAAGGAGCTCAACGGCATGTCTGAGGATAACAACCAAGGTTGTCCTTTGGCTCCATGTACATATGCTGTCATGATTATGCACACATGCACACAGGAATTTAAGATGGGGGGGGAAGGGCAGGTAGGCTGTCACACTTTCTGCTTACTCTCTTATGCCTGAAATGGTCTTGCCTGTATGACTGATTCAGCTCTCTTAATTTTTTTTTAACATTTTCTTATTTGTGTGTTGTGTGTGAGAAAGAGAGAGCATGTGTATTCGTGTTGCAGCATGTGTGTGGAGGTCTGTGGACATCCTTTCAGGGAACTAACTCTGTCCATTAGGCTGAATACATTCTGGGTAAGCCCATCTACCTGACGAGCCATCCGGCCAAGCCTGTGTCTACTTTTTTCTTTCTTTAAAAATGTTTTGTTTTGTCTTTTTTCTTGTCTTATGTGGTTTGGGGGACCAGGCTTCACTATGTAGTTTAGGGTGGCACTGACCTCATTATGTAACTCAGAGTAGCCTAAAACATGGCTAGTTGTCCTGCCTGAGCTGCCAGGAACTGGAATTGTTAGTGTGTTATCATACACAGCGCCCACTCCTCTGATGCTCTTTTCTACAGACTCTAACCCTCTGTGCTTTTAATACACCTCTAGCAGATTTTATGTGGTTTTTATTTTTATTTTTTTCAGTACTATAGTTTGAACCTAGGGCCTTGTCTAGGCTACGTATCTTCTCTTCCAGCTGACAAGTCTGTTGTCAGGAACTTTTCTCCCCCACCCCCTTCTCTCTCATATAACTCTGGCTGACATAGGGCTCCTAGATAACTGAGACCAGCCTTGAAAGCCTCATCCTCCTAGCTCTACCTCCCAAGAGCTGGGCTTACGGGTGTGTACCCCCATGCCCAGCAATCCCTTACTTTGGCCCTCCCCATAGGTGCCCTCTACCAAGCTGCTTTGAAACATGATTGCATTCTATAATGCTTGATTTAGTTCTGTCTCTGACAGCATGAGATAAGACCCACTTTGGGGGAAAGCAGGATGCTCCCAGGCAGGCTGTCTCTAACTTGCCTTACTCACCAACCTCTTCCAGATCAAAAGAAACAGGAGCATAAATGCAAACAATGGAAGCTGCAGACTGGAGCAAGCCTGCCCTTCGCCTGCCGGAATAAAGAGCTGAATGAGCAGCAAGTGTGTGGGGGCTTATCTGAACCTCACCTCCTGCTTTCCTAAATGGTTCCCAAAGAGGAAATGGACCTTGAATTATCTAAAGAAACCAAGTCCGCCATTAACCTGAACCTTGATGATCAGCTGTGCTACTGGGATCAGATGGAGGCAGGGGAGGGGGCAGGGGAGACTTTTTTTCTCTTTTACTAACCTGAAGAATGAGGGCCTGAAGCTTTTCCAAGAGCTAAGACATTGCAGAAGGCCCTCTGATGTCTTATCAGTGTTTACTCCTGTTGGTTAATGGTGGTCACAGTGAGGCCTGCCAGATAAACCCGCATCATTGTTTCACTGTCTCTAACATGAGTGGCAGGAGGTCTGAGAATGTAGGTTAAAAGGCCTGTCAATGATTATACAGAGACAGTATAGTATGCAGTGGCTATGGAAACCAGAAGTCAGTTGATTTGCATACTAATTAAGAACTTCTGAGTAATGCTTTGGGATCAGACCTCAAAGGATCATATCAAATACTGAAATTTGTGGCAAAATGTTCACATTCATTTTGTTTTATTGATGGAAGAACTGCTGTGATATATTTCCTCTTTAAAATCATGGTAAGTAAGACATGAGGGAACATTGGAAAGTGGGGTTTTCTGGATCTAGAAGCACATTCTCCCTTGACTTTGACATAAGATGAAAGATATATGTGCCATGGAGATGCTCAAGAGATACGTTATATCAAAGCTCACTGAGACAAGTCTTTCTTTCTAATTCCTGTGGCTTCTTTTTAATTTCTAGGCTTTGGTAGTTTATTAAAGAAAACGGTGGTGTTCTTTTTAATCTGAAAATTGTTCTTTGCAAAGTGGATCTAACTAGGTGTGATAGCTCAGACCTGTATTTACAGAACTCAAAAGGCAGAGGCAAGAGAATGGCCACCAGCTGTAGACTATCATGGTCTACATTATCGAATTCTGGGCCAGCCAGAGCTACATAATGTCTAGCCTGGTCTTTGAAGAAGAAAAAACAGCAGATACCCTGATTATCTAAAATACCTCAAGCTGGCCCCTGGAGACGTAAGAAAACAAAAATGAACCTAATCCTTGTAAAGGCCTAATTTCTGACCAAAGAGTTTACCACAATCTAAAGATAGAAAACAGTCTAGGGATATAAGCTCAGCTGAAGCAGTGCTTGCCTGACTTGTGCAAAGGCCTAGGTTGAATTCCTAGGATCACATAAAAAGAGGATGAGGTGGCGCCTGTGTGTAAACCCAGCACAGAAAATTAGAGGCAACAGGATTAACAGTTCAAGGTTGTCCTCGGCTACATAGGAAATTTGAGTCTAGCTGGGGCTACATGAGACCTTATGATAGAAAGAAAGAAAAAAAGGAAGGAAGGAAGGAAGGAAGGAAGGAAGGAAGGAAGGAAGGAAGGAAGGAAGGAAGGGAGACTGATTGATTTTAAGAATACTTTTACAGAGACAAGAGAAATGTCTTTATGCTTAAGAGTACAAGACCCAAATTTGGTTCCCAGGACCCAGGTCAGGCAGCTTACAAACCCCTGCAACTCCAGCTCCTGGGCTCCTACACTCACCTGCTCATGAATGTAAAATAAATCTTTTCAGTAGTCTTTAAAAAGTGGGGCTGGAGAGATCGCATAATGGTTAAGAGCACTGGTTCTTGAGGAGGACCTGGGTTTCTTTCCCAGCACCCACATGGTGGCTCACAGCAACTCCAGTCTGTAACTCCAGTCCCTGGGGATCTGATGGGGTCTTCTGACCCTCATGACACCAGCCGTGAAAGTGGCGCAGATATACATGAAGGCAAAACACCCATACACATCAGTAAAAAGCAAACCAATCTTCTCTTTTATTATTTTATTTATCTTTATTTCTTACTCTTTAAAATACTTGTTATGAAAGTGGCCATTTCCCACTATGATGTCTGGGGAGGCCCCACAGATTGTTCTTCCCTTCTAGGAAAACATTCTTTTCCAGAATGTTAACTCAGGTTGGGGATAGGCCCCTGGTGCAATTCCCACTCTTGCCAAAAGAAAGAAAAAAACAAAAACAAAAAACTACAGATGTTAACATTACAAGACCCTGTCTCTAATACTGTACTTTAAAGGCAATGTTTCATCCATTATCACAATTCCAAATTCCAGAAAGTCTGAAACTCAAGCTTGCTCTCTCTTCGTACGACGAGGTAAGGTGGTCATGTGCTGCTGAAATCTGACTGGAAGCTGTTCACAGTCTTGCCCATGGAGTGTCACAGGAGCTGGATCATTAGATCAGCAGAGCGGTGTGCAGTTACGAATCTTGTGTGGACTCCAGCCCTGCCGCTGCCTTCCGGCTGCAGACAAGCTAAGTAACCTCTCCTAGCCTAGCTTCATCTCCCTTCCTGGAAAGCGCAGAGGTCCCTAACTCACAGGTACCCCTATGGCCTTAAGGTTTAAAAGTGTAGCGGAGATGTATATAAAGCATAGGGGCTGGCCTACAAGGAAAGATGTGTAAACGTGGTCATGTCATCAGTTCCGTCTCATGAGACGTCTTGAGAGTCTTCCTGTACCCTCTACTCAAACAGAGTTTCCATGGCAGTTTTGTTATTTAAATTCACCATTTTTATTCATAAATAAACAAGGACAATTTGTATCGCATTGCATATACTCCAATTTATGATTGTTTTTTCTTCTGCAGGACTATTTCTTCATTCCACTGTTAAACATTTTTCCATTTATGCTATTAGCTGTCTGTATGCATAGTACATAAACAAAGAGACTTCTGAGGACCATCTGAATGCAAACAATGCAAGCCCCTTTCTCATCCTTATACAGTCAGAGAAAAAGGGAATATTACCTCTAAAGCCAGGAAACACAGAAGCATGCAAAAGCGCTAGCAAAGCGGACCATGCCTTTAACGCACCCTAGGCACCAGTACCAATCTAAGTCAAATTGCACATATTTAATAAGCAGAAATATGAGAAGAATAGTTGAGTTGAAGCTCGAATGGGGGAGCGTTATTTAGCCACCTAAGGTGCTAGGCACCTTTCAATGGCAAAATTGTCCATCATGTGACAGGAAGACAAAGGAGGTATGCTCCTTTGTAACCAGTTTGCAAACTGCTCAGCCAAGCTATTGGAATGTAGTTTTATTGAAGCTGTGATCATTCATCCTCACTAGGCACAGCCACAGTTTTGTTGACTTTGGGTTGTTTCCCAGCCTTCTCCTCGGTATTATTACTCTTTCTTAAATCTTTTATTGTTTTAGTTAGAGTCTTCTATACAAGAAGAATATGGTTAGTTTCTTAAAATTTTAGTAGTACCTCTCTGACTTAAATTACCACAGTATTCTGATTGCAAGAATGATGTCAAAGAACATTAGCCCAAAGAGTTTTGAAAGAAAATGAAAAAAAAAAAAAAAAAAAGTACCTGTAATCTACCTTAGTCCAAAATCAAAGGGCACTGGATATAGCTCAGTGGTTGAGTGCTTGCCCAGCAAATATGTGACTCAGAGTTCAGTAAGTAAGTAAATAAATAAATATCTTTAATGGACCTAGAGATCAGTTGATTAAGAATGTTCTCGTACACACCCCAGCCTTGACATCAGATGGCCTATAAAAATTCCAGGTGTAGGGGATCCCACGTTTCAGGGATTTTCAGGTTCCTGCTAGACACATAATTAAGAATAAATCTTTTCTAAACAAGAAAGTAGATGTAGTTGTTACTGACGAGTACTATGCTAATGGTATGAGAGGACTCTTTACCTCACTCAGGAGGCATCCTTGTTATTTTTCTGGCTGTTGGAGGGTCACAATATCACAAGGAATGCCACAAAAGAGATTTATTGGGGGTACGGGGTGGGGTGGGGTCAGTGTACCAAAGGCTGCCTCTGAATGGAGGGGGTGAGGGGAGGGGGCACAAGCCAAGGAAACAAGAGCTTTAGAAAGGGCCACAGGGCAAACACAGTGGAGGCTGACAGTGGAGGCTGTGGAGTAAGTCATGGAAGGCAGGCTGCGGAAGCACCTCATTCTGGAGTGTGAGCGGTTCTCAGTTTCTAGCATAAGCTTAGAGAAAATGACCTCTTAGCTGGGCATGATGGCCCATGCCTTTAAATCCCAGTACTCAGGCGGCAGAGGCAGGCAGATCTCTGTGAGTTCAGGGACAGCCTGGTCTACAAAGAGAGTCCAGGACAACCAGTGCTGTTACACAGAGAAACCCTATTTCAAAAAGCAAGCAAACAAATGGAAGGAAGGAAAGAACGAAGGAAGGAAGGAAGGAAGGAAGGAAGGAAGGAAGGAAGGAAGGAA
>NW_026594377.1:5633005-5671150 GCF_907164565.1 Psammomys obesus
GAAGGAAGGAAGGAAGGAAGGAAGGAAGGAAGGAAGGAAGGAAGGAAACTAAGTCTTTCTGCCTGTCTCTGCCTTCCCAGAGCCACATTGAAAGCGTGAGCCACCATAACAGGCCTAGAAAACTAAATCTTGATCACAAAGCTGGTTTCATATGATCCCTTGTAGTTATTTTTGACATCAAAAATAGATGTTTTTTGTAGACAGGAAGCAAAGCAAGTCTTTGACTCTAAGAATTACCTTTATTTCAACATCTATTGGACTCACCCAATCAAACCATGGCCCATGCTTGGGTTGATGGACCAATCTCCCATTTCATTCTAATTGCACAAGGAATAAATGTGACTTGTGCTATGTCCATCAGAAAACTACATCGCCAAGCCCTTTAAGTGTTCCTTGGGTATCCTATGTGCCTGGCTGTCAGCCTGCCCGAGCTGTGCTGAGGTCACTCAGTTGGTTGAGGAGCTGTGGCAAGGGATGACACTACAAACTAGAACAGAAAGAGAAGTCTAAACAGCAGTGCAAAAATAAATTGCTTCTGCAACATTTCAGCTCTGCTGAAAGGACGCATAACAGCCATTTTAGAAGCACTTTTTTTGTACTCCCCAAAATCAATGTATAGTCAAGTTCCAAACTCCTATTTTTAGTAAATGATTTGTCATCTACAATTTTTTTTTGTCAATTTTTTCTAAACTTTCTAGAATTTTTTTTTTTTTTTTTTTTTTTTTTTTTTTATCCACTTTGGCCTCAGCCTACAGAAAACACTCTGACTGTCAGCCCAAGTGATTGGAAGGAAAAAAAAAAAAAAAAACATGATTTTTCAGCAAAACCTTCTTGTTCCTATATTACCTGGGAGAGAGAAGTCTCATGACCTCAGTGTAAGGTGTTGGGGTGGGGGAAGGTTTTAGCTTCTCATTTAAACATCTGAGCAACCACGGAGAAATATTAACATCTTGTTAAGTTGTGAAGTTACTTTTCTCTTTGTTCCTTTGGCACCTATAATATTTACTTAGAACACATTGTTCACACATGGCCAAGCTTATTTTTTTTTCTTCTCTAAATTTTAGAACTTCCTATTTTAAAATATTCTATAAAGCCATACACTATACCCTTATTAAGATAGCAGGGGTGAGCCCCAGTCTGCACTGCAGCTAACTGCACTATTCAGCCTGCTATGCAAATGAGGGTCCAGTATAGTCTACTCTGTCCTGGTCCCTTTTCTTTCAGGCTACTCAGGAAGGCTTACTCCAAGAGCCTACATTTTAGCTTTTCTTCTTTTCACCCCTTAAATGACAACTCTGCCTAAAACTGTCAAATAAATTACTTTGGTTTTTTTCAATATAGGCAGGGCAAGAATGAATAGCACCAAACCTTTGGGCACCAACTGGCCATATGTTTCTCATTGGGTTGGACCTGCTTTCACAATGCGCTCCTGGATGGGGGTTGGGGGTGGGAGGAGTCTCATCAATGGGCTTGGGGGGATTAAGCTTTCTCTCTGCTCTGCGCATCTTTTATTAGCCTTCCTAAAGTTTCCTTGATCAGTCTTCTCTATTGTATCTCTCTGTGTACCTTTGAGAACTAATCTGCGTTTTACAAGCCCAATTCTTGTTCAAGGAAAATGTTTAAAAAAAAAAAAAAAAAAAAAAAGAGCTTATTTTTTGCTGGAACAGCACTAGAATTCCAGAATGGGAACAAAATCTAGTGAAAGTTCAGATTTCCCTCTCTTTTCACTGTGATCATTCACCTCAAGATGGGAAAAGCTACAAGATGTGGCTGGAAGGGAATCATTTTTTTTCTCGCCCATTGAGTATCTAATGGTTGCTTCACAAGAACTTTTCATTCAGGTCTTTCCAAGTATTAATGCTGAGTCACCATGATTTCTCAAAGCAACAGCCAAAGGGAAGTCAAAGGTCACTCAGCCTACGTGAGGCCCTGATTACCATCAGGGAAGGGGGCTGGAGATCCATCAAAATCAGGCCATTTTCCTCACTTCCTGATTCATTGTGTGCCTGAAGGGAAACAAATTTAAAAGTTTGTTTTGTTTTTATTATTTTATTTTATGTATTTGGTCTTTTGGGACAGGGTTTGTATAGCCTTGGCTGTCCTGGAACTCAATCTATAGACCAGGTTGGCCTCAAACTCACAGCGCTCAGCCTGCCTCTGCCTTTCAGATTGCTGGAGTTACAGGCGTGCTCCACCACTGCCCAGCTTTTATTTTATTTTGTTTAAGACAGGGTCTTACTAGGTAGCCCTTGTTTGTTGTCCTGTAATTTGTTATGTAGGCTGGGCTGGCCTTGAACTCACAGATATCCTCCTACCTCTGTTTCCTGAGTGCTAAGATTAAAACTGAGTGCTACCATGACCAGCATGAAAAGAATTTATGTAGACTTCGGTTTTGTGTTATGGTGTTTTGTTTTGTATTATTTCTGAGGCAGGGTCTCCTGTAGCCCTGGCCAGCCTCAAACTCCCTATGTAGATAAGGAGAACTCAAATTTCAGATCTTCCTGCCTCCAAATTCTGAGTTCTATGAAGACAGATGTGTCTCACTATGGCCAGTTTAAGTGTTACTGGGGTTGACCATGGGGCCCTATGGATGTCAGTCACTGTAGCAACTTAAGATATGTTCCCAGCCCTTTGTACTTGTTCTTCTTTAAAGGCACTGGTTTAGAAACAGCCTCACATGTGTAAACATGTACCATATAGAATGTTGTGTGTGTGTGTGTGTGTGTGTGTGTGTGTGTGTGTGTGTGTGAGAGAGAGAGAGAGAGAGAGAGAGAGAGAGAGAGAGATTGCTTGCTTGCTTGCTTGCTTGCTTGTTTTAAGAGTTTTCTAGGGGCTGGGTATAATGGTGTATGCCTTTAATCCCAGTACTTGGGAAGCAGAGGCAGGCAGATCTCTGAGTTTGAGGCTAGCCTGGTCTACAGGGTAAGTTCCAAGACAGCTGGAGCCAAACAGAAAAAAACATGTCTTGAAAAACCAAAAAAAGAAAAAAGGAAAAAATATTTTGCTAGGGGCCAGAGAGGTGGCTCAGCAGTTAGGAGCCCTGTCTGCACATATGTACACTCAGGTGACACATGTACACAGAAGAAAATACAAATATATGATGAATTAATAGTAACAGTATTGTATGTGACATAATAATTAATAACACTCATTAATGATTCATATTATATATGTGATAGGTATTAATTTTCTCTCTCTGTGTGTGTGTGTGTGTGTGTGTGTGTTTGTGTGTGTGCTTGCATACACCATACTGTGTATGGGGAGGTCAGAAGACAGGTTATAGGAGTAACTTCTCTATTTCCACCATTTGGGTTCTGGGGATCAAACTCAACTCATCAGGCTTGGCAGCGAGTACCTTGATCCACTGAGCCACCTTGCAAGCCCCCACACCCAGCGTTTTAAATCACAGGGTCACAGGAAACACTGAAGTGAAAACTTCAAAGACCTTCCCTCCCAAGGAAAGGTGAGAACAGAGCATAACTTGTTCTACCAGCTTCCTGTTCATTTCAGGTTGCTGAGCTTCTAGCAACTTCTTCAGTTACTTTAAAAAAAAAAAAAAAGCTGAACAGATGGCTCAGAGGTTAAGAGCACTAGCTGTTCCTCCAGAGGTCCTGAGTTCAATTCCCAGAAACCACATGGTGGCTTACAACCATCTATAATGGAATTCGATTCCCTCTTCTGGTGTGCATGAAAACAGAGCACTCTCATACATATTAAATAAACAATTATTTTTTAAAAAATAAAACATAAGTAAGAAACAGGGGGAAGAGGGTAAAATGAAAACTGTCCTGCCGTGTTGGCCTCTTCATTGTCCAGTGTTACCAAGAATCCTGCTAAGTCTGCCAGAACTGGCCACCTAAGTATGCGATCACTCTGGATGTCTGATCAGTCTTCCCATCGTCACCATCCCCTAGGCTCCCGATCTTCCCATCCTCACCCTCACATAGACCAGGCATGTTGGCTCACAGCTGCAACCCCAGCACCTTGGAGGGCTTCCCGAGAAGATCAGAAGTTCAAGGTCATCCCTGCTTCATAGCCATTTGGGACCCTGACCAAATTTATAAAAGCTGTCCTTGGCTTTATCAAAGATCACACACTAATAAATAAATGTGCAATGCACATTGACACGTTAACTGATACTCCTGTGGTCATGACAGGTCTCTCATGGAACACAAAAGTAAAGGAATGAAAAAGACCCCCCAGGGTGGCAAAAGGTTAGACATAGAGTTTTACACATCACAACATATAAAGATCTCTTCAGGAAGCCTTGAGTTGCTACCATGACAGATTAGAAAACTCAGGGGAGCCATGAGGCTTTTTTTTTCTAAACAGTGAAAAGAGCTAGATTCATTGTGGAATGACGCAAAGTTCAGAGCTAGAAGCAATAGCTAGATATTTCAGAGAAGAATAGATTAAATTTATTCATTTAGAAAATAATGGTATTTAAAATGTACAATTTTTTTAAATTTAAAGAAAATGCATTTTTAAAGGTAAATCTATCGAAGAGGTCCTGTGAGGGTGTTTGTTCTGCTTTTTTTTTTTTTGTTTGTTTGTTGCCTTTGTTTCCTTCTTGAGACATCATCTTGGCCTGAGTGCACTGTATATCTCAAGATGACCTCAAGCTCACACTCTTCCTGCTTCAGCCTCCCAAGTCCAACAGGCATGCGCTGCCAGCCCAGACTCTTAAAACAGTTTTGAACTACCAGCCTAGTTCCTGACCTTATGTCAAATGAGTGTTCCTTATCTAAAACCAAAAACCGAATTGAAAAACAAAAAACAAAACAAAACCTACCCTCTCCCCAGATTAGAAACCTGCATTCCAGCATGAACTAAGGAGTTAACTCAAGATCTAAAGAACAAAGATCTCAAGATCTAAAGAAGCAAAAATTCCAGACCCACCAAGTTTTACCTCCCACATGATAAAATTCAGTAGCAAACAAATTGCGTCATTTAAAAAATATTTCTTTCCTGTAGAGAGTTTCAAATTCAAGTCTTGTAGGGCTTTGTTTTGCTGCTATTATCATGCTATGCTATGCTAATAGATCCTAAAGCCAGGTTTGGTATTCTGCATTTCAGAAGGTTTCTCCCAATGCTAGTTAAACCTCCCACCCTCCCATGTTAACTCTGCAGTCTTGAAAATACTGAAGGAGCAGAGGTCCATGGCCACAACCTCAGTGCTGAAGGTTACTTGAGAATTCACACAGGAGGAAGAAGCAAGTCCATGACGGCGTTATTTTCTCAGAAGGGTAAATGTGACTCTCCCCTTTATACATGCCTTCCTTGGATCATTTACCCCCTGTGTGAATAAAATTTCTTTTCTCTCCCCCAATGAAGGGTACTTTGATGTCAAGACAGGGAAACTGGTCACTGTCTCACTCTATTGCCCAGGCTGTGCTGGGGCTGAGGGCACACTGTATATACCTTTCACCTGCGCTCTCGGGGTACCCACTGCCTATACCCCACTTCTCCTGGCCCATTTGAAGCCCTGGATGCTGATCTGTTTAATAGACCTCTGGAACCTGTAGAAAAAGTTGAACGTATGAAACCACAGGTCCATACTATTGTCTTGGTGGGAAGTTCTCCCTCTACCCTCTAGACTCAAAAGTTTCTGTAGGATTTCTTGAGAGTGAAGAAACCAAATGACAGCGTTAGGTCTGACAAAGTGTGGCTTATGCTGCCATGGTGCAGGTAGGTGTCCATTCGTCTGGAGGGAAATCAAAACAAGGGTGGGATTTTCTAGGCTGGGGATGTATTTCAATTGGTAGCATGCTTCCCAGCATAAAGGAGACCCTGGGTTCAAGTCCCATATCACATAAACTGAGAATGTTGGCACATGCCCACAATCCCTGCGTTTAGTGGAGGCAGGAAGGTCAGAAATTGTTCAAGGCCATCCTGGAATGCATAAGACCCCGCCAGAGAAAAAGGGTTTCCTCTTATGGATGTCAATTCTCTCTCCCCTAATTGAAATGGCTGGTGGGATCATGACTGTCTTCATGAAAGACAAGACCACCACTCCTACCTATTTGTAGGTAGGAGTGTATATAGGGACACACTGTCAACATCTATAGACAGCCCATCAATTCTATGTGCTCATCCCAACACATGAAGGTGAGTTGCAAATGCAGCTCAGTTGGCAGGATGCTTGCTAGCAGGTACAAAACCCTGGGTTGGATTTCCCAACAGCATAAACTGAGCACAGTAGCACATACATGCAATCCCAGCACTCAGTGGTAGAAGCAATGGGTTCCTAAATTCAAGTGTGAATCAATCAACCAGTCTAGACTACATGAGATCATGTCTCAAAAAGAAAAAAAAAAAAATCAAGCAAATAAACAACAAAAAGATACAGATAGGTGATAACCCATAACCAAGTTTTGAATATATGTTTTGGGGTAGAGAGATGGCAAAGAAGTTAAGGGCAGTGACTGGTCTTCTAGAGGACCTGGGTTCGAGTCCTAGAACCTACGTGGCAGTTCACAACCATCTATAACTCCAGTTCCAAGGGATCCAGTGCCTTCTTAGAGCCTCCTTGAGCAGTGAATATATGTTGTGCAGAAACATGCATGCAGAAATACCCATACACACAAAAAAATTAAAAATTTTTTGAAAAAAATCTTGTTTTAGGTTTTTTTGTTTGTTTGTTTTTTATTTTTTGTTTTATTTTGTTTTGTTTTTTATCTCCCTTTCTTCCCCCAAAACAGGGTTTGGTTTGGTTTGGTTTTGTGTAGTACTGGCTGTCCTGGAACTCACTTTGTAGACCAGGCTGGCCTTGAACTCACAGAGATCTACCTGCCTCTACCTCTGGAGTGCTGGGATTAAAGGCATGCACAATCACTGGCGGGTTATTAATTAGGATTTTGCATAACTATGGCATCTCTTATAAAGGAAAATATTTAGCTGGGGCTGGCTTATAGGTTCAGAGAGTCCATTACCTTTGGTGGGAAGCACAACAGCATACTGGCAGACATGGTGCTGGAGAGGTAACTAAGAGTTCTACGACCGGATCCAAAGGCAGCGGCAAGAAAGAGTAACACTGGGCCTGGCTTGAACATTTGAAACCTGAAAGCCGACTCCCTGTGACACACTTCCTCCAACAAGGCCACACCTACTCCAACAACGCCACATATCCTAATAATGCCACTTCCTGTGAACCACCACAAACCTGCTTGGCAAGTTTTAACCCACAAGCCTATCTACTGAATCTGATGGTGATTCTCAGAAACTTGCTCTCTTTGTCCATTTGTTTTTGTTGTTATTGTTATTGTTTGAGAAAGTACCTCATTATATAGTCCTGGCTGTCCTCTAACTCACTATGTAGACAAAGCTGGTCAAATTTACAGCACTGCATACTCCTTTCCTCAATGCCTCAGGTGCTGTGAATGCAGGTGTGGGTCACTGCATTCAGCTTCAAGTCACTTTCAATACTGATGCCCAATAGTCTCAATGACTCTGCAGTATATGACTCTGGAGTACAAATGCCAAGGCCAAGCATGGTGACGCACACCTTTAATCCCAGCACTTGGGAGACAGAGGCACGCCAGCCTCATCCGTGTAGTGAGTTCCAGGACAGACAGGGCTATGTCTCAAAAAAAAAAAAAAAAAAAAAAAAACACAGAAAACAAAGTCACCATCCCCAATGACAAAGGCTACTTTAGAAAAGAGAAATATACTGGCTTTTGGATCTGCCATGTTCGGTAGAGCCTCCGCCAAGATGCAGATTTTTGTGAAGACCATTATGGGGAAGACCATCACACTTGAGCTTGAACCCCCAGACACTACAGAAAATGTGAAGGCCAAGATCCAGCATAAGAAAAGAATTCCTCCTGGTCATCAGAGGCTGACCTTCGCTGGTAAGCAGCTGGAAGATGGCAGTACTTTGTCAAAAGGAGTCCAGCCTTCATCTTATGTTGAGACTCCGTGATGGTGCTAAGAAAAGGAGGAAGTCTTATACCACTCCCAAGAAGAATAAGCATAAGAGGCTGTGGCTGAAATACTATACGGTGGATGAAAATAGCAAAATCAGTCGGTTTCATCAAGAGTGTCCCTCTGGTGAATGTGGTGCTAGAGTTTTCATGGCTAGCTACTTTGACAGACATTACTGTGGCAAGTGTTGTCTGACTGATTGCTTCAACAAACCAGAAGCCAAGTAGCTGTGTATGAGTTAATAAAAAGAAGGAACTGAAAAAAAAAAAAAAAAGAGGATAGTGATGGTATGGTCCAGGAAGCTGAGAAGCACAGAGTTGAAGCCAGGAATCAGGGTGACAGTTAATCACTCTAAATTAATTTGATTCAAATATTTGAGTATTTGAATCAACTAATGAGCTTTGTCTAAGAAAAGAATCTCAATACCTGTTGTATATACAGTGAGATGATCAGAAAATGTGATTTTTATTATTTGTGATTTCATGGAAGGAAAAAAAACATCTCACTGCTGTTTTAAGTTCTGTTTACTGAACTTTTATTGAGGCTAAGCACTTTTGTGCATATAATCTCATATTCTGTTGTTCCATGTATATTTTACTGGAATTGAAAGAAATGTTACTACATGATGTCTTAAAAACTCAACTCTCCTTAAGTAAAACAAGTTGTTCCTTGACTATTTCATTATCAGCCCAGATGAAAAAATTCTAAGCTTTTAAGTCCATGTAAAAAATTTGGTTTTCAGTATCTGAGCACAGAACATTAGAAGCTGGAAACTCGGTCCCAGGGAATCTGTCCTGCAATGTCTCATTAACCAATTATTCCAACACATACCTTCTGCTGGTATGCTGTGGGGAGCTTTTATGTCCACCAGATACAAACATCACTTGCAAGCTTTAATTTTTGGAGAAAAGCACTATATGCACATTAGACACTGTAGGAAGGAAAAGAGAAAGGAAGGGGGGGAATGTACCAATTTTGTGTTATTTGCAATTTAGCTTCTTCAGTTTAGTCTTCAAAGATATTAAAACACTGGTTCTAATTAAATGTCTATCTAAACATCTCACAAGCCCTGGGAGGGAGGAAAGTGTAACATTATTTTACTACAATACTGGAACAAATAAACTTTTTCTTAAAAGGACCAGACAGAGAATGTTTCAAGCTTTCTTGCAATGATTCTGCTTTGCTTTTATACCAAGAAAAACAGAAAGAAAAAAAAAAAAAAAAAAAAGGAAAGGCAAATATGGCTCTATTCTGGCAAAAACCTTATAAAAGGACTCTAAAGTTGTACTTTTATAGACTTTTCACATGTAACAATTTGCTATTTTTATTTTAATTTCTTTCTTTCAAATGCTGGGAGTTGAACTCAGGGTCTTACACACGCTAAGCACATACCCTACCTATATCTCATTTCTTGAATTCTTTTCAACTATGTAAAAAGAAAAATCAAAGCTCAGTGGGTAAAGGTACTTGCCTCCCAGCCTGAAGACTAGAGTTCAGTCCTTGGAACCAACTCTCAGAATTTGTCCTCTGACTTCAGTGCACACAGACTATGACACACACACACATAAAATAAAAATAAACAAAAGCAAAAGTTATTCTAGGGATCAGGGATCAGGAAATGGTAGCACATGCCTTCAATCCTAGAACTTGGGAGGCAGAGGCAGGCAGATCTCTGAGTTCAAGGCTAGCTTGGTCTACAGAGTGAGTTCCAGGACAAGGCTACACAGAGAAACCTTGTCTCAAAAAAAAAAAAAAAAAAAAGAAAGAAAGAAAAGAAAAAAAGAAAGAAAAGAAGAAAACCCACAAAAAGTTATTCTAGGCACACAGACTGCATAAAAATAAGCCTCAGGCTAGTGTCGCGTCAGCACTTTGCCCACTCCTGATGTAACAGGCTGCCTACTTTTTAAACAAATCATCACTTCTGAGTGGGTTTTGAAGGTAAATGATGCATCTTGCTCTCTGAAAGAAGATATAATCCTAAGAAGTACACAAATGACCAACTACAAAGAGCAGATGACCACTGGTGCCTCTGAGTTAGAGGTAGTATTAAATTCAAGAATTTGAGCAATTCACAAGACGCCATGGACTTAAAAAGGCAAGAACAATGGCAAAGTCCTTGTCTAGAGTGACCATCATGTGTCAGCATACACATACCCTGTCAACCCCAGGGTGGCAGAAAGGTCACCACAAGCCTCAGACCATCATGAGCTGCATACACAGGTCAACATTAACTACAAAGTGAGGCCCTGTCTCAAGAAAGAAAAAAAAAAAAAGTTTTGTCTACATACTTCAGTGCTCAGCAGCAAGATAAATGTTTGTGGATGAAGCCCAGGAGGGGAGTTCATAACTATGTTATGAGCAGTAATAAAAGATATGATAATGGGTGCAGATCATTAAAACTTTCTAGACTCCCTCGTCTGTACGATAAGGCCGTCAAGTTAGATTGAGCCTGAGTGTTCTGTCAGCTGAGAGACTTCATCAAGTCTATTTAGTTACAGCATCAACCCAGCCGCATCACCTTAGAATTTACAGGCCCTGAATGTAGAGCAGATTTCCAAGTGACTCAGGTGGTTGTTCTGCCCTTCACAAGTGTAACCTAGCTTATGTGCACTGCTACACATTAAATAGATAGATAGATAGATAGATAGATAGATAGATAGATAGATAGATAGATAAAATAAAGATTATTTCTATCCTTCTGATCCCTACATATTTTTTAAATATTTTATTTATTTATTTATTTACTTACTTACTTACTTATTTATCTTTTTATTTATTTGTTTGTTTGTTTGTTTGTTTATTGTGTTTAGGAGTCACACATGTACCAGAGCACATCTGTGGACATCAGAGAAGAATTTGAGGGCATCAGTTCTCTCCTTTCACCACATGGAGGCCAGGAATGAAACTCAGGTCATCAGGCTCAGCAGCAAGCACCCTTGTTGGCCCCTGATGCCTAAGGTTAGAAATGAATAAATATAAACAGAGCATGGAGTGGCATGCCTGTAATTGCAGGTAGCAACAAACAAAAACAGATCCAGGCATGATGTCACATACCTTTAACTCCAGCCCTTTAGAGGCAGAAGTGAGTTACAGACCAGCCTGACCCACATAGTGAGAGCCTGACTCAAAACACAATAAGCAATAAAATGAGCACCCATCAGTGATCAGGTATGGTAGTACTTCCAGGATTTGGGAGGCAGAGGCGAGCTCCGTGAGTTCAAGAACAGACTGGTCAATACAATGACCTCCTGGCCATCCAGGGCTACATAGTGAGACCCTGTCTCAAAAACAAAACACCAATGGGAATTGGAGGAAGGCAAAGCCAATAGGATTTTCTGACTTAGATATGAGAATTGAATATGGAAAGAGGTTAGCAGAAGTATACAGGGTGATTTTTGTGTGTGTGTGTCCATCTGTCTGTGTAGATGTCCTTTTACCTCCACATGGATACAAGGGTATGTAAATATCTCACTCATACACACACACACACATACACACACACCATGCACCCATGTGAATCGTACATACAAAGAGACAAAAAAAATTTTAAAGCAAGCCTCAGTATGAGTCACTCGTACAGTTAATCACTGTGGACCACACAGTGTTTGGTTTCCAGAACTATAATTTTAAATGCTTTTCTAAAGAAAGAATTCATCATGCTAAATATCTGCTGTGTTTTACTGCATGGTCTGCATTTAGATTATTTTTATTATATACTAAAACATGTTTTATGGTGAAATGGTAAAAGTATATATAAAAGCAGAGACAAAATATTATAAATCTGTACTCTTACCATCCAAAAATCAATTACTGTTAAAATTTTGTATACACTTTTCCAAATACGTGCAAACCTCATATATACACCTTGTAAGTATTTTGCATTTCAGCAAAATGGGTTTATACTCCATGGTATATTTGTATCATATATATATATATATATATATATATATATATATATATATATATATATATATATATATTTGTATATATATATTTGTGTGTATATATATATATATATGTATATATAGTTGAAAAATAAAAGCCTATTAATGGCTAAGCAAACAAGCAAGTGACCATCTCTAAATAGGATGGAAATTGAGGACGGATACCTTATGTTGTCCTTTGACCTCTACACACACATCCAAAGGTCATTAGCCTTCAAAATTCAGAGATGTGTTTTACCAACTCACTTCTCCATGCCTGTAACTTCAAGCTGTAGGAGCCTGTAGAAATCTCACATATAAACCCATGTCTGTGCGTGCGCAAGTCTTCCAGTCTTCCCTTGACTCTCTCTATTCAAAAGATTTCTCATAAAGTAATTCAATGAACTCGACAGCTAAACAGAAGACACCTGGGAACAACTGCCCAAAAAGCTGTTGTGGAAGTTGTTAACCTCATATAAACATAAGTAAACACACCAAATAACAGCTTGAAATATTTAGTTTAACCCTCCATGAACGCACCGGATGTGCGACTCATTTGTCTTGTAATTACCTCCCATCTCCTAGGCACAAATTCGTCTACTTCAAACATTCCCCAGCAGGGCAGCCTTCCCGTCCAACCAGCTCAGAACGGTTTAAAGAAAAAAAGCCATGGCTTCCAGAACTTTGTGTAACCACATGCAGAGACAGATTTGCAATTTTCCCAAGCATTTATCTCCATTTCTTATTCCACAAGAGGAGAATTTTGTCTTTGAATTCCAAACCAAGAGATGAAATATAGAAAGCCTAAAATTTGAAACCCCTCACTACTGTGGATGCTCACACTGGAGAGAAACTTCAATATTTTACTTTTAGCCAACACTGCAAGGCATGAAAGGCTACACGGAGCTCAGCACCTGTTCAGGAACACTTAATGAAAAGCAGAAGCATGTCCCTTCAGCCATGAATTCAGGCAATTTTAAATTATTACCAGTAATGAGCCTGAAAGCCATTATAATGAAAAGAGTGGGGTTCTGTACCCTGGAATTTATCTCATCGGCGACTCCCTGGAGTTGCTGGAGGTTTGGCTGCATCAGCAAAAAAGAACAGGAGTCCACAACAGCCTTTTACCTCACTAGCCAATCAGGGGAGACACAGCCCACAAAGATGTTTTCTCCTCCATTCAGCCATGATCTTTCTCTGTGAGACTCTAACACCTGTAATCTAGGCATTTAGGAGCTAAACATAGGAGAATCAGGAGTTCAAGACTCACCTTGTCGACTGAGTTTCGTGAGACTCAAGTTCAGTCCTCAAGGTGGTGGTGCACACCTGTAATCCCAGCACTCAGGAGCTGAGGCAGGGAGGCCACAAGTTCATGGCCAGCCTGGGCTATGCGGTAACACACTGTCTCAAAACATTAACAAGGATCTAGAGAGATGGCTTGGCAGGTCTTCCAGAGGACCTGTGTTGATTCACAGCACCCACAATGGGTGGCTGTCTTAGTGAGGCTTTCTATTACTGTGACGAAGCACCATGACCAAAATAACAAGTGAGGAAGGAAAAGGGTTATTTGACTTACACTGTTCATCACTGAAGAAAGTCAGGACAGGGACTCAAACGGGGCAGGAACCTGGAGGCAGGAGCTGGTGCAGAAACTGGAGGAGTGCTGCTTACTGCCTTGTGCCTTGTAGCTTGCTCAGTGTTCTTTCTTGTAGAACCCAGGACTGTCAGCCCTGGGATGAGACTCCGAAATGGACCCTCCCCCATTGATGACTAATTGAGAAAATTCCTTACAACTGGATCTTAGGGAGGCATTTCCTTGACTGAGTCTCCTTCCTTTTTGAAGACTCTAGCTTGTGTCAAGTTGACACAAAATCAGCCAGTTACAGTAACTTTCAACTGCCTATAACTCCAGCTCCAAGGGATCCAATTCCTTTTTCTGACCTTTTTGCAAACACACACACACACATGCACACGCACAAAATAAAAGAAAAGTAATTAACTAAATGTTTTTTAAAGTCTCATTATAGAAATGTTACCTCTTTGTATTTTACCACTTTAACAGTAACAACAAAATCACACACTGTCTTGTCTATGGCAAATGTAGGAAGTGAGATTCCATTTGCTCTTGCCAATAAATCTCTGCTAGATGGAGAAGGAAATCACCTGTCATTACGGAAGGAACCCAACCAAGAACCTGGGTGCTCCTGGGAGCAGAAGATAGAGGAGAGAGATGTCACTGTTGACTTTCAAAAAAGCTATTGCTAAGCTCCTACACATTTCATTCTGGTAAAGGACACACACAATATCTAGTTCATCTTTCCTAAGTATGGAGTCTGTTCAGGACCTCAGAAATGCTAGAAAAAAACAAACAACAACTCGGTTACCAAATCCAGTTCTCAATGCTGTCTTCATGGCCATCAAATTAAAAAAAAATAAATCCACCTTATTGTCACCACTTTATTATTCAGCCACCTTATTGTCAACAATCTACCCTCTCCTCACACCTTATACCAGGACAGGTGAATCAAGGTGTAGGAAATGAGACTGAGATCCCTGGAAGTAATACCAAAGAAATCATGCACCATGCAAGACAACAGTTATAGGGGCTGGCAAAAAGCTCAGCAGGTACAAAGCCTGATGCCCTGAATTCAATTCCCAGTTCCACCTAGTAGAAGGACGTAATTAATTGATGTAAGTTGTCTTCTGACCTCCACAGGAGCACTACATGCTCACACACTTCAACACTTTTTTTTAAAAAAGAATTCCATTCATATTGAATAGATCATCATCATCATTCATTGTCTCAATATTAATATTCTTAAAGATTCATTTTTATTATTTTTACTTGTGGGTGTGCATGATTATGTGGGGTTTGTAAGTGAGCGTACAGATACCTGAGTACATGCAGGCACTCATGAGAGTACAACCACAAAAGAGCATCAAATCTTTGAAACCTGAGTTACAGGCAGCTGTGAGCCAACTAATGTAGGTACTGGGAACTGAACTCAGGTCCTCCAGAAGAATAGAATTATCTCGAGAGAAGCCTTCTCTCCAGCTCTCAGCCTTATTTTCTCCTAGAACTGGGAATTGAATTTAGGACCCGGAGAATGTCAGGCAAGTGTCCCCCAGCCCTTCAGTCTAAATTCCACATGTACCCTCTCATTTCTCCTCCACCCCTTCCCATCACACCATATTCCCACTTACACAGGTGCAATTTATTAATGAGGTAGAGTTTAAATTTACACCATAATCTTTCTGATTACAGATCTTGGGGTTCATAATCACTACATTATACTGTCTTTACTGAAAATGGGATTCCCAAGAATCAAAATGAATGAAAGGAGGAGATGGGAAATAGAAATGTATGAGGAAATAACCAAATTCTTCTCAAAAAAGGCAAATTCCATTCCCGTGTGAAACATGTGGATGATGTTTCCTGCTGCATACACAAAATGTCACTGTAAATGACTAAAGAGAAAAGTTTGCTGTACTCTATGCGTGTTCCCCCATCTGGGTGACTGTGGCATCGCCTGGGACCAGCTGCTGCTGATAGCCGACTCCACGGCTCTTTTCTGACCTGATATCCTCTGGAAAACAAATAGCAGCCTTCTCTCATGAAACCAGTTCTTCCTGATTTAGTGGCTAGACAGCAAATATGCAAAGTGCAAAGAAGAGATACAGGAATCAGTCACTTGGGGGAAAATCTATTCTTATTTGCTTTCCAAAGTGGGGAATTGTTGCCTTTTAAAGAATAGTTATGGGGCATGGCAGTCTTCTGCAGCAAGAATAATTCCATTTGATGGGGGCAGGGGGGCTGTCATCATCTGGGAAAGCATAGGGGGCTTGTTTCTGCCTTTTAATTTGATCAGTATTATTGGTCAAACTAGGTGCTTTCAGATTCATCATCAATGTCCATTTGATCAAATGAAAAAGTTTAGGAAATAAAATTAAAAGATGGCTACATTTGTTTTGGTGATGCAAAATCATGAAATTTAATACATTTAAAATAAGTTTGGTGTGCTGGCTAGTTTCATGCCAATTTAATACAAGCTAGAGTCACCAGAGAGGAAGGAGTGTCAGTTGAGAAAATGCCTCCATAGTCTTAGTTGTTGTTGTTTGTTTTGAGACAGGGTTTCTCTGTGTAGCCTTGGCTGTTCTGGACTCACTTTGTGGACCAGGCTGCCCTCGAGCACACAGAGATCTGCCTGCCTCTGCCTCCCGTGGGCTCTGGGATCACAGGTCTGCACCACCACTCCCTGCTTGGCAGTGTCTTAAGGCTGAGTGTTCCTGGACAAAATGCAGCCAGGCCCTCACTCTCCTGCCAGGTATCCCTCCATAGAAAATGACAGAACAACAAGCAACACAACCGTCAGAAAACAGGCAGAGGAACAGCCGTTAGAAGACAGGAGCAGCGTGGAAATGAGGACATTTTCTAAGAAAGGAAAGGATATTCCAAAATGTTGATAACAACAGCCCAAAGGAAGCAGTCATTCTTTATTTATTTCCTTCTTTCCCACGTCTACATTTTATGAGTCTTGTGTCTGTAAGTGTGGAGTGAATTCAGAAAGATTTATGGTTTGAACCAGGCATGGTGGCACATGTCTGCGACCCCAGCATTTGAAAGGTTTAGGGAGGAAAATCCAAGGTTATTATTTTCTTAATTACATTTTTTATTTACTCGTGTGTGTGTGTGTGTGTGTGTGTGTGTGTGTGTGTGTGTGTGTGTGTTTTATAAGTGTAAGGCTGTGCAAATGCTGGAGAGCACATGTTGAGAACAGAACACAACCTACTGACATCAGCTCCCTCTTACCAACTTGTGAGACCTGGGAAATGAACTCAGTTTGTCAGACTTAGCAGCAAGCTCCATCCCAACAGCCAGAGATCAGGAGCTCCGGGCCAGCCTGGGCTACATAAAATTCTGTCTCAAATAAGCAAAAACAAACATGGAAACAGAAATCTCTGGACCAAATCCTCATCTGTGAAAGGAAAATGCTTAGATGATTTTGATTGTGACTGGCAGTTCCCACTGGTCAGGCAAGTTTCTGTTGCACACCACATATTCAGTTGTTCCTTCTATTTACACAACTGTCAAGGAAGATAGTACAGGGAGTTTTGCTGACACAAGGTAATTGAATTAAACTTGTTAATTCAATTGTGTGGTTGGAGCCACGGCTCAGTGGTTAAGAGCACTGTTGCTCTTGTACCTAGGTTTGGTTTCCAGGACCCACATGGAGGCTCACAGCCATCAGTAAACACATCTGTAGATCAACACACACACACACACACACACACACACACACACACACACACACACACGTGATCTGATGCCCATGCATATAAACATATATTTATACACATAAGCAAAACAATCAAACACATAAAAATAAGTAAAGAACTCTTTTTAAAAGGAAATAGTGCCTTGCATTTAAATGTCAAGATTTTTTAAACATTAGTGTTTTAAAGAAAACAAAAATAATACAAATAACAAAATAGCGGTGTATGGAACAGGGAGGGGATGGATAATATTTGTAATCACAGTAGAGGAGATTGTGACAGGAAGGCTTCTCCTGACAACTTGGGCCACATAGGAAGACTACCCAGAACTAACAAACAATTAAAAAATAGAAACTTGTGATCATGGAAGAAAATTTTTTAAACATTTATTTATTTTTATATGTGTGTATTTTGCCTGCATGGACGGATGTGTATTATGAGCATGCCTGGTGTCCACAGAGGCCTGAAGGTGTTGGCTCCTCTGGAACTGGAGTTACAGATGGTTGTGAGCTACTATGTGGGTGCTTGGAATCAGACTCAGGTCCTCTTTGAAAGCAACAAACGCCCTGAAGTGCTCAGCCATCTCTCTAACCTCTGGAAAAGAATTTTTTTTTTTTAATGTTTGAATTTTAAGTGTCTCTAATAAAAGTCCTACCTCTGATGCCGGGTGCGGTGGTACACTCCTGTAATCCCAGCACTCAGGGAGCCAGAGACAGGTGAATCTCTGTGAGTTCTAGGCCAGCTTGGCCTACAAAGAGAGTCCAGGACAGACAAGGCTACACAGAGAAGCCCTGTCTCAAAAAAACAAACAAACAAAAAGGCAAAAAGAATTCCTACCTCTGTTAAGTGTGGATGCATTTACTCTGCATTCACAGCTGCCTTGTCTATCATAGTTCGTTGTCCTATTCAGTTCCCTATAAAAATACATGCAAACTGAACAGTTGTAGGACAGAGACAGTCAGTCGGTGGGTAATGGCCTGATGTTGCAGGCCTCAATCTGTCTGGGGTGGGGGAGTGGAGAAAGAAAAAAATTAATCTCTTGAATCAAAGAGAGAGATCTCTGCAAGGAGGAAGGCTGATAGCTCTCTCTGTCCATAGGATGGTACCCCCCCCCCCGCAGTCTCCGCCCTCATTAGAGAAAACACAAACTTGTTGACTGCCCTTCTGCCTGGGGTGATGAGGGGTGAGAACAGGGTATCCTGCCAGCTAAGTGGTTTCCAGAAGACCTCGCTCCTGCTCTTAAACTTCCTCAGATGCCTCTGCTTAGCCTCCACTCTCCTCTGTTGACCAAGCCAAGCAGCATCCTGGGGCCTGGGAATTACATTTGCAAAGTAGATCTTTCCCAAAGCAAACAAATTTAAAAAACCTGTTGAAATTCCTTCACGCCCAAGCTTCCTTTGCACCTTTCCCTTTGTTTTTCTCCCTCTTCTTTCTCTCTCATCATCATCAGTGTTCCTCTTCTGCCTTTCTCACTTTACTCTATGCCGTTTTCTGAGGAATAGATGGCTGCCGACAGGAGACGTCAATCTCTCTCTCAGTCTTTGTCTGTCTGCATCTACTGATCTGATTCTTTCTAAAACCCAACACAATTCCACCCAAGTAATGGGATCCATATGTACCGCCTTAGGGGATTTTACAAAGAAAGTAATTCCCAGGTGTTGTTTGGATTCAGAGAGTAAAGACAGAAAAGGCAGAGCACGTGCCTGAGATTATGGATCTGATTGGAAGATTATGGCCACTTGGAAATCAGCACAACAGCAAGAAGACTTTAATCTCAGTTTTATGTTATAAAGTACCCGAATGTTTAAAAGAAAATAGCAGGTTACTTCATCCTGTAGTTTCTTTTTCTTTTTTTCCTTCTTTCCTTTGTATGTTCTTTCCTTCCTTCTTTCCTTTTTTCCTCCTTTTTTTCTTCCTTCTTTGTTTTCTTTTTTCCCTTCCTTTCTTCCTCCGTCCTTTTTTTAGACAGTGTTTCACTGTGTAACCCTGCTGGTCTTGAACTCACAGAGATCTGTCTGTCTCAACAACAACATATGCACAAACTCAAAAGAAAAATAAAACTGTAAATACATACACAATAAGGGCAGCAAAGTGCTATTACCATATATATATATATATATATATATATATATATATATATATATATATGGTGACTTATTTTAGGGGCAAAAAAAAAGAATGACTTTACATTACCAATAGGCATGTATTTGTGTGGGAGTCTATATTTGTGAGTGCAGGGGCTCATAGAGGCTAGAAGCATCAAATCCCCTGCAGCTAGAGTCACTGGTAGTCCTGAGCCATCTGAGATAGATGCTGGGACCCAACCTCTAGAAGGGCATTCTCGTTTCCTCTTTTCTTCTTCTTTTTTCCCATGTACATTGGTGGTTCCATCTGCATTCATGTCTGTGTGAGGGTGTCAGATGCCCTGGATCTGGAGTTACAGACAGTTGTGAGTTGCCATGTGGGTGCTGGGAATTGAACCCAGGTCCTCTGGAAGAGGATCCAGTGTTCTTAACCTCTGAGCCATTCCTCCAGCTCCTGAAAGAGCATCCTTAATGGCTGAGTAATCTCTCCAGCCTCGAACCTGAATATATTTGAGACAGGAATGCTTTGTCACCTTCAGTATTTTCTCATAAAATGTTGCAAAAGTCCTGTATGTACTAAGTGTTCATTTCACACTTATTAAATGAATGTGGTGATTCTGCAATTTTCAGCCAAAGGCAATCAATAATTTTTGTTCTTTTGTTTCTCAAAAGGCTGTCCTGGAACACACCCTATAGACCAGGCTGGCCTCAAATTCACAAAGGTCCAAAGTGTTGGGGTTAAAGGCATGTGTCGCCACTGCCCAATTTCTACTTCTTTTCATTTATTTCTTCAATTTTGTGTGTGTGTGTGTGTGTGTGTGTGTGTGTGTGTGCGCGCGCGCAAGCGCGCACATGCGTAAGAGTGCAAGGGCCAAAGAGGCCATAGTATCTGAATCCTCTGGAGCTGGAGTCACAGGTGGTTGCAAGCCACCAGATATGGGTGTTGGGAATATTGAACTTGGGTCCTCTGGAAAAACCATTCGCTCTTAACCATCTCTAGCCTCTCATAGATAATCAAAGTAGAGCTAAAAGTTAGGGTATCGAGGTATGGTGGTGCACACCTTTAATCCCAGCATCGGGAGGCAGAGGCAAGTGGATCTCTGCGTTCAAGGTCAACCTGTCCTGAACTACATAGTGAGACCCTATCTCAAAAAGGGAACGAGGGAAATCTTAGAGCTTTGTAATGTCAACGCAAGACTAAATGTTTCACCTTACACTTTTTAATTAATTTCTTATTTTTACAGATTTTAGTTAAAATAGAATGGCGAGAGGGACCGGAGGATACAAGGACCCAGGATTAGTAGCGGCGGCTTCCGAAGAGGATTGGGCAGCAGTCTTAGGGGCAGTAGCCCTGGCCGAGGCCATGGTGGTGGTTGAGTCCGCAGAGCTCCTGCAGCGTAAAGTCGAAGATAAGGAGTGGATCTCTGTCGCCAAGCTGGCTGCCTGGTTAAGGACACAAAGTCCTTGGAGGAGATCTACCTGTTCTCCCCGCCCACTGAAAAATCCGAGAATATTGGCTTTTTTCAGGGTGAATCCCTAAAGGATGAGGTTCTAAAGATCACGCCAGTGCAGAAGCAGTCACGGGCTGGCCAGCGGACCAGGTTCAAGGCTATTGTCACTATTGGGGACTACAATGGTCACACTGGTCTTGATGTTAAGTGCTCCAAAGAGGTAGCTACCGGAGGGGCCGTCATCTTGGCCAAGCTTTCCATGGTCCCCGTGTGGAGAGGCTGCTGGGGAAAGAAGACTGGCAAGCCCCACACTGTTCCTTGCAAGGTGACAGGCCGTTGTGGCTCTGTTTTGGTGCGTCTCATCCCTGCCCCCAGAGGCACAGGCATCGTCTCTGCTCCTGTGCCCAAGAAGCTACCGGTAGTAATGAGTGCTACACATCAGCCAGGGGCTGCACTGCCACCCTGGGCAACTTTGCCAAGGCCACCTTTGATGCCATCTCCAAGACCTGCAGCTACCTGACCCCTGACCTCTGGAAAGAGACTGTGTTCATCAAGTCTCTTCATTGGGAATTCACTGATCATCTTGTGAAAACCTGCACCAGAGTCTCTATTCAGAGGACCCAGGCTCCAGCTGTGGCTACCACATAAGGGACTTTTTTTTTATACAAGAAAAATATAGTGAATTAAGTCTGTTAAAAAAGTGGAATAACATAACTTCCATCTGATTTTTAAAATGTTTTATTTATGTTTGCCATGGTACCATCTGCAGCCAGAAGAAGATATCAGATCCCGTGGAGCTGTAACTACACATAGCTGTGACGTGTAACTCTGACGTGGACATGCTGGAAATCAAAGTCAGATCCTCTGGAAGTGCCCCTAGCCATCTCCTGCCCTGCCTCACTTCCTAAATGAAGAGTATGATTTTGTTTTTCTTTGTCGACTAAAGTCAAATGTCTTAGTGACAGAAGCCAAGACAAAAAAAAAAAAAAAAAGATCAGAGGCACTAAAGCCCTAAGGTCTCATGGTTTATGTCACACCTAGCTACTTTCGATTTTGGTTATGAACTAAACCTCCAATCTCAAGATTCAAACAGTGCTTCTGTTATCTGCTTACTAAACTCTCAGACTTTCAGGCTCTATAGTTCAGCAAAGAGGAAGAAGTCGACGTATCTCAAAGCCATAAAGAATTCCAACAGAGTTAGAAGCTTCACATCATGTGTAATTACAATATTTATATCGTGTAATTTATATCAGTTGATGGTAATTATTGCCTAGGAGTGACTGAGGGTTATGATGAAAATTCCTGAGACTGTTTTTGATGACATAAAGCACATGGGTAAAGTGACACGCGGGAGGGGCGAGGGGAGGGCCGAGGGGAGGGGCGAGGGGAGGGCCGAATGTGTCTGACTGCAGTAGATTCCCCTTTGGTCAGCAAATTGATACCTGTGTGTGCACGTGTGGAAGCCGGAGGACAGCCTTCCTCAAACACTCGTCATCTTAGCTTTTGAGACAGGCCTTGACATTCTCTAATCCAGGCAAACTGCTAAGCAAAGCCCAGGAAGTCTTTCTGTCCCCGCGTCGCCAGCCGTAGGGTGGTGGGCACATGCTGCTGTGCCCAGTGTTTTGTGTGGCCGCTGGGCACCCAGACTCAGGTCCCCATGGGCCCAATTAGCGCTTTAACAAGCAAGCCATCTCCAGATCCCCCCCCCCCCCAGGGTGATTTAAAATCGAATACTCTGTACTGATCCCTCATCTCTCCTACACTGTGTCATAGTAACACAAAGATCTTCTCGGTCAAGCATTCCAGCTCAGCTGGCTGGCGATGAGCCACCCCCTGAGCGTTTCACATACGTCACGACTCTATTATTTTTGTGGGTAACAAAACTGGGAGTCTAGTATATCCGTGGACCACATTATTTTTTGTCATGTTTGCTAGATATATGAGGCTTGGGAGGATAGTTTTATACCATCAAAAGTGTGTCCCTTTTTTGGCATTATGGATTCTTGAGAAAATATGTGCTTTGGCTCTGTTATTAACTTGATGCTGCACTTATGTTCAGCAATGTTTTTTCAACTAGCACATGTGCCCAAGAAGATCCTGGGAAAATTTTTGAGCAAGTATTGTACTGAGTAAATGTTTTACCACACTTAATATTCTAATTTTATATATTTGATATCTCCTCTAAGTAGGGAGAATACCAATTTCTACTATAAAAGTTTTCAGATTTCTATTTCTATTTCAGTTTTCTATTACACTACTTATTTTTTATTTTTTTTTTCTACCCTCAATCAGCTTGGGTATTAGCCTTTTCATCAATGTTAATTTGGAACCCAGGAATGTCAGTAGAAAAGTAAGACCAGATGGAGACCTGGTGAGATGGCTCAGTAAGCAAAGGAGCTTGTTGCACAGGCCTGGCAAACTGAGAACCAATTCCACAGTTGTCCCCTGACCTCCACAAATGCCCATGTGCCCACACACATCACACACCATACACATAATAATCATGATGATGATGGTGATGCTAATGATGGTGATGGTGAAATAAGAACTGAAAACACCTGACAGAGGCCTCTGACCACCACAGTGCATACACGACCAAGCAACAAATCGGAAAGCCAACTTACACAAGTTGTCTTACATCTTCAAGTGTGTATGCATACATATATACATACAAAGAGTCACAAATAAGCAAAGGGTCACAGCGTCAGAAGGCTGGAAAGGACCGAGACCTCATGCTAACTTTGCACTTGCTGACTTAATTCAGGACAAGTCACTAAATTTTCTGAGTTTGCTATTTTCTATGTAAATGGAGATGAAAATATATAAGATCACGGTCTGGCCCGCACCGTGTAACACCATAAAAGTGTATTTTATTCAAATACATAGAACCTTGGTTCGTGTGCTGGAGTGTATCTGCGATCCCAGCATTCAGAGACTGGGGTAGAACAATGGCAAGGTCGAGACTAGCCTGGGCTACACAATGAGATCCTGTCTAGAAAATAAAAATAAAAACAAATAGATAAACTCCACAGACACATAGGATTTATGTATACATTGAATTATATCAATTTCTAGAACTGATGTAACAAAGTATCACAAACTTGGTGGCTTAAAACAACAGAAATTATTATTATTATTACTACTACTATTACTTTTTTGGAGTTCAAGAGACCAAAAAGTCCAAAATCAAGGTCAGTAGAACTGATTCTTTGGGGGACTGGGTGGGGGGAGGGATTAAGCAATGGACTTGCTCTACCTCTCTCCTGGCACTCATGTCTTAGTTTGTGGCAGCATGTTCAAATCTCATCTGGTACTTTGTTTCTGAGCTACAGACTAATGTTGACCAGGCTGGCCTTTACCTTTCTGTGTAGCTGAAGCTGGTTTTGAATCCCTCATCCCCCTACCTCTATCTCCCAGGTTCTGGGATTACAGTGTGAGCCAATACACTCAGCTTTAATCTCTACCTCTGTTGCCTGGTGTTCTCCCTGTTTATCACGGAGTGCTTCCGTCCCTTCCTCCTTTTTTTTTTTTTTCTTCCTCTAACTGTTTCTTCAAGTCTGCATTATGTTCCACAACAAACTTATCTTTCATTATGTAGTCATGGCTGTCCTGGAACTCTTTACATATGCCAGACAGGCTTCTGTCTCTTAAGTGATGAGATTAAAGCCATATGTCAGTACATCTCACTATCCTCTTTTTCCTAAAAGGACAGATACCACATTGGATTTAGGAGTCGCCCTTCGATAGTCCCTGTTGACCAAGCATTTGAACACATGAATCTATGGAGCCATTCCTATCCAAACCACCACAGTCTGAGTTCCAGACTGACAGAAATTTTGAAGGGACTCTACTGAACTTTATTCAATAAAAGCATTGTTAATATATCTTTAAAAACAGTATTCTTTGAGGTTATAGTACTAGTACATGCATATAATGAACTTTAGTCCTTTTCACCTCCATTACCTTCTCTTACCCCTTCCTTCTCCCATGAACCTTTCTTCTTCCTAAACTAGTTCTTTTCCTGCTTTCATTCCTTTGTGTGTGACTGGTGAGTTTAACACAGGTTGCTATGTGAGATGGGTGTGGGGATACTGGCTGGAGCACAGACAGCTTGTAAGTGGCTACACCATTGATGAAAGTGGCACCCTTTCCCCAGTCATCATGAACTGCCAGCAGTCCCTCAGGAGGGGTGGGATCCCAAGAGCCCTTCCCCTTTCCATGATGTCATCTTTTGTAGGTCTTGTTCAGTGAGCTGCAGTGAGTTCATGTGCTCATCAACCATGTTATGTCCAGAAGACATTATTTGACAGGCCCTTCCCCAACCTCTGGCTTCTTTCCAGTTCTCTTCTACCATATTCCCTGAGTCTTGGAGTTGGGTGTGATACCTATGTCCCATTTAGGGTTCAGCATACTGTTATGAAATATAATGTGGTGAGGTGTACCATGGCAGGCCCATGACAAGGTGTGTCCCTGAGAAGTTACTCCATGCAACAGATCTGGTTTAAAGGGGATTTATTGGGGGAAGACAGGGGAATGAAGACCTGGGAAAGGATGGAGGCAGCGGGTGAGCCATGAGGAGAGAGAGAGAGAGAGAGAGAGAGAGAGAGAGAGAGAGAGAGGCCTCTGAGGACAGAAAGAGGGAAGAGAGAATGCTGAGAACAGAGAGAGAGCACGGGTAGTAGGCAGTCCTTTTATTGGGCTGCACATACCTGTTGCACCTGGCTGGGGCAGCAGGTGATGATGTAAGCAATTGCTAGGTCCCTGAGGGCAGACTAGCAGAATCGCTTGCAAGCTAACACACCATAATCACGTTTTCTGCACTTTGACCATTGGTGGCTCTCTCTACTATGTATTACAGCCCATTGCAAACAAAGTTTCTGTGATAAAGGCTGAGAGTTGCACTCAGCTAGAGGTAGATAAAAATTTAAAAGACATGGATTTAGGAGCATTGAAGGAGATGAGGGAGGAAGAGAGGGCTTGGGAGGGGAGGAGGGACAGGGCTACAGCTGGGATACAAAGTGAATAAACTGTAATTAATATAGAAAATAAAAATTTATTTAAAAAATTTTAAAGACAGTTTGGATATCTTATTTTATTTTTCTTTTTTAAAGACAGGATCTATACGTGGATCGAGCTAGCTTGGAACGCCTATGTAGTGAAGAATGGACTTGAATTCCTTCTCCATTTCAGTGCTGGAATTAAAGGGATGTGCCACCACACCCAACAAATATCCTTATATTTACAATCTTTTGTTTTGTTTTTAAGACAGGTTTTTTTTGTGCCCTGGATGTCCTGGAACTAGCTCTATAGACCAGGTTGGCTTTGAACTCACAGAGACCCACCTGCCTCTGCCTTCTGAGTGCTGGGATTAAAGGAGCATGCCACCAGGCCCACTCTACCTTTATTTTTACGCTGGCTTCAGTAAGCTACTTTGAAAATAGGAACTAGAATTTGCACCTTAATGAAGGAACTAGAACAAAATGATTAAAACCTCAGAGCATGGAACTGACACCTGCTCATTCTTCTTCCTTAACTGTCCATTTCTTCATCAAGCAGGCAGGCAGAATGATAGATACTTCAGTGTCTGGGGTAGATTCAGTGAAGTAATGAATGAAGAACATTTAGATGGTACCTGGCCCGGAGGGACCGTGATTTTGGCCCACCATTGGAGGCGAGTCTGTGTGGGCACTAACGTGGAAAAGCCATCATTTCGGACAGCTGCATGATGGGTGCTCTTTGCAGAGCCACCTGCACCATTCTGCCTCCACTTTGCTACCAAGATTTCTCCACCCCGGGTTGTTCAATGCCAAGATGAATCATTGAGCGGCACTGTTGCCTCACACTCACAGAAACGATGGTCACATGACATTGTTCTCCAGTGTCAGGCATTTCAGCTGTCCATAAGCATTTGTTATTGTAAAAATAACTCCTGAAGGCAGGTGTGGTTATACACAACTTTTTTCTTTCTTTTTTGCTTTTGTTTTTGTTTTTTTTTCAAAACAGGGTTTCTTTGTGTTACCCTGTCTGTCCTAGAACTTGCTCTGTAGGCCAGGCTGGCCTCCAGCTCAGAGGTCCTCCTGCCTCTGCCTCCGACTGCTGAGATTAAAGGTGGGTGCCACTATCACTTGACATCACAATTTTTTAAAAATCATTTAAACTATATAAATAAATGTCTAAGCTGGGCACAGTGACTCAAGCCTGTAATCCTAGCACCTTGTCTCAAAAAGCTAAAAACAAAGTCTAACATCTCACTAGTTTAATATATTTCTTCACTAAACCTTTATAAGTCCACCAATAGAAAAGCAAGTATTTAAATAGGCATAGTAGTACACACTTTTTTTGTTTTGTTTTGTTCTTGGGTTTTGTTTTCTTGTTCCTTTCTGTGTAGCCGTGGCTGTCCTGGACTCACTTTGTAGACCAGGCTGGCCTTGAGCTCACAGAGATCTGCCTGCCTCTGCCTCCCTGAGTGCTGGGATAAGAGGCATGTGGCACCATACCCAGCTGTAGTACTACACACTTTTAACCCCAGCACACGGGAGATGGAGGAGAATCAGAAGCTAAGGGCCACTGTAAACCACAGACTACAATGTCCCTGCAACTTCTCAACAACAACAAAACACAAAGCAATATTTTGTCTGCATATGAGTGACAGTTTTGTTGTTAGTTGACAATTTTTAACATTTATATACTTATTTTTTATGTGTATGGATATGAGCACGCAATTGCCATGATGTGCATTTAGATGTCAAAAGGATAACTTTCAGGAATTCCCTCCTGAATGGATCCTGTGGAATTAAACACAGGTTGTCTGTCAGGTTTGGCAGCAAGTGCCTTTACCAGTAAGCCATCTCACAGGCCTCCCTTTGTTGTTAGTGAGGCAGTGTTCAACAGTCTCGGAAGCTACAAGGAATGAATATCATGTTTTTATTGAAGTCCACCAAGAGAAAGCTATTTTTTCCTGGTCAAAACAATGAAATCTGCCTCTGTTCCTGGGTAACATGACATTCTGATCAGCGCCAAAGATTGGAACATTATACACTATTATTGTTTCCTTCCTTAGGACTTAATATATCCGGGCATGTTAATCATCAGGCCAAGAGACTGCCCCCAGGAAAGCTGATTCACCTAAAACCAGGCTAAGAAAATGGGAAGAATAATTAATCCCTTACTGGGATAATACACCTGTCCTCCCAGAACCCCCTCCCCTGAGGTTGCTTACAGAGCTGTCATGTAAAAGTTATTCACGACAGCCTTGAACTCAGAAAAGTATAGTTTTCATTTTCCTTTTCTCATTTTCTCTTCTACTCAGAAAAGTATAGTTTTCCTCTTTTCTCCTTTCATTCTTTTCCTCTTTTCTCCTTTCATTCTCCATTCATTCTGACACTTCTCCAAACCTGCACATGCTTCCTGGGGCTCTTCTGCTCTTTCTCTGAAGCTACTTCCATCACCCAGCATGAGGCTGCACTAAATGCCATGGTCTTCTCTCTTCCTCTTTTTCATCCTCCTGTTTTGGGCAGTGTCCAAGATTTACATCTTGCCTGTCCTGTTCTTTTTTTCCCTCATACTCTAACAAAACTATCCTTGAGTTTCCTTTCAATTCTGTTTTAAAATTATTTTATTAACCAGGCTGAGAATTCATGAAAGGGAACTCCAGTTTCTCCAGAAATAAAAGTCTCATTCTATCATCCAAGCTGGTCTGGAACTCCCTATGTAGGCCAGAATGGCCTTAAACTCGTTAAAATCTCCCTGGACTCTGTCTCCCAAGTGCTGAGCTTACAGGTGAGTGGCAACACATGGGGATTTCTTCTAAATATTTGCTGTCTGGATTAGGTCATTATTTCATTTATAAGAAGACTCTGTGCTGGGGCTCAAGAGACAGCTCAGCTGTTAAGAAGGCCATAACATTACAGACATAACATTCATACATACATACATACATACATACATACATACATACACACACACACCAAAATTTTCTTTTTGTTTTTGTTTTTTTTTTTTTTACTTTTTGAGATAGGGTCTCTCTGTGTAGCCCTGGCTGCCTGGAACTCACTCTGTAGACCAGGCTGGCCTCAGACTGAGATCCATCTGCCTCTGCCTCCTGAGTGTTGGGATTAAGGGTGCCACCACACCTGACAGATGGCCCAGCAGTTAAGAACAGGAGCTGCTCTGTCAGGGGACCTGAGTTCATGCTTGCACTCAAATGAGGGCTCACTGCGGCCTGAAACTCCAGCTCCAGGGGACCTGATGTCCTTTCTGGCCTCTGTGGACCTAATGCCCTCTTCTGGCCTCTGTGGGCACTGCATATACTATGTGCACAGACATACATAAAAGTAAAAACACCCACACACATAAAATAAATTTTTTCTATTTATCTATCTATCTATCTATCTATCTATCTATCTATCTATCTATCTATCTATCTTTGAGACGTGGATATTTTGTTATGTATCCCTGGCTGTACTATGTGGCCCAGGCGGACCTGGAACTCACAGAGATCTACCTGCCTATGCCTTCTGAGTGCTGGGATTAGAGGTGTACCACATTTGGTGTTAACTATTTTTTTTTAATATTTTAAAAATGTTTTTTAAAAAAGTTTGCATAAACTGTTGTGTGTGCCTACCCCCTGACTCTAAAGATGCTAAATATAACAAAATTCCTGAAAATTCACAATCACTTGCATGTACTTTAGATTTGCTCTCTTGGGTCTAATCACATTTCAGAGTATAGCTGCATGTCCTTCTGGCTTAGAATAATTACAATAATCCTCAAACACAACAGCTTTTTTATTACAAGTAAGAAAGCCATTAAACAGGAGATCTTGCTGTGTGAGCAAGACAAAAACTAGACGATGTTGTTTTGAGATGAACTACAAAATTCTTTTTCCATCTATAAGCTGGTCCCTGTGCCTGTGATATTCACCCGACATTCCACCACATGCAAAGTTACAGCAGAACCCTGATTTTGTGTCTGTGCCTTGCCGGAACTTTTTTTGAAAACTCTAAGGTGTTTGCAGATGTAAACGATCTCCATTAGTTTTTAAATTGCACCTAAATAAAATAAAGATAAACATTTCACAGATTTACTTCTGAACATTCTAAACTCCAGAAATCTCTGATGCTGGGAGTCCACACACATGAAGCCATTTGGCGATTCAAGATAAATAGGCAATGCTTTTTGGTAGGTTTGGCAAGGAGAACTCCCTCCAACTTAAAGTCCGCACAAAGCACTTGGGAATCTCAATTTAGAGCTCCAGCATTCCTTCTGCAAAAAGACAAAGGAGAAGCTTCCTGTCATTTCCACTGCTTTCTGCATGTGGGACCAATATGGGCAATGCAAAGTTTAAACAGATGCAAATGTCGAGGAGAGGAGGCATGCCAGGCCGCGTTTTACATATTTCTTCATAAACAGATTGAACTGGAGTCACTCTCTTCGGAGCTTTGCGGAGGAGAGACTTCCCACTGAAGTTACTTCACGCCTGAATGGTCCATTTCACCAATATTTGCTTATGGAAATAAAGGGGAGTGGCTGGGGAGAAGCACAGAGGAATGGGGGAGGGGCTTGAGGCCTGGGAGCTCTGACCACAGCCTAGTGCACCAGTAACCTTGTCTGATGTGATCATTAACCTTTTCTGGAAAAAGCAGCTGGCAGCCCTCTGAGGTCTGTCTGTAGGATGTGGGGTGAGCCGGACAGATACTGCCCAGGCTATTTACAGACGATCTCTTTACTTGGAGAGCTATTGTTCACTTGCGTGTAAATAATTTAAAAAAAAAAGAAAGAAAGAAAGAAAGAAAGAAAGAAAAAAAAGAAAGAAAAAGACAAGAAAGAAAGAAAAAGAAAAGAAAGAAAAAAGAAAAAAATGAGATTTCATCCTTTTTTGATATTTTTTATTTTTGCGATGAGTCTGCTTCTGATCAGCGAACAGAGACCAGGTAGGTCTTTGGAACTTCTGGCCTGGGTAACTTGGGTTTTTGCATGTTTGTATGTCTGGGTCTCTAAATGTGACTGCTTATAAAGAGAATTTAGGTATTCTCTTAAGTATTGTAAGTATTTAGGTATACTTACAGTTAATAGTACTGAGGGAAACATATACAACTTCTGAACTACATTAGCTATCTCATTGTGGGATAGCATTTGGGCATTTTCCCCCCAATTAGCTGTACTTTAAAATATTGATAAATATTTTACAATTATTTTTCTAAGAAAACCAATCTTGAAACTATTGTACATTGTTGTCTTACAAGTAGATAGAAACGAGAACGTTGGTTTATAAATGAACCTAGATTTTTAGGTAAAATGCAAGATCCAAATAGGTGTAGCTAGAGAGGACGCATGTTGAAGATTGGAAGAGGGCAATGTGAATTGAGTTAGCGCTGTGCCAAAATCATGATGTGACAGTGTGAAATGAGAAAACACCCACCGGATGCCATCTCTGGTTACATAACTACACAGGGCAGGGTTGTTTGTTTATTTTTAATCATTATGGAGTTTATGAAGGCAAAAATGTAGAAGGCATGGATTGTCAACATTTTTTTGCAAGGAAGGTGTCGGTTGCAAGTTTTCTGACTTCTAAAGCTTCAGGGTCAAGTTTCAACAGAAAGATGACAATAGTCACATCCAATCACCTGTCACTACGGGCGTGATGAAATGTTTCTTTGGCTAGGCGAAAGACAGTGTGTGTCTGACTGAAAAGCTGGACACTGATTTCAATTAGAACTTTGATTGCTCCAGGATTATTCAAATCATTCCTTCCACATACATTTAAAAAAAAAAGTTACGAGTTAGCCGGTCTTTCTTCACTGCCTATCGCAATTGCCTATTACCCAATCCAAAATACAAACACTTGATTTCTAGTTTTAAGAAATCCAAGAACCCTGGAAGAAACATGCCCAGGAGGGTGTTACCGCCCAGGTCAGTGCTAACACGGGGCGTTAGGAGTGTACCTGTGTGGCTATGTACTACAGAATTAGTTTACAGCTTAACCTCATAAACAGTTTTGCTGAAAAGACGCTGTTGTGTTCCCCATGACAGCTATCTCCATGATAGTTTTTTTTTTTAATTGTTCTTATTTCTCTTTTCTTCAGTTAACTTTCCCAGGAGAAGAAAACTACACAGACACAACTGCTTTCGCAGGAGATGCGTTTCACTTCACGCCAGGGTGCCCTTTCCTTGAGGTATTTCTCGACAAATCCCTTTCCTATACTCAGTTACACTCCATTAGTCCTGCTTTGTAATGAGATGATGGCTTACAGTGATGTAAGAGACATACCAGGCATGGAAGAGTGAAAGGGCGTGGTCGTTTGGAAATTGCTTTTATGTTAAGGAAGAGAATGGGATTGATCATGGGAAGGTACTATGGCTGCTGAGTCTGAACGGTAGTTTCCTGAAGATAATACATTGTGTGGTGTTCAAGAATTTTAACAATTTAAAGAAAACCAGGCACTGGGAGGTGTTAATCATAAAAGTATCTCTAAACGTGTATTTAGAAAACACCAGACACTCCAAATAGAGGCCAGAGCAAACACATTTCCTATTAAGACCAATGTGGGCTTGAAAGCATTTGGACATTTTAACCCAACCCCTAAACAGTGACAGAACAGACTTAGTACTTCAACCTTGATGTGGAAAATCAACTTAATAATGTCAACAGCAAGACAGTTTTCCAGCCTTGTTCATGAAGCTGTACTTGATGGTTGTATCCTCCAGAATAAAGCCTTAGTTGAATTTTGCTCACATCCTTTGTGTTGTCACTCATGGAAAGGCTGATGAGTTTTCCAGCACACCTCTAGTAATACTGCTTACCACCCCTTACTACTACTAGCTTCAACTAGTCCCCAATCCTGCCAAAGTTTAAGTCATTTCATACCCCGCTCCCCAAAAAAGAAAGAAAAAGAGTTTGACATCCCTTTGTAATTAATTTTAGCTTTATGTTTCATTCAAAGTATATCTTGAGAGATAAAAATACTAGAGAGAACCCCAGCTGGTAAAAAGGCACACAGGCATTGGCTAAATTAGCTTATTCAGTTGGTCTTAGACTGTAGCTTTTATGGGCCTATTCATTTGGTGTAAAGAATGGTTGCTATGTCTATTGTTTAATACATGCTTTTCAAACCCAGTTGAAAGCCTTAGAGAGGAAATGAAGAAAGAGCAAGTCAGTAATAAACATTTATCAGAGAAGGGGACAGAAAGCCAAGGTTTCCATGAACATATCTGTGACACTTTACTCTTTACTATCAAAGTTATGAAAAGTGTGTTTGGGAGAGGAACCTAGAGAAGTACAGTAGGAGGCTCCTGAGAGGCTAAAGAGTAGTGATTGAAATGGGCTCTCAGAGGATTTAATATGTTAAAAGCCTTGTCCTTTGGTGTGTGTTGATCTGCCTCACCTTGTAAGACAGCATAGAATGCGTTTAGGAGGAGTGAAGGAGTTGCAGATTTCTCCCCAGCATTCCTCCATAAATAACAAAGACAAAAGGGGGCTTTTCACAGTAGCAAAAGAATTCCTGTATACACAAAGAAGATGCCCCGGAAAATACAAACACAAGTCCTTAGCTAGCCACCCCTTTATCTTGGCTTTCTACACAATTGCCCCACTATAAAAATCAGGGCAGTAAGTAAGCTTGATAAAGTAGTGCAATTTGACTTGTCAGAGTTAAGGGAAAGTTTGACCCTGACGCCAAGTTTACGAACCAAAGGGAAATTCGAATAAAAACTAATGTAAGCCTGTTAATGGCAAGGACCCTCTAAAATGAGCTGGTGGCTCTATTGCCCGCTCATGTTACAGAATCCATCTTCTTAGTGTTTACACTAGCCCCGAATCAAGTACACAAATGTCACCTGTTGGAATCCAGTAATTATTATAAGAGCCCACGTAAGATAAACATTAAGATAACGTCCAAAGGCCCAGCTCAGCCAGGGCCAATCGCAAGTCCCACCTTCGATCTGAGGACAATTCTCAGGAACCTACACTGTCACATTTTCTGTATATCCTGTAACAAAAACATGTTGGGTGAAGAAAGCCTCCATGAACACAGGTTGTAGCTTGAAACCTTGCTTTTATTTCTGCACATTTTCTTCATACTTTAGATGAAATCACACATGGTCATTTGACTCAGGATCCAGTAAGAATGCAAAGGGGTTGATAAAGTAAACAAACTGGCTCCAGATATGTTGTAGGTTAACCTTGGAGCTGAGAGTTTTAGCCCATCTAGTAGAAGGCCCATTGTCTTTATTCTGTTCATTTTACCAGCTCCTTGCTGACCCTCATCATGACTGCTAGGCTTTAAGATGGCCTTGATTAAATGTGCTGTGTACAGCGCGTCTCCTTGATCTGTTTTGTTTTCCCTCACAGAAATATTTCAACATCACCCACTGCTCTAAGTGATTGGTCCATAAGAAGGCAAGAGAGATGTGTTGGGAAATGAAAGCTCTGAGATAATGTGAGAGGAGGGAGACAAGTGGGGTACAAGATTCCAATGACTTCCTTCTTTCAATAAACCTCCCTACTGCTCACTGAGAAGCATTTACCCTGTAGCCACGTGTCCATTAATGCGGACTCTTCAGTGACAAGTGTGACACATCTTGGTGATATAAAATGGATTTCTAAGCCTATAAAGACGATCAAAAGCAAAAGTCCCCAACCCTACACTAGGTCCCATTTTTACTTCTCAGAGATAGTAGTTATGAAAAAAATTTTCTTGGTAAAAGTGCCTTTTAATATATCATATTTTAACTTGCTTTCTTGTGAACCGGATGCTATGGCATTCAGCTCTGATTCTAGCACCTGGGAGGTAAGGTAAAAGGACTGAGACCAGCTTGGGCTACATGAGACCCGCCTTATGAGTCAATAATTCTCATCAACCTTGCTTATCATTCAAAATATGCTTCCGAGTGAGAGGTGGTAGCCTATACATCTAATTTCAGTACTTGGTCAAGAACATCAGGGCCAACCTGGGCTACATAAGACCTGCCTCAAAATAACTAAAATTAATAAGCAAATAAATATAAATATAAAATATAGGGCAGGAGAAATGGCTCAGTGGTTAAGAGCACTGTCTGATCTTCCATAGGTTCTGAGTTCAATTCCCAGCAACCACATATTGGCTCACAACCATCTATACTAGGATCTGATGCACTCTTTTGGCATGCAAGTGATCTACAAATTACTGTATGTAATCTACCTGTTACATAATGTAAATAAATAAATATTTAAAATATATATCTGTATAAAACATAAGTAATAAGTTATTCTCATCACCCTTAACTTTAAAATACGCTTCGGAACCAGGTGGGATGGTCCACAGCTCTGATTGCAGCACTGCTGAGGCAGGGTGATGTGTAGTTCAGGGTCAGCCTGAGTGCCCCGAGATCCAACCTCGAAGGTGTACTGTTTATCCTCTCTTTCTGCTTATTCTTCTCTTCAAATCATCATGCTATTCTTCCGAGCCTGATGGTGCGTTCGTTCAGTCCTAAAGCTGAGGAAGCAGAGGTGGGTGGATCTCTGGGAGGTCCAGGCCAGAATAACAGAATTACAATCAAAATGGTGGTATTCTGACTTCCCTGACCAAGCTGCTGCCTCCCCACCCACTCCCACTTGTCCCCGTCTTCCTCATTCCATTCTTCTCTTGTTCATAACTGAAATCCAGTTCCGCCTTTGGCACAGAATTTCTTTCCAGACTGGTGTGTCCACTGTCCACCACGCGGAAACTCTACTGAGGTGGGTCACTTTCTCCCTAGTTAGGCTTCTCAGAGAAGACTGTTCCCATTCTACTGTCCTCATTCAGCAACTGTGTGTTATAGCTTCCGTCACTTCACTGTGGGTTTGTGCACATGAGCTGAGCTAGGCCTAAGGGCAAGGTTGTAGCCTCCTGCTGAGGGTTCTGGGAACCAAACTCCATCCCCCTTAGGGAGAAACGCGTGCTCTCAAGGCTTCAACGTTTCTCCAGCTATGATTTTACTGTTGCTGCTTTTATTTTTAATTATTTATTTTTGTTCTATGTGCATAGGTGTTTTGGCTGCATGTGTGTCTGTGTGAGGGTTGGATTGTGAGCTGCTGTGTCGGTGGTAGGATTAGACCTCCGTCTCTGGAAGAGCAGCCAGGCTCTTAACCACTAAACCATCTCTTCAGCCCCATTACTGTTTTTTGTTTTGTTTTTTTTTTTTAAACCTTGGTTTCAAAAAACAACAACAAAACAAAGTCTCAAGTTGTTTAGGCTGGCTTTGATCTCCTAATCCTCCCGCCTGCCTCCCTCTCTCCACTGCAGAGGTTACAGACATAAACCACTCACCACCATCACACAGAACTTTGTTGTTAGACTCTTAAAGCTATTTGTCACATTCTACTTTGTTTCATTAGATTTTTATCAGTATTAGGTTAGAAGTCCCTTGAAGACAAGCTTTGGCACTCGAATCGTGGGGTACAAATTTTTCTTAATATAAATGGTCTGAAGAGCTTCCATAGGGGTTGCTGTGTGGACCGTAAAACCTGTGTCCTATCCATGTGGTTAGAACTGAATCCAATACAGAAAAGGCTTTGTTGTTGTTGTTTGAGACAGGGTCTCAGGATGCAGCCCTGGCTGGCCTGGCACTCACTATGTAGACCAGTCTGGTCTACAGCTCACAGAAACCTACCTGCCTTTGCCCCCTGAGTGCTGGAATTACGGGCATGTGCCACCCACAGAGCCAGAAAATGACAGCTAGGAAAATTACAGTCTAGTGTGCACGCTCAGTGAAAAATCCTTAACACACCTAATGTATAATTAAACTCTTTTTTTTTTGCCAGAAAATAAGTTTATGCAGAGATAGATATTTACAGTACATGTTTATAATATACATGTCACTGTTTTATATTGGCATATAACATATACACACACACACACACACACACACACACACACACACAAATCTACTGTTAAAGCAAAGGACAAAACTTTTACTAGGCAGGTTCCCCTCCCCTACTCATCCCTCCAGTCTTACTTAAGTAGACCCAGTGCCTTGTTGCCCGGCTGACCTTGAATTCCTGGGTTTGAGGGATGCTCCTGCCTCAACCTTAGGCTGTGGGTTCCGGCTCCTGCCAGAACCATGGGCAAGAAAGCATTGAGCCCAGCTCCTAAGAGTCTGAGCCTTTTTTTTTTTTTAATTAGTCACCTATTGAAATCAGGTGAACTGTGTTAGTACCGGGCTCAAATGTGTGGAATGTCACTGTGCTCGGATAATTCCACAGAGGTAGTTTGAAACAATTTCATCTCCATCCTGTTGTGCTCGGCAGGCTGTTGTGCGCAAGCTGCCGCTTTGCCCTCCACAAGAACTATTTCTTGCTTTCTCTGCTCCCTTCAAATTTCCAATTCTTACTGTTTTTTAAATCTAGTTTCATATCTTACATCACAGAAAACAAGTCACCAGATGGCCTTCATCCCACCCAATTCCCCTCCACACTGCTCATTCTTACCCATGTCCCTTCCTCTGTCTGTGCCATGGGTACCTGAGCCTCCCATTTGTCGGCCTCTTTTCTTTCTTTGGGGTGGATGCGAGTATGGGGTTGAAATGCTCACAAGCCTACGTGCTGAAACAAATCCACCCGCACGCTCATGTGCCTCTTGGCATCTCATGACTGGTCAGCAGTCATCCTTTTCAGTTTGTTTTTTTGCAGTCTACTGTAATCTCTTTATATCTCCTGTAAATAGTTCTCACTGGGCCAGCAAGACGGCTCATCAGGTTAAGGCACGTGCTGCCGATGACCAGTGACTTTGGGTTTAAACCCTGAGACCCGCAAGGTAGGAAAGAACAGATGCCCTCAGGTTGTCCTCTTTACACTTGTGACTCCACTGTAACACTCAAAAGCAGGTCGCAAAATGAAAAATTTTATGTGGCCGTCAGTCATCTTACTAAATTAATTTGGTGTGTTTTCAGTCTTACATGTGCTTGCTGTGTTGTTTTTAATTTTGTTTCAAACAGGGTTTTTGTGTGTAGTCCTGGATGGCCTTTAACTCATTGGTAGGCTCATTTGAGACTGCATTGATCCCACCTCTGCATTCAATGTGGCTGGAGCTAAAGACATCAGTTCTGGTGCACCCAACTTTTACTCCTAATTTCACAGAAGGATTTAGTAATCGACTATTTAGTCTCAAAAATTTCTTCCTGTTGGTCATGGTAGCACCACAGGCCTGTAATCCCAAATTCAGATATATAGAGACAGGGGTAATCCTATAGTTTAGTCAGTTTCAGGTATGCCAGGAGTTTGAGGCCAGTCTGTGCTACAGAAGATATATCTCAAAAAAATTTTTAAAAGTGGCAACAAAGACAGGCATGGTGTTGCCTACTTTTAATCCCAGCACTCAGGAAGTAGAGACAAGTGGATCTCTGTGAGTATGAGGACAGTCTGGTCTACATTGTGAGATCCAAGACAGTAGGTTATATAGAGAGACCCGTGAAAGAAAGAAAGAAAGAAAGAAAGAAAGAAAGAAAGAAAGAAAGAAAGAAAGAAAGAAAGAAAGA
>NW_026594377.1:5671160-5699289 GCF_907164565.1 Psammomys obesus
AGAAAGAAAGAAAGAAAGAAAGAAAGAAAGAAAGAAAGAAAGAAAGAGAGAGAAAAGAAGAAAAGAAAGGCCATGTAGATCTTTGAGAGTTGGAGGCCAGCCTGTTATACAAAGAAAGTTCAAGGCCTGTCTCAACATCAGACCTAATCCAGGCATGATTCTCACTCCACAGGCTAAAACAGGATTGAGAGTTTGAGGCCATTTTAGGCTACATAGTGAAATATTGGGACTCCATCTAAGACGAACAAACACAAAGGCCCTTCCCAGGTTCCAGGACAAAACACCTCCTCATTTTATCTGGTCCTCAGGCCCCTGAGCTGGGACCTTCTACCTTGTAAGGTAGAGTTTCTCTGTACACTTTCTGCCTCTAGATGGCGTGGTGGGTAAAGGCATGTGCTGGCAAACCTGATGGCCAGAGTTCAATCCTGGGATGCTCCTGGTAGAGGAGAACAGACTCCCACAGGTTGTCCTCTGACTCCCACACACAATAAATTCATAAATAAAGATAAGTGTGACTTTAAAATATATATATATATATATATATATATGTTAACTTCCTGTTGGTCTGCATTCAGTATATGTTTTAGATGATAAAAACAAAAGAAACCAAACCAAACAAACAAAAAGCCAGAAATCTAACTCCAAAACATTAAAAGAAATAATTGAGACTGATAGTGGAACAAATTAAAATTATTAAGTTTAAAAAGTGTTTAGTAGTTTAAATTCAGACTTTTGGAGAGACAGAGGAACTGTCCTGGTACAGGAGGGACAGTGCGTTGAGCACTGAAAACAGCTGAGTTTTCACAATTCGTCTCCTCCTACTTTTCTTCCTCCTCTTCCTCCTTCTTCTTGTATTTGAGATATGGTCTCTGTACGTCGATAGGCCTGGCTGTCCTGGAACTCCTTATTTAGGCCAGGCTGACCTCAAACTCACAGATCTCTACCTGCCTCTGCCTCTGCCTCTGCCTCCCGAGAGTGAGATTAAAGGTGTGTATCAATGCTCAGCCAGATTACTGCTCTATCTTGATTAGACTTAAACAAACTTTAAAAATGAGTGTCTGTATATACGTGATGTGTATGTATGTGTGCATATTTGTGTATGTGAGTGCACACACACATTCCTACATGTACATGCAGAGGACAGAGAACAACCATGGGAGTCATCTTCAGAAATGCTGTCCATGTCCTTTGACACAGGGATTCTCACTGGCTTGGAGTTCATCAATTGGATTAGACTGATTGGCCAGAAATCCTCCTGGTTGGAATCCTCCTGTCCCAATTTCTCAAGTGTTGGGATTCCAAGTGTCCACCACTATATCCAGTGTTCTGGTGTGGTATGTGGAGACAGTTTCTATGGAATAAATTGACTGGTCTGTTGCTGGAGACTGAGGAGAGAGAGTATGTGCTTGGCACGAAGGTCAAAAGCTAGCACAGGAAAGCAGACTCCCAACATGGCATTACCTTCTTGGAATCAGTGTCTTACTGCTTGCTACATTAACAACATGAAGGGCCTGGGGAGTTAGGTGGCTCAGGACCTGGTTGCTCTTGAGAGTAACCAGAAGGCTTGTAGCTACCTGTAACTTCACTCCCAGGGGACTTATGCCTTCTTCTGGCCTCTATGTGCCCTGCACACATGTGCACAGACATGCATGCACGCAAAGCACACACACATAGAGTACAAATAGAACTTACTTAAGATAATAAAAAAATTAAGTGTAGGTAAATTGATGCATTGGATAGCAGTTCTTACTATACTGTGTTTATTTCTCCCTTGCCTCCAGATAGAAAGAAAATCTCTGATTTCCTTGGTTCTACCATAAGAAGAGTAAAAGCAAAGATATTCAACCACCTCAGTATGGCAACCTTAGCATGGCATCTTGCGAGTTACTGTGCAACAGAAGTTGTTTCAAGGTACCTCGGATGGCTTTTTAGCTCTAGAGACGGTTCTTCCTGGATTTTCTTTGACAAGAAAGTAATATAAATGGAAAATGGACTAGGCTGAACCCCACTTACTTGTCCATATAACAATCTCTCATCTTTTATGAATATTATTTTATTGTCATATTCATTACACATAGTGATGTGTTTAATAAAGTTACTTACGTACAAGTATATCGTGTTCATTGACTATGTACACGCATGCATGTCGTGTGCATTGAGTATACTTACACGGGTGTACGTTACACATGTTGACTATATTTACACGTATGTGCTTTTCCTTTCCTCTGCCTTCACGCTCCTGCTGGTTCCTTTCATTCGCCCAGACAATTTTGCTTCTACTTTAATGGCATGTACACATGAATGATTTTATTGCACGTTAGTATTATTATATGGATTAAAAATATTACTTCTTTAATATTGTATTTATGTGTTTATTGTGTGTGGATGGTGCCTCTGTGTCATTGTATTGTGTGGGGCTCAGAGGACAACTTTCAAAAGCCATTTTCCTTCTACCATGTGGGGCCTATGGATAAAAGGTTGTGAGGCTGAGCAATCTGGTTCAAGAAGGGCTGAGGATGTAGCTCAGCTAATAGAGGGCTTGCCTGCTGTGCACAGAGCCCTAGTTTAATCACCAACACTGAATGAAATGAGAAATGACGGCAAAACACTTACCATGCCAACATTGATTCATGTCTGGTCCACACGTATCTGGTATCTGGTGAGACTCCTGTGGAGTAATAGAGGCAGGGGGATCAAAATGCCCAAGGTCACCTCCCACTACATAGTTTGAGGGCATCCTGTGATACAGGAGACCTTGTCTCAAGTCACTAGACATTAGGCTGAGTGTGGTGCACATACCTCAGCTGTGGAGCCTGAGGCTGGAGGACTTGAGTTCAAGGCCAGCTTAGTCTACATAGGGAGTTATAGACCAGCCTGGGCTACAGAGTAAGACTTGTCTCATAAAAAAAAAAAAAACCAAACTAAATTTTGTTCATACTCTTATAATTATTCAATTTTGAATGTTTTGAAATTTTGTTTGTAAAGTATGAAATCTGAAATCAGTTGTGGCCAACAATTGATTTTACATGAGTCGTCCTCTAGCTGCACAGCCTACATATAGTGTATAGACCTATACTGTCGGTACTCAGGACCTAGAGGCAGGAGAATCATGAAGTTAGACCACCCTGGGCTTCAGGAGACCTTGTCTCAGGAAGAAAAAAAAAAGATAGAAGATTAGTCAGGGTGGGTATACCTTTAATCCCAGCACTTGGGAGGCAGAGATAGGCAGATCTCTGTGAATTCTAGGCCAGCCTGGAATAGAGGCTTGCCTAGTCTTCACAAAAGCACACTCTAGAGTGAATTCCAGGACAGCCAGGGCTACAATTAAAAAAACCCTCTCTTGGAAGAAAGAAAGAAAGAAAGAAAGAAAGAAAGAAAGAAAGAAAGAAAGAAAGAAAGAAATATAAAGCATTTAAATTTTAATTTAGGACTTATGAAAGTATGTTTTTATGAGCAGTAGAGATTTAAGGTTCTAAAAGTAAATATAAAATACTAATTGTAGGTCATCTTATTACAAAATGGAAATGTTCATTCATTTGTGAGTGTTCATATAATTTTAAGAAGCCAATGGTACAAAGGGTAAATGTAATGTAAATGCATTCTATACACACAAAACTCAAAAAATAAGTAGATATTTTTTCAAGAAGGAAGCCAGTGGCTCTTTAAATATTTCATATTTAACATGTATTTTTGTGTGTACTCTACACATGTAGAGCTCAAATATCTCCCACTTTCTCCGTCTACTATATGCTTGGGGGCAAACACATTTTTGAGACAGGATCTCTCCCTGTAGTCTATGCCTCAAACTCAGTTATCCTCCTGCCTCAGTTTGCCAAATCCTGAGATTGTAGGTGTGTGCCACAACACCTGGCAAGGAGCTAGTGGCTCCTTAGTAACACAAAATTTTAATTTAGTTTCAGATAAGAAATTTACAAATTGAAGCTGGGTAAATTCATTCCTTAGAAGAATGAGTCAGGAGGAGTGCTGGGAGTTGGAGGCCAGTGTAGGCAACACAAGGAAACCCTGTCTCAAAAGCCAAATACATGTACAAATTCACAAGTTTACTAGAATTTATGGAATGACAGAAACCATTAAAACACTTATTCTTAAGTATGAACAAAGACACCGGAGGTTAGTTTACTAGAATTTATGGAATGACAGAAACCATTAAAACACTTATTCTTAAGTATGAACAAAGGCACCGGAGGTTATTACATAAAGAGTGTGGCAGGTTGTAGTGGCACATGTCAGCAGGATGCGCTGAAGAAGACTTTAGGCCGGAGGCTCATTCGTCTAAAGTAAGGCCAGCCTGGGCTACATCCACAATAAAGATGCATTGTTTGCGTGTGTGAATCATTATCAAAGAATAAATAAAAGGTACTCTTATTGTTTTTTTAAAAGAATTTGAATATCCTTAACAATACCTGCAGAGTATCAAAGCAGAAGCTGGGACTCATAGCCAAACTTTGGGCTGAGTGCAGGGAATCTTATGAAAGAAGGGGGAGATAGAAAGACCTGGAGGGGACAGGAGCTCCACAAGGAGAGCAACAGAACCAAGAAATCTGGGCACAGTGGTCTTTTCTGAGACTGATACTCCAACCATGGACCATTCATGGATATAACCTAGAACCCATGCACAGATGTAATCCATGGCAGTTTAGTATCCAAGTGGGTACCCTACTAATGGGAACAGGGTCTGTCTCTGACATAAACTGATTGGCTTGCTCTTTGATCACCTCCTCCTGAAGTGGGAGCAGCCTTACCAGGCCACAGAGGAAGACAATGCAGCCACTCCTGAGGAGACCTAACAGACTAGGATTAGAAGGAAGGGGAGGAGGACCTTCCCTATCAATGGACTTGGGGAGGGGCATGCGTGAAGAAGGGGGAGGGAAGGTGGGATTGGGAGGGGAAGAGGGAGGGGGCTACAGCTTGGATACAAAGTGAATAAACTGTAATTAATAAAAATAAAAAGAAAATATTATAATAAAAATTACCAAAAAAATTGAAAATAGGAAGTCTGGCACTATTGTGGGTTTTTGTCCTGCTATCATGGTTTATTAGAAGTCTAATTATGATGGCTCATTCCTGTAATCCCAGAGTTTAGGAAGCTGAGGCAGGAGGACTGTCATGAGTTTGAAGTTAGCTTGGGCAGCAAAGTAAGTTCTAGGCTGTCAGGGCTACAGATAAAACCTTGCCTCAAAAACAAACAAAACAAAACAACAAATAAATAAATAGAACCAAGCACATTCGGGGGTGGGGGGGGGACCACAACAGCAACCAACCAAACCAACCAACAAACCAAAAAACTATCTTTTAGGATGGAAGATTATAAAAATCTGTTTAGAAAATGCTTTTCTTATTTACGGTATCGTCAGATCTGAGCTGGAGTCACAGGCAGTTGTGAACTTTGCAGCGAGGTGCTGGGAGCCACGCTCCTGTCCTCTACAAGAGCAGTAGAAATACACACAAACCAAAGCAGAAATGAGTCTTCTGTGAGTCTTCTGCTTTGCTAAAGTCTTTAGTGAGTTTTGAAAAACAAACAACAACAAAAACCTTCTGAACTCGTAAGTTGAAAGAGATTCAGATGCTCTAGCAGCTGGTAACACACAGCTGTTGCTCCCAGCACTTGAGGGGCTCTGGCAGGAGGGCTGATGCAAGTTCAAGGTCAGCCTGGCTTTGCAGAGTGAAACCCTGGTGACCAAAGAAGAAGGAAAGATGGAGAAAGGGAGGGACATTACAAAGATCAAACCAGATAGACCAGGGAAGATTTGGATTTGAATTCCTGGAAACCTAGCTGAAAGGCAGGGCTAAACCACCACTTTAGCATAAAGTACTTAGACATAACTGTTCGTGCCATCTCATAGACATGTTTCATACTACCTATAAAAAGTCTGCCGCGAGGTCAGGCAGTGGTGGTCCACGCTTTTAAACCCAGCCCTTGGGAGGCAAAAGCAGGCGCGTCTCTGTGAGTTCTAGGCTAATCTGCTCTACCAAGCAAGTCCCAGAGAGCAGGGCTCCATTATACAAGAGCCCTGTCTTGGGGGAATGAAAGGAGGGTGGGCTGGGGGTGGGGGCAGAGTTCTAGGACAGCCCATATGTGTCCTTGCAAGGAGATGAAGAGTAACCTGCTACAGTCAGGTGGGACAGATTAAGAATGAGGCTGAGGAGAGTAACAGGTGCCTAACCGACCTCTTGAGCGATCTGCCGCTTTACACTGAGAAACTGTGCAGCCTCAGCGCAGGAGTACCGCCGGAAGTCAGGCTGCGGCAGACCTAGTCTGGTGAGGAAGGAACTCAGAGTTATAAAAAAGCAGTTGGTGCGGAGGCTGGGGATTTCCTCCATCAGGAGAGGGCTTGTCTAAAAATGGTCCCCAGTACCACATCAGCCTGGCTTGAGGACACCTGCCTACAATCTTAGCACTGAGGGGCGGAGCTAGGAGGCACAGAGACAGAACCAGCCCGGGCTGTGTGAGACATTTTCTCAGCAAAGGTGTAAGAACAACCAGCCCTCCAGGTAATGAGCGTTTAGCATAGAGACTGGCCTCTCTCCTGCTGCAGTTCCTAACAGGCATGGTCGGCTTTTCTATATTCACCGTCACCCTGACGGGTTTTATCTGAACTCATCTGGAAAAGAATTACACTCTTTGTTTTTTTTTTTTCCTTAAAAAAAACTCATTTTATTTTTATTTATTTATTTATTTATTTACATTTTATTTTTTTTAATTTTATTTTTCTTTTTTAATTTTATTTTTCTTTTTAGTTACATTTTGTTAAAGAATTACACTCTTATTTTTGCGTGGCTGTGCGTGTTTGTGGGCACGCACAAGCCACAGCAGGCACGTGGAGGTCTCTGGGATGGAGAAATTGCCTTGGTCCAGCTGACGGTTTGAGTGTCAGCCGGGTGCAGTGCTGCAGGCCTGTAGTCATAGCTCTTGGAAAGCTAAGGCAGGAGGATAAAAGCCGGGGGCGGGAAAGATGTTTCGGTGTTTGGGCGCACTGCGGCTCTACCGTAGCACCTGGCTTCCATTCGTCAGCATCCGCACGGTGGTTCACGGAGTAACTAACTCCTGTTTCCAGGAATCTGATGCCCTCTTCTGGCCTCAGTAAGTACTGCATGGACTCACGCTACATAGACACACAGGTAGGCAAAACACCTACACGCATAAAACAAAACTAAGTAAATCTTTAATAAAAATAAACAAATTTAAGGGGCGTGTTTGAAGCTAGTCTGGGCTACATACGGAGACGTAGTTTGAAAGCACACACAGCCTAAAACCCTGAATAGCACTGTGGGACACACACACACATTTAAGATAGGGATCAGGCTAGGCATCATGGCACATGCTTCTAATCCCAGTTCTCAGGAGGCAGAATCAAGATCTCTATGAGTTTGAGGCCAGCTCTTCTATACAGCAAGTTCCAGGCAAGAATCCTGCCTTTAACTTAAACTTGTTTAGACCCTTTGCATAGACCATTTGCATAGACTCACTATGCAAATGTCACCAGTTTGCCATGGTGACATTCAGAGGCCATTTCTTTTGAACCATGTCATCTATGTGGTCAAAGGAACAATTCCACATTCCCTGAGGGGCCTGGGGAATACAGGTCGCGTGACTTTTCCTTGGCGCTTGTCTTTTTTATGAATTAGTGAAAATGGCCATTCTGGACCAAAGGGAATTTCTAAACTCGCCTGCAGCCTTTTTATGGTCCTCAGCTACCCTCAAAATCCAAAATACTGTAGCAAGACTCCGGGAAGGTCGCAGTCTGCGGAGTATCGCGCATGCGCAGTCCCATTCCCCGCCCACTTACAGGGAGTTGTCAGTCACCCTGTAGGCAGGACCAGCCTCGGGCAGAAATGCCCCACCTGCAGGTAGCTGGTGCTGGGCCTGCTGTGTGCACTTCCCTCCGCTCCTGGCAGCCCCTGGCACAGGCGCAGAGCCCGCCATCTCTAACAGGTAAACTGGGGGCACTGCGTCTGGGACACTTGTCCGACAGAATTTAGGATTGGGCTCAGATTAACTTTTTTTTCCCTTCACAGGGCTATTTATATAGGTAGCTGTGGTTTGAATGTGAGTGTCTCCCACAGGCTAGTGTGTTTGGACTCCTAGTCTGCAGCGGGTGGAAGGTTGGGTCCCTACGGGACAGGTCTTGAGGATTTGTAGTCCAACCCATTTCATTGTCACATTCACTCTAGTTTCATCAGTTTAATATGGCAAGGAGGGTATGAAAAGGTAAAGGCACAACCTGTGAGAGTTGGTTCTTACCTTCCACCATTTCTTGTTTTTTTGGCTGGCCTGAAACTCATTATGTAGACCAAGCTGACCTCAGATCCACAGAGATCTTTGGCTTGGTTTGGTTTCTAGTTTCTTGAGATAGGGTTTCTCTGTGTAGCCTTAGCTGCCCTGGAACTCACTATGCAGACCAGGCTGGCCTCCAAATCAGCAATCAGCCTGCCTCTGCCTCCCAACTGCTGGGATTAAAGGCGTGTACCACCACTGCCTGGCTTGGTTTTTGTTTTTATCGAGACAGGGTTTCTTTGTATATCCCTGGCTGCCCTAGACTTACCTCTGTAGACCAGGTGGCCTCAAAGTCAAAGATCTGCCAGCCTCTGCCTCTCAAGTGCTGGGACTGAAGGTGGCTACCACACCCAGCTCTGCCTTGTTAACTAAAAACCCAGTCTCTGTGTGGTGATTTGGTTATACAGCTGTTTAAGATTAGCAGCAAGCTTTACTAGAAGATAAACCAATAGTAAATATTAATCACCGCTTACAACACCCAGTCTTTTAAATAAATGGATGGATGCATGGAGATTGTAGGCTGGAAGGATGGCTCTGTGAGGAAGTGTTATTATTTAAAAATGATGCACACAACAGATATTATATAAAAGAGGTTTATTGGATGGAGATGGAGAGAGAAGGAGAGAGAGAGAGACATGGTGGGAGAAGTGAAGGAGTACCTGGACAGAGAAAGGGGAGAGAACATGAGACAGGGAGAGAGCAAGAAAGAGGGGCTAGAGGCAGGAGTCCATTTATAGCTCCTGTGAAGTTGAACCACATCTGCCAGATGAATCTGCCATACACCTGGCAGGCAACACCTGATGACATCATAGGTTACTAGGCAACCAAAAGGCAAGCTGCCTAAATACTAATATTCCTCCCTTTTTCTACAATTAAAAAAAAATGAGAACATTGGACTGCTTTTCATGTAAGGCATTAAAGTATATAAATTCAGGTTCATTGGAAGCAGCTCTTGGCTGCCATGCAAGGGGGTAAGAGAGAGAGGGAAAAACGTAAGAGCACCAAAATGATCGGGTTACATGATGAGGAGAAGAGGAGGGGAAGCCCCTGCCTTGGAAAATTCAGGGTAGAGGGTGGAGTTGCCACCCATGCCCAGCAGCCAATAGAGACTGAGGAATGCTGGGAGAACCTGGAGCCATTTGTCTGGGACCTGAAGCACACCATTCCAGACTTTGATTGATAATAAGTGGGTAATGAGTGAAGATTCTCTTCTGGTTACTTCCTGCTGACACTAGGACAACTGTAGGGAGGTTAAAAAGCTGAAGTGTTGGCCAAGCCCAGGAAGAACAGGCTGTTTTGATGTTGAACAGGGTCTGTGAAAACATCGTGGCTGGGAGGGAAAGTGCAAGTCCAGCCTGATGCAGTCTTCAAGGTCAGACTGGAGCATCTGTGGGCAGTTGTCTTGGGTGTAGGAAACACTTGGCAGGATACTGGAACATATATATGAGTGGAAGACAAAGTTAAGTAGGCTAAGGAGAAAATTTCTTTAGGTATACATTTAAAACTTTTGGGAGCGTGAACAGAGATGGGAGGTTTGAATCAAAGAAGAGACTTGAACACAGGAACCTCCATTTACCCAGTCACTGACAGTAATTATAAAGGTTTTGCTTTGGATCTGTCATCTAAGGAAATTGATGCCAAGTTTGGTTACAGAGGTATGTAAGCTTAGAGGTCCTTAAAGGGGGCACTCGGTGTAGAAATCCAAAATTTTCCAGAAGACATCCCAGAGGAGAATTTGGAGGAATGGACTAATGGACTATTCCCACTGGGCAGGTAGGTGTCAGTGACCTGTCAAGGGATCCCAAGAGCAAAATTTGGCTCAGAAGATTAGTATGGTACAATCTGTTCCAACAGCTCGTCAGCATTGGACAGAGACCATGGGCACAGCTGCCCATAGCAGACATGGTTTACCTAGCTAGGATTTTGTAGATGTGTGAGAACGGGAGGAAGCAAAACCATGCTGGTAGAGAGAAAATCTCACCCAAGGGAGAAGAAGGTCTCAGATGAAGGGTTTAGGTATAGGTTGGCAAGAGCGGTAGGAAGCATTTCATCAAACAGAAGTGAAGACTCACCAACCAGCTGGTGCTGGATGTAGGAATGTAAAAAAAGTAGCCAGGAAAGGGGAGTCCCAAAACCATGATAGGGGGAGGAATCCCATCCTCTGAGGTAGGCAATAGGTGGGAACTTAGGCTATTGATTGGCAGTACTATCCGCGCTTCATTTGACCTGAGAGGAGGATTTAGGTGGATTTCCTGCAGCTTACAAGAATCTCCTTTTAAGTTTTACACAGAAGATAAACTTTAGACATGTTAGCTTCACAATTGTAATTTGCAGTGAAATATCCATTATGGAAAAAGGCAGTAGACAGACACATTTATATTACTAGCATAAACACTGTGTAAGGTGAGCTCTGGAAAGGCAGAAGTCTTCCATGAAGCAGAAGGGGCAAAAGTTCGTGTGATCTTGACCTTCAATGTGAATGCACATCATGGAGGAGAGGCTGCTTCCCTCTCTCCAGAAGACTGGATGTGTGTAGATGTAGCATACTGAGAAGTAGCTTTTACGTATATACTTAAAAGACAAGCCAAAGGAGATTTAAGATCTTGAGCTTGGAACCATGGTAGTGGGTAGTGTACTGGAATTTTTTTATTAGAGTTAGATTAATAAATCAGAGCTCTAGGGATAAATGTCAAAGCTCTGGACAGTCAATACAACAGTCGCATAGCAACAGGAGGAAACATGAAGCATTTTTATCTATTTTAGGATACCTTAAATCACCTTAGATCTTTCGACCTTCATTGCATTTATCAAACTTAAAACATTTTTTAGATCCTCATAATTTAAACTTCTGTATTCATAGGCCTTGTATCTAATTGTTTCCTGTAGACATAGGTGAGACTGCTATGAGCATGTATTGTCCTTTAGCTAAAGGGATGGTAAAAAGTTATGTCTGAGACCTGCTTTTTGAGTCTGACTGTGTCTAGACCTGACAGTAGCAGCTCTGGGAGTAAGGCTTAAGGCCTGGTCTCCTGCATATGAAGAGGACTGAGAAGGCATCTGAAGCTTCCCAAGACAGAATTTGGCAATATGACTGTGGGACCTGAGTATGAGGTTAAAAGAGACCTTTAGCATTACCCTGGGCTTGGTGAAGCTGGTGGAGGTCACTGAATATTGAAGCCGTTTGTCACCCACCAGGCCAAGGAGCCCAAAGGCTGGAATTATTTGTGGCACTTGTGCTGACTAGGCTTCTTTGTCTCTGCACACAAGACTAGCCTGAGTGGGAGCATTTTGACTTCCAGAGGCCCGTGTGCCAGCTGCCAGTCACGGCTTGGGTTGGCAGCTAAGGGGCCAATATCCTTCCTGGCTGCATTTGAGAAACAGTTACCTGGCGGAGTTGACTTTGGCTAGACCCCCACAGGATGGAGGATTATAGACCTCTTGTTTTCGCTGTAGGAATGCTGACAGCCTCAGAGCAGCATCCAAGCTCTGGAGTTTTTGCTGTAGGTGAGCCTATTGGGAAGAATCCTCTCAGGCTTTAAAAATTATTTTTATCAACTCCTGTATGGTGACTCAGGGACCATCCTCAGCTGTTTAGTTAAGATGGCAGTGAGACCATGTTTGCATCTGTAGGACTATAGATATATTTTTGGACATGTTAGAGGACTTGATTATCTATAAGATGACTGAATATTTATTTGTGTTTGTTAACCATCAAACATTAGGACTTTAGGTTTCATCTCTGTTGAGTTGGAGTCTTAAAAATAAACATAATCCATTAAAGTGAGAGCATAACAGTTGTCTGTATGGTTTAGCTTATAAAAGTCTAAGGCTATACTATAGAGTAATAATATTACCATATTCAGAAAACACAGCCAAGCATATTTTAACCTTTTTGAGGGTAAAGGTATAGCATAACAACCAAGTCTTAACATAAACAAACGAATGTCTCTAAAATTAATAGATTTCAATTTAGAGTATTCTTGGAGTTATTATATAGTTTAAGGGTCTCTAGGCAAAAAGTTATACTTAGTAATCCCTGAGTTATGAGTTTTAGAATAAACATAGTAGAACAATTAAAAATTATATTAGAATTTACTATACCAAATCCATTGACCAGAAAGTCTAGGTGTGAGCCCGGATCATAGGCAGCTGATGACAAGAGAAAAAAGAATTTGTTAATTTAGAAATTGGTAAAGATATAGGCAGTGAGACACATATTTTAAATTACCTTGTTAATCTTATAGACCTTTATAACGTTGAAACATTAATATCATATAATAATTATTTTGAACCAGGGTTGAATCCTATATATGGCATGTTTTAAAAATACAACTTTAAATTTAAAAATTCATACTCATTTAAAATGAGACTTGTTTTTAGTCTAAAAGGAGATAAAATAAACAGTTAATTATGACTAAGAAAGTCATATAAATGGTCAGAGTCCTGCAGGAGTGGGAGAGGGGTGGGCATCCAAGAGACCCCAGCACATGGAGCACCTTCTCTATTCTAAAATCAACACGGTAGCACAGGGAGACCAGGGTCATGCGATCCAGAATGGCTGTCCCTGCCTGTCCCTGGATTCAAAATTCTCCGCTAGTGGCACCGCTGAGCAGACATCAGCAATTCAAAATGCTCCTCTGTGCAGTTTATAAAGCAGATTAAAGCCATCTATGTGTGTGTGCTGGGTCCCCAGCACTTGCTTACCTAACAGCAATGGTTTAGAAGCGGGTGGTATGCTTTTTAGATTTCGACCTGCTGGCGCGGGTGCTGAAGCATCCCAGTCTCCCGCTGGTTTCGGTACAGCATCCAGAGGTCCTAGACCAACCCGGCACACCAGTGGTAGGGGAGGGAGTAGCCCAGCATCCATCAAGGCTGCTCACTTCTGAGCAGCCATGGGCAGAGGGACAGGTGCGCAGTGGTGCAGTGTTTATGATAGGTGGAACAGAAGACAAATCTGTTGTGGGCACTGTGGTTTGGGTAAGAGGTCTTGGCATGACCAGACCAGATGCTACCAGGAGAGTGCTTCCCAGCCCAACACACCAGTGTTATCATTTAAAAATTATGCACACAACAAATATTATATGAAAAAGGTTTATTGGATGGAGATGAAGAGGAGAGGAAAGGAGAGAGAGAGAGAGAGAGAGAGAGAGAGGGAGAGAGGGAGAGAGACAGAGAGAGAGAGAGATATGGTGGTGAAGTGAGGGGTCACCCCAACAGAGAATGAGGACAGAGGGAGAGAGGGAGAGGGGGGGTAAGAGGCAGGGGTCCATTTATAGCTCCTTCCCAGGTGAACTTTGTCTGCCATACACCTGGCGGGTGACATATGATGACATCATAGGTTACTAGGCAAAGGAGAAGCAGGCTGCCTAATGCTAACATTAGGAGCATTGGCTACCCTTACAGAAAACGCAGTTCCTTTACCAGCACTACATGGTGGCTCACAACCATCTGAAACTTAAGTCCCAGGGAGGCAAGCCCTAATTTAACTCAGCACCATGGACAGAGTAAGGCCAGCATTGTCTGTACTCACTCAAGTCCAGTCTTGGGCACAATGGAGCACTATTCGGTGTGATTCCCAGCACATCCAACTGGTAAGTTGTATTTTATATTCAGTAACCAGTATTACAGAGGCGACACCATGTGTAAATTTGTGGAAGCTTATTGAAATCATGTTGGTTGTACAGTTATACAGTCAAGCCATGTTCTTTAAAGAACACTGTATGTGTATTTTATGGGAGCTCAGGTAGGGGGCAGAGACCAGAAGAGGGTGCTGGACATCCTGTTGCTCATTCTCTCTTCCTCAGAGGCTTGTTCTCTCCCTGAACCTGGCACTTGGATTTTGCATCCTCCTGTCTCAGCCCTACTTGTACTGGGTGCTCTAAGTGTGAGTAGGCAGAACCCACAGTTTGTTAGTTTATTTGTTTTTCAAGATGGGTTATAGATGTAAAAGTTTATCTTCATCACTGCCCAGCGAGTACTCTTAACCACTGAGCCATCTCTCCAGCGGGGTTTTTGTTTTATAGACAGAGTTTCAGTATGCAGACTTGGCTGACCTGCAACTTACCATGGAGTCCAGGCTGGCCTCCAGCTCAGAGACCTACCTGCTCTGTCTCTGCTGGGTTTAAAGACCCTTTCCACTATATCAGGCATTTTGTTTAATATGAGGTAAAATGTATATAGACCCCAGATAGTCGAAAGATTTCACCCAAATCTCAATTGGAGTTACAAACAGGTGTGTAGGTAAGAGAGTGTCTATTGGAGCACCCACATAGGTCATCAAGGGCCGGGACTACAGCCAGGAACAACACGGGGCCTTTTAAACTTGAGTTGTACACAGTTCAGGAAATGTTGGTTTCCAGTCAGAAAAAACTGTAGCCCTCTGCTCCAGTCTGTTTCTACTTTTTGAACCCATTTCCCTCCCTTTGATTTGGGGTTAACTGGATACATGTTACAGGTTGCCCATTGTCATCTTGCTCCAAAACCATTCTAGTCAGTATTATGAAAATTACAGCTCTCTCCCATGGCCAAGTCATCTCCCATGGCCATCTCAGCAAGATGCTGAGAGTGGCCGGACCTCACCACTTCACTGCACCACGAAGTACCTTGAATGGCTCTTCCTAAGGTGCTGAGTGTCAGCACCATTGCTGCCAGAGGCCCCGGGGCAGCAACAGAAGGGACCTAATGAGCACCTGCTTTTAAAAATAGACCTAGCCAGGTGTGGTGGCACACATCTTCATCTCAGTGCTCAGAAGTCTGGAGAGATGGCGCAGTGGTTAAGAGCACTGTCTACTCTTTTAGAGGTCCTGAGTTCAATTTCTAGCGACCACATGGTGGCTCATAACCCTCTACTGTATAACCCTCTACTGCCCTCTTCTGGCAGCAGGTGTACATGCAGATAGAGCAGTCATATACGTAAAAGAAATAAATCTTAAAAAAAAAAAAAAAATCTCAGTACTCAGGAGGCAGAACCAGGTGCGTCCCTAGGTTCCAGGCGAGCCAAACTACAAAGTGAGACTTTGTGCTGAGAGAGCAGGGATGAGGCAGGGGGAGTGAGGGACCCCAGCAGAGTGGAAACTGCTACACTAGAGGGTGCCCTCTTCCTTGACATCTAGGAATGGAACATAGTGAGAGGCAGAAGCAAATTGCTTAAACAAGCAAAAACCACCAAAAAATCCTATTTTTATACATATGGGTGTTTTGCTAGCATGTATGTCTGCATACATCATCCATGCTGTGCCCTAGGAGGTCAGAGAGGCTTTTGGGTCCCCTGGGACTGGAGTTACAGACAGTTGAAGTCGCCATGTGGGTACTAGGAATCAAACCCCGATCCTCTCGAAAAACAAACAAGCAAACAAAAACCACCAGTGCTTTTAACTACTGAGCCATCTCTCCATCCCTGGTAGAAGTAAGTAAAAGCAGCCTGCAGTGAAATGTTTTGGCCTAACTTTGACTCCCAAGTTGCTCCTGGGAATAAAAATACACTGATAAGAAAGGGCAGGAGAGATAGCTCATCGGGTTGAGAGCACGGGCTGGGTTTGAAGAGGACCAACGTTCAACTCCTAGAATCTGCAGGGCAGCTCAAAACTCTCTGTAACTGCAGTCCCAGAGGCTCTCAGCCCCTTTGCTAGCTTTCTGCAGGGCCCTGCACGCACATGGTGCTCAGATACACATGTAGGAAACATACCCACGCACGGAAGTCACATTTAAAATATGAGGAAACACGGGATCATTTCGGGATCCATGGCGGGGCCACACAGCCCAACTTTTCAGTAGGCTCAGGTAGAAAAAGCCAGAGTAAGGGCCTGCCTGAGCTACAGAATAATTTCAAGGCCAGCCTGTCCAACTTTGTAAAAACTTTATCATGGTTGTGTGAGGTGTGTGGAGGCATGTGCAAGCCAAGATGCTTGCAGAGGTCAGAAGACAACCTTATTTATTTATTTATTTATTTACTTACTTATTTATTTATTTACTTATTTATTTATTTATTTATTTATTTATTTATTTATTTATTTATTTATTTATTTATTTATTTATTTTGTTCTTGTTAATGCAAACAAGGATCCCATGATCACAGGCGCGCATCTTCATCCAGGCCCACTGGGCATGCGCGGGTCCTTTCCCCGCCCACTTCCTGATATTGACTCTGCAGCTGAGGAGTCTGTGCTGGTCTCCGCTGTTTCCTGTGGCTGCCTTTGTGCCTCCTACAGGTGAACTGGGGTGTGGGGTGGAGTTGGGGGTTCTGGAAAAGGTTGATGAGAGCATGACCAGCATAACTAAGCGCCGAAAGATCGTGCAGATTGTGTGCTGTTTTCATCTGCCCTGTTTAGACTCTGCAGCGGCTTCTAAGAAAAACGAAATCACGTCAGACAAGGCGGTGCGGGCCTTTAACCCCAGCACGTGGAGGCTGAAACTGGAGGACCTCTGGGAGTTTCAGGCCAACCAGTTTCAAGCTACATAGTGAGACCTGCTCTCAAAATTAATTACTAATTAAGACGCGATAACTTGTGGATCTTCTTGCAGACCTGTAGGTCAGATCTCAACTACTACAGAGGCTGAGGCAGGAGGATACAGGCCTGAATTACTCATAAAGAATTCAAAGGCAGCCTGTCCAAAACCAAAACCAAACCACTTTAGTCTTGAGTCTGTGGTAATCCTCCTGCCTCTGTTTCGTAAGTGCTGAGATTGGATGAGCCATCATGCAAGGTTTTTTCCACCTTACCTCCCCCCTCCTTGCTTTTGATGCACAGTCCACTGTAGACAAAGCTGGCCTCAGCAGCAAGTGTGTGTGGTAGAGGGCACACACATCCCATGTTGTGTATGTGGAGAACACAGAGGACACCCTTTACCCTCTGAAGTTTCCCATACCACTCATGCACATATGCGCGCGCACACACACACACACACACACAAACAAAATAAAATGTAATTTTAAGAAATGCACATAACATTTCGTATGATTCATAGTCATACATACAATTCATAGTCATACATTTTGTATGTATCATCTAAAGGAGTTCCCAGAGAATTGGCTGCAGGGCTTCCCCCTAATACTCAAAGCCATGGACATCCAAGGCCCTTCCATAAAATGACAGTGAACCTGGCATGAAAACAGTGTGTCTATCCCAGGGAGCAGGGATCTGAGGCAGGAGTTCAAGGTCAGTTGACTATATAAAGTAGAAGGTTTGAATAAACTAAATGATGACCTTCTAAAACATTTCAGTATGACTTACAATAACTAATGCAATGTACATGACAAGAAAACTATAGGAGACCTACCAATAATGCTCATGTCAGGAGCACATGTCTTTATGCCTCTCAAACTATTTTCTGTAATTGTGTTTTTGTGATTGGGTCTCCACACTGGCCTAGAACCCTCAGGACTGCTGCCTCAGCCTACTGAGCATGCGGATTCTAAGACAAACTACCAAGGTATGCTTTCATCAAGTGTTTTACATCTGAGGTTGGTTCTATCCATGAACTCAGAACCCATGAGAATAAGTGTGTCTACACATTCATGAAAGAAACGAAGGACTCACAGCCGTTAGCCTTCTTGAGGGGGACCAGGGGCCTGTGGTCAGGTGTTAAGTATTTAGAATCAACTGAATTCTTCCCAATGTGTTGAGATTTATCTTAATTTGGGTTTTTTTATTTTTTTTCACATAGTAACAGAAGCAGGTGCTGAGCAGCCCTAAAGCAAAGTGTTCCTGGCTACTTACTACAAACTATGTTAAAAAGAGGCGACACTGGGCCTGGTGGCTCAGGCTTGTGATCCCAGGCAGGGGATTGTAAAAATGGGCCAGTAGAGACAGCTAGGGGCACTTTGATATTCTGTAGTATGAAGACATGGGAGCTGGAGAGATGGCTCAGTGGTTTAGAACACTGGCTGTGTTTGCAGGCTCCCCACATGGTAGCTCACAACCTCCTTAACTCCAGTGAGCTTCAGGCAAGCATGAGGCACACATGCTTATATATAAAAGAAACCAATCTTGAAAGAGGAGTGTCCATCTGAGTGTGGTGCTCATACCTGCAATCCCAGCACTTGGGGCTGAGGCAGAAAGATAAAGTTCATGGTCAGTCTGGGCTAAATTCGTAAACTAGTTCCTGACCAGCTTGGGCTACAGAGGTATTTCCAAGTACCTCTTTGAAAGATGAGAGATCTTTTTAAAAGATAACAATGGTTGTGTGAGATGGCCCAGCAGGCAGAGATGCTTGCCATACCGGTCCAAGTCAGAGGACACAACTTTGAGCTCAGGTGTATGTATATGAAGATGGAAGGGGAGAACCAACTTCAGAAAAGCTGTCCTCTGACCCCCGCGTCCCAGCACACGTGTGCCATGATGCCATGCCTGCAGTGCCGGAGGAGTGTGTGCCACAGTAGGAGGGCTGGGGGAAAGGTCAGTGCTAGAGGCTTGAGCAGCCCTCCTGCTGGACCACTGCCGGCGTCTCTGTGGTTGGCTTACCTACTCTGGGTGCTACATATAGCAGGAGACTTCTGTTTGAAAATGATTATACTCCAGCGACAGTCACTTAACACAGAAGATTCTCTGTTACACAACAGAAATTGCTCAATTCTTTATGTGCCTTTTCAGAGTCTCTGCAGAATGTCAACGCTGCTGCAGGCTGCCTTTCAGCCTCTTTGAAGGAGAGCTCTTCCTGTGCCTACCTCTGACGATTTCCTTCCTTCCTAAGGTCTGAACTGCGTCAGTGTTCTGCCTGTGCCTCAATGGAACCTAAATGAAGCTATGTGTGACTCCCCAAAGTCACACATCCCTGACAGTAGTGATTCTAAGAAGGACTCAGGGAGGGGTCAGGTATACACCCTTGTAGAAGGGTGTGACATTTAAGGACACCGTGTGGAGAGGCCCTCTGGACTCTTCAGTAAGGGAATGAGGCAAAGGACAGATGGCCAACAGCTAAGAAGTTCTGCTAGAGCAAAGAAGCCAGTGCGGCTCCAGGAAGGAGCAAGTGCGGGAGGAGTTGGAGCGGAACCTTGATTTCGTTTTTTGGAACTGAGAATCTGGAGATGTCAGCCACAGGTACAAACAAAATGTCTGCATCACACAGACTGCTAGAAAACACCCCTGCAAGAGAGAAATGTTTAGCTGTTGTTACCGAGGTTTTCAGAAGAAAAAACTGACCTAGGTAGACCCAGCAGGCTCTGCTCTGCTCAGGGTCTACCATATACAAATGAAAGAGACCTAGAATGTGAAGAATAGGGATGAAGACTGAATCCAGACTTGGTAGCTCAGGGCTTTAACTCCAGCTCCTACAAAGAAAAAGAATCCAGATCTCAAGGGCATGCCTCTATCTTAATTACATAGCTCCGGGCATATACTGGAGTTTGCCAGATGCTGACTCATCATGAAAAGAGCCCTGGGTTACTGATGTGAGCTCCAGGTTTCAGTAGAGAAAGAACTAGGGTTGGGCACAGGCATGCATAATTAATTGGTCCAGGTTGAGGTGTGTATGGTCAATCTCAGTTTTGGTTGTATAACATGGTCAGAAACCCTTATTATTGTCACTCTTGAGGGGATCAGATATGGCTCTTGGAGGATGATCACTCATGCTCCAAGATCAAGGCTGCTCCAGGGTGCAGCCTCACCATCATGGAGGGTTGGGCTTTCTATCCAGGAAGGTTTAGTTCTTCCTGGAATCCAAGCTGAGTACAAGTTTAGGACAAAGATTTATATTTATGCCCTAAGACAGAGAACAGGACAGACAGATACAAAAGAAGGTAGTGAACTTGCTCTGTAGACCAGGCTGGCCCAGAACTCAGAGATCTGTCTGCTTCTAGGTGTGCAGCACTTACATTTCTTAGAGGGGAGTAGGGACGCAGCTCCACTGGTAACGTGCTTGCCTAGTAGCACACACCTATGTAAGAAGCCGACAGTGAGTCCCAGCATTGTATAAACCTACCTGTAATGCCTGAAGCTGGGATAGGAAGAAGAACACAGCTTCTAGCTTAGACTGAGCTCCAAAAACTCCTAGAATACTCAGCCTCAACTTCTCTCTTTCCTGCCCCTCCTCCCACTCCCAGGAAGCACTGCTTTTTTTCTGGGTGGGGTCTTCACTGCTTGCATCTTTGGCAGAAGTGTGTGTGCGAAGATCAGTGACTCACTTCTGCTGCGACCCAAGGGAATGCTCAGAGAGGACTTTTCAAAGTAATTAGGTAGCTGGGGTGAAGTGGGAGGCGGAGGCTGGGTAAAAGAAGACCAGGGTTTCCTGACGCTTCTCAAGGGCGAGATCTGCCTGTCCAGGGAATCTGTTTTAATGTTTTGCTGTTTGTTGTGGCTTTTGACAACTCAGTGTTTACAAGACATCCTCATGAACTCTGAAAGGATTAATGACTGTTTCACAACAGTACGTGGTGGTGCAGAAGGGGGGTGGGGCATGTCTGTGAAGGAAGGCTGGAGACCTCTTCCAGGATGTTGCAGAAAGGAATTGTTTCTGTTCAAAGCAAGAAAGAGAGATGGGTGGAGATATGATCACAGCCCTGATATGGTGTTATTGATATGTTGAAGTGCCTGAACATTCTCAATTCATTTCAATGAGTGTAACTATTCTGGTTGCCTGCAAAGAACAGACTAAGGCCTATGGAGGCTAGTACCTGGATTTCATCTCTAGCATCATTACAACAAAAGCCCCACCCAGTGGTTCTTGGCTGTAATCAAAGCACATGGGAGGCTGAAACAAACAGCATTCCTTCCAGTTCAAGGCTCTCTGTGTACACAGGGAGTCCCAGACCATCACCTGCTACAGTATGAGACCATGTCAACAGATCCAAGATGAGTACAGCTTTTAAGCCCAGCACTCAGAAGGCAGAGGGAGGTGGGTCTCTGTCAAGTCATAAATAACTAAAACCTATAGACCTAAAGAAGCTAAACAAGAAGGACCATAGGGAAGATGCTTAATTCTCATTCAGAAGGGAAAACAGGATGGAAAGTGGAAACAGTAGAAGAGAGGGAACAGGATGGAACCTATCACAGATGTACTGTAAAAGACCACCCAGCAGGGGATCAAAGCTGATGCAGAGACTTACGGCCAAACTTTGGGCAGAGCACGAGGAAAACATTACCGGCCCTCAGAGCCTTCATGAGAGTCTGCATCAGATCCTGAGACATCAAAGCGGTCCCCCTGCCAGACAATCCTCCAGCATCCCTGGGGATAGAGAACTGTCTTTCCCTGATGAGCAAATCAGATTTGCAGGTACCAGTAGCCCACTTGGGCTTCTCTCCTGCCTGTACCTCCCAGAAGTGTCTCCAGAATAAAATTATGGAAGCCCCAAAACAACAAGGCTCATGATAAACCTTTTTGAAGAACCAGAATCATGTTGTCTTTCCTTTGCAAAAGTTACAAATTTTTTATCATCAGAAACAAGTAGGTTTGGATGGGCTGTTACCATGTCTAGCTGTCCATGGACTGTAAATTGCTTTATAACTTTTTCTAGGGCTGAATACTATAGAGAGCTTCTCTTCTTAGCTGAACTGAAAAATGGAGTGGGCTGATCAGACTCTTTAAATTCTGGTAGAAATCCTTGACTGTCGACAGCAGTTCTTCCTCAGAGCTCTCTGTTCATCACCAACTGGCTCAGGAGACCTCAGCATGGAACCATAGTTTTCCAATGCTGCTATGTTTACACGCAGTTTCTGCTCAGTATCCTTCCTCTCATCCTCTATCCTGGAGAATGCTGCCTGCTGTTCCCGATCTAAAACCCGCTGGGCTGCTCAAATTCAAAAGTCAGTTTCAACCTTGGTGCTTCCGCCTCTGCACTTAGGCTCAAGGTTCCTCCAACGCTCAGTAACACTTGAACTTCTCTCATGGGCCTCTTCAGGCCTTCGATGAAGCACTGAAGCTTTGCCCTGTGGTGAGACGCAGCCTCTGAGAACCTCAATGGTTCTCACCTGATGGCAGCTGTGGCTCGAAGGTCATCCTCACAGAAGAGGGTCAGGACTTGGTGTGCTTCTGGCAACTGCTGCTGCTCTATGCCCCTGGCTTTTGCTCTTCCTGCTATGGAGCTGCTGGGCAGCCTCAATCATGCTCCCAAGCAGGTCTTTGCTTCTCAGGAGAACCTGCCCGGCAGTCTGATGCAGGACTGACAGAAGTTGTGTCCACAACTTCGGTGGTGACCGGGTCTCTCAGGTCGTCCAGACAGATGGGGCATTTATTTGGTCTCTGCTGGAGTCTGACCAAGGCCTCTGCCCATGCCATCAGGCTGGGCATAAAGGTATGGACCTGGGCGGGCTTCTTTCTGAAGCCTGGTCTGGGGTACTCTGCAGAGACAAGGACACTCGCTTGTCCTGCAGGTCTCACAGTCCCTCCTGGAAACTGCTGTCGCCTTGCTGATGTCCCCTGCGTTCTGCACAGTGGTGGAAGCCTTGAGTCCTTTGTATTTTTAGACTCAGTAATTCTGGCTGCCAACAAGGTCTTTTGCATGGGCCCGAAGCCAGTGATGGCTCTGGTGGGCAGCTACTCTTCTGGACTCTGGCAACTCACAGCTGTTTTGAGTGAAAGGAAATTTCTTAAAAAAAAAAAAAGTTTACTTGAGATGGTCCCACTCACTGCCCGGCTCCAGTTAACCTCAGAGCGGCATCGCACCTTCCCAGTCTGTCTTTCCTGGGCCTGTAATTCTGAGCCCTAGCTCCTCTGCCCACTTGGCTACACAGCCAAACTATATTCACCAGTCCCTCCAACCAGAGCTGTGGGAATAAATTAACAGAGAATAAATCAGGCCTAGCACATCTTTGATTAAATATCCTTCCCTGTAACTCCTGAGCCTCAGGCTTCCACCTGCCAACTGCTCAAGTTAGAGAGCTGGGATCAGAGTCCTGCTGGGGATTGAACCCCAGGCCGCAAGCCTACTAAGCAAACTCTACAAACTGAGATAAATTCCTAGCCTATGAGAGGATTTGCTTTTTCAAGACACGGTCTAACTATGTAGCTCTGGCTGTCCTGGAATTCACTATGTAGACTAGGCTTTATTCGTAATACAGCAATAAGAGCATACATAAAACTCCTATCACTTTCAGGTTGGTTGGGCTGCTGATGCAAGCCTATGATGCCAGCCCCTTGGGAGGCCTGGGCCAGGACAAGCTGCAAAGTTAGTTAAGGCTAGCCTGGTTGACTTACCAAGACTATTTCAAAGATGAAAATGTTGAAGTACATAGCTCAGCCCTATATCATTACTAGGCATAGATCAACAATAGTGCAGTTCTAAAAAAAAAAAGGTTTAAAAATGTTCCTGAGTTTTCATTTCAGTAATTGAATCACCAAGGTTATCCTGTCTCCCTCCCTCATACTGTTTTCCCATTTCCAGTACTGGGCATTGGATGCAGAGAGCTAACATTTGATCTTGATGTAGTCCTGTTAAGTTTCCCAGCTAACCTTGAACTTACTATTCTTACCCTTCAGCCTCCCAAGTAGCTGGGATTGCAGACAAATGCCTTTATGCCTTGATACATTTTTAAAAAATCAATTTCTATTTAAAAACTGTTATCTGTGTAGGTGGCAGGATCAGACAGACAGATGGCGTGTAGTTGAGGGTGTTGGAGGTCAGGAAACACTTCTCTTCTTTCATCCTAGGTCCTGGGGATCGCATTTAGATACTCGCATTTGCATGGCAAGCACTTCTACCTGCTTAGCCCTCTTGGTCCCTAAAAATTGGTCCTTGATAGAAAAGGGAAACAAGGGAAAAGAGGGGACTGAATGGCTACTAAATTAGACCTAGATCAAACAAAAAGTGCTCTGCGTTTTTTTCAAAGTGGAGTGATTATAGACAGCGATACTTCACTTTTTATTTCAAAAAGCTACAGGAAAGCATTTGGGATGTTGTCACCAGAGAGACAAATGTTTGAGGAGACAGTTGTGACCTGGCGTAAACACTATGTATGTTCGCATGTTGGAATGTGACAAGGTTCCCATTAATGTTCCGTTTTTATCCATTAAATTGAATTTTAATAAAGTGGTTCTTTGTATGTAAAAAGATTGTTCCTCAGAGTCTTGGGTTATCACTTTTGCCTTCTCGCAGTTTTTCACTTAACTCTTAAAAGGTCCAGGCTTGGTGGCTCATGGCTGTATCTCGGCACTTAGGAGGCAGAAGCAGGAGCATGTTTTTGCTTTCTGTGGGAAGGGGTGGTAGTGGCTTTTGGCACTTGCCTTCCTGCTTCCACCTCCCAAGTGCAGGTATTACAGGCACATGCTACCAGACCCAGCTGCAGGCACTATGGAGGACAGGACCTGTGGCATCGTACAAACCAGGCAGGCAGTGTACCAACTGAGCTGTAGCTCAGGTCCACTGGTGATGCACACCTTTAATCCCAGCACCGGAGGCAGGGGCAGGCAGATCTCTATGAGTTCCAGGTAGCCTGGTCTATCTACAGAGCTAGTTCCAGGACAGCCAGAGAGACACAAAGAAATCCTGTCTCAAAAACCAAAATTACATCTATTGTGTGTGTTTATGCGTGGACACCTGCCATGATAGTTAAGTGGAGGACACCAGGACAACTTCCTGGAATCAGTTCTCTCCCTCCACCTTGGAGGCTCCAGGTATCTAACTCTAGTTCCAGGGAATGGGTGCCCTCTTATGACCTCTATAGGCATGAGGCCCACATAAGAGTGTACACACACAAAAAAAAAAGAGTGCACACACACAAACACACACTCATCCATACACATAGGCAAAGCACTCATACACATAAAAATAATTTTAAAATTATTATTAAGAGCATCTGCATGCTCATTAATAGCAGCACTCATGAACACTGGTGCTCTAGTCCAGACCTGGTCTTTGCCTCCAATTTGGTGCTATCAGGAGGTGGTAGAACCTTATGGGCAGAGGGGAACACCTCACATTTCAGTTAACATCCAATAGTGTCTTCTGTTGTTCCAGCCTGTCATTGGCTCATTATATAGTTGAGGATGATTCAAATTCTTGATTCTCCATACACTGATAGCACAGGCCTGGGTCACAAGGCTAGCATAAAATAGTACTTAGTTACAACTTGTTTTTGAGACTTTAGCAAAGGCTAGCCTCAGACCCACAACAAGCCTTCTTCCTTCAGCTTCTTGGGTACAGAGATTACTGAGAGGAGCCACCATGCTCATGTGCATGTCTGTGTTTAGACATATGTTTGTGCTTGTGCCAGACCAGAAAAAGCTGTCAGATCCCCTGTAGCTGGAGGTGTGAGCCACATGACATGGGTGCTGGGGACTGCTACAGCCTTGAGAGTTACAATGCATCAGCCTTCTGGTCTTCAGGCTGTGGTTTCACTGATGACTGATTTTGTAGTGCTGGATAGAATCCGACCTCTAGGTTGAATACTCTAGGCAAACACTATGGCCCTGAACTGGAGAACTAATACTGAGGCTACAGGTTGTTGTCACTGAGATGGGGTATCATGTAGCCACAGCTGACCTTGAATTCCATGTGTACCAAGATAGCTCTGAACTTGACCCTCCTCTCCTGCCTTCACTTCTGAGTGCTAGGATTATAGTCACGAGCCATCACTCTAGGCTTTACGGCTGCAGTTTTAGAGGGCCTTCCTTATGAAGTGACACAAAGGAAATAAGAAATGCGTGAAAGTTGACTATTGTAGTCAAAGAGGAAAACAGGTATAAAGGCCCTGAGGTGATAATGTGCTTGGCAGTCCAGAACACTGAAGCATGGGTAAAGCAGTGCCAACAGAGAAGCGGGAAAATCAGTGGAGCAGGAAGGAGGAGTTATTTTTCTAAGGACCTTCACTGTTGGGCCTTTGGGTTTGAGAAGGATTCACGTGTATAGTAACGAGACCTAGTTTGTGGTTCAGATCTTCTGGGGCAGGACAGATGGCTCAGTGGTTAAGGAGTACTGCAGCTCTTCTAGAGGACTGAGGTTTGATTCCTTGCAACTCCATGGTAACTCAACCATCAGTAACTCCAGTCCCAGGGGATTAAATGCCCTCTTCTGGCCTTCTCAGGCAGCAGATATGCACATTGTACATAAACATACCATAGAACAGTCATCTACACAAAAAGGTCTCAGACTTCTGAGTTAAGACATGTTTAGAGAAGTAGACAGTTGGGGGTGATCGCAATCAGTGGTTATCAGCACTTGATGCTCCTCTAAAAAACCTGGGTTTAATACCCAGCACCCACATGGTGGCTCACAACCACCAGTTAATTCCAGTTGTAGGGATCTGACACACTCTTCTGGTCTCCATGAGCACCTTGCATGCACACTACACAGGCATATAAGCAGGTAAAACATTTAGACATAGCAAAATTAAAAATTACCTATTGAGAAGAAAAAGAATATAGGGGCTGGAGACGTGGCTCAGTTGGTAGCATGCACAAAGCCCTGAGTTCAATTCCTATTCCATAAAGGGGACAAGAATCAGGATACTGGTAATCCCACGACCTGAGAGGTAGGGCTGGAAGGGTCAGAAGTTCAATGTCATTCTTGTGTCTATAGGGAGTTTGAGGCCAGCCTAGGTTACATGAGACCCTGCCTCAAGCAATAAGAACAATAACAACAAAATCACACAAGAATATCCCAGGAGAAAGATGAGCAAAGGATTTGGGATGTCTGTCACAAGAACGTTATGAAAGGCCACAGATGTGGGAATAGGTACCTGTTTCATACACAGTCAAAAGAAATGGCAACCTGGATTTGGGAACTGGACTCCGTCCTCTGCAAGCTCTGTATGCACTTACCCACGGAGCCATCTTTCTAGACCCTGGAAACTGTTCATATACAGTGTGGCTTCAATATGGGAATGTTATTACATTTTAGAGATTCAACCATATTAACAACAGAAGACATGTACGTGTTTAGTTTGGAGGATGAAAACTTTTACAATGTCCCAGCCATGGCTGTATATAAAGGAAACAGGAATTTACTGTACACAAGGAAGAGTTCATAGGATCAAATGGAAAGTCCTTACCTATCAAACTGTATCCATCACATCCCTAAATAAATATAGATGGCTCTGCAAATAAAATATTGAGTGTTAGGTTAAACTGCAGCCTGTAAGCAAGAAGGACCACCCTGGATAAGATGATCAATCCTCACTCAGAAAGATAAATGGGATGGATATTTGAAGAAGGAGAAAACAGGAAACAGGACAGGAGCCTACCACAGAGGGCCTCTGAAAGACTACCCAGCAGTGTATCATGGCCACATGTTGGACAGAGTGCAGAGAATCTTATGAAAGAAGGGAGAGATAGAAAGACCTGGAGAAGGCAGGAGCTCCAAAAGAAAAGCAACAGAACCAAAAACTCTGGGCATAGGGGTATTTTCTGAGACTGATACTCCAACCAAGGACCATTCATGGAGATAACCTAGAACCCCTGCTCAGATGTAGCCCATGGCAGCTCTCCAAGTGGGTACCCTGGTAAGGGGAACAGGCACTGTCTCTAACATGAACTCAGTGGATGGTTCTTTGATCGCCTATCCCTGGGAGGAAAGCAGCCTTGCCAGGCCAGAGGAGGACAATGCAACCAGTCCTGATCAGACCTGATAAGCTAGGGTCAGATAGAAGGTGAGGAGGACCTCCCCTATCAATGAACTTGGAGAGGGGCATGGGAGGAAATGAGGAAGGGAGGGTGGGATGGGGAGAGAATGAAGGAGGGGGCTACAATTGAGATACAAAATGAATAAACTGTAATTAATATATAAAAAATAAAAATTTTAATTAAAGAAACCTACAACCTGCAGAACAAAGATCTCACTAGTAAGCCCTCAATAAAAAGTCTTTCTTTGCTAAGCATGGTGGCCTGACACTCCAGATCTTACCAACTCAGAGGTGGAAGCAATAGAATCAGGAGCTCAAGGCCAGCCTCAGCCACATGAGCTCCTAT